>NC_142073.1:2670463-2982129 GCF_059756535.1 Pantherophis guttatus | reverse complement strand
GCCCCAGGCCTTGGGGATTTCAGTCCACAAATAATGCATGCCTTGGATAGAAGCATCCAGAAATGCTACATACATCCATACATCTACACATCCTATCTACCTATCCATCCACTTCTGGCTCTACAGGTGACCAATACATGTAAGAATATAAATTATTCTTCTTGTAAAACTCAGGGCCAATCAAACAACGTTTTGATCTGAAATCTGTTTTAATTGCTCCCTCCATCTGTCATTAAAACATGCCTCCACGTGGATGCACTTTCCTGAGGTTAAGATGTTTCAGATCAGTGACAGCATCTTCTCAGAGGAAACGGGAGATTGACAGCACAACATTCAAGAAACAAGTCCTGTTGAGTTCCACTAAATTGAGGAAAATGATGTGTGGAATTTCAGGTGTGCTCATCCAACTCCGACGTTTCCCCTTCAAGGAAAATGATCAAGCTACAAAGGGATTCTGAAGGCCACCATTTCAACATCCCTTTTGCACCTTGATCATTCAGCTCAAAGCCTCATGGCTTTTTCGATGCCACGTCCTCCGTGGTGGGCAAAAATGTGTGGACAACAGTCAGATAATGCAAAAGGAAAAAAAAGGACACTTGAATAACACCTGTAGCAAGGTGCACTTTCGTAGCCACGTTCCTGCTTATGGGTTCTGCCTCCAATCCCCAAGTCTAAATCTAGATGGTAGGCATGTTTACTCAGAAATAAGTATTGCTAGATGAAGTCTATCAAGTTAGCTATCTTGGATGAAGACGTTCCATCTAGGATGCCCAATGACTAACTAGTCGCATAAATCAAATCAAAACTTGATTATGGAATCAAAACATGGACCAGAAATTAAAGAGTACCATATTGTCACTTGTTTGAAATTAACCCCACATGACCCTTACAAAGCAGCGCCTCAACCTATCTCCATCGATAGGCTTAACATAGATTGGACAGTAACTTTTTGGTCATTTGGGCAACACTGGAATTTGTAGTCCTACTCCATTTGTTAGGGCACCAGATTAGGGGAGTTTGCCTTGGAGATCTCTCTTCCTCCCTCCCTCCCTCCCTCCCTCTGTCTCTCTCTCTCTCTTAAATGGGCAGGAGATATTAGAAGTTACTGTGCAGTATTTGTGATGGCTGATGGGTTGGGAATGACTGGTTTAGTCTTCATGATAGCAACTTACAAAGTCTTTTTCTAATGAAGGAGAGAGCCTCAAAATTACTAACTGGGTAGTATTTGGGGTGGGGTGGGGTGGGGTAAGACATGATTTAAGGGTAAAGAGCCTTTACAGTGCTTCCCTTATCTTTTCATGAGATGGTATGTAGAAATTCAGGGACAAAGAAATGATGCTTCACTACTCAATGTTGGACAGTTCCATGTACAAGTAACGCAAAAGCCAACCTGCTCAACCTGATATCCAGATGTGCGGTATGGCCCTGACCTTTGACCTACACTGAGCAGGAATAGGTCCATAGATACAGAGAGCCAAGTCTCCTGCCAAGAGACAGCTATGAAATATCTGCTCTAAACTCTAATGGTCTATTGAGCATAGACCAGGGGTCTCCAACCTTGACAACTTTAAGACTTATGGACTTCAACTCCCAGAGTTCCTCATCCAGCAAAGCTGGCTGAGGAATTCTGGGAGTTGAAGTCCACAAGTCTTAAAGTTGCCAAGGTTGGAGACCCCTGGCATAGCCCATTCATCTTTGATTTATTTTGCAAGTAGAACATCCTTACCCTGTCTTCTTCTTCCCTCAAGTCTGGCATAGTGCTGATACAAAGGCTTATTGCTGTGGTTGCCACAAAGAGGACGGAGAGACAAGCAAAGATTTTCCCAGGGAGACCCGACTGGGGGTTTTCCACCATGTCCCTCAAGTTGTTCATGAAACGGCCATATCTGGTCTCCTCCTTCTGGGCACAGGCCATCAACTTGGCCCTCTGCAGTTCATCTTCTTTGTGCTCCTCCGACAGTTCCTCTACCTTTTGAAGGAGCTTCTGGAAACAGCAGTTCTCCAACCTCGACTCCGCGATCCCCCAATATTTTAACTCCTCTCGAAAAGACAGGATGCACGTATTACGAAGGAGCATCAGCTTGCCCGCTGCAAGGAAGCTGACAATCATCCCAAAAGCACTCGGGCTCCGGTCAAAGAAGAATTCGTGGGTGTCTTCATCGTAGTCATCACAGATCTGGGTGATTTCCTCATAGCTGTTGCACGATTTCAGTTTGCTCAGCCTGGAAGAAGGGAACTCATCCAGTGTACTCCAAGGTAGGAGATATTTACTGCCACCAACATTGATCATGACCTCCTTCTTGCTATCAATGGCTGGGAGTTGATCCGAGCAGTAAATTCTCTGGACCTTCTGGTAATGGATCCCTTTGGTGGGCGGGGACTTGACTCCTGTGATGGGAAGCAGATGGCTCCAAGATTTGCTGGAAGCAGAACCATAGTCATGTTCTTTGCTCCCAGCGAGAATAGGCATCTCTCAGGATGATCATGGAGGACTTGAAGCAGCATCTGAACAATGCTAACGAAGGGAAATGGGGGGGAGGGGGGAGGAGGTTAACAGAGATAGAGAGACAGAACCGTGGTCACCGGGAGATGGAAGAATCAAAATAACCAGGTGTCCAACCCAATTTTCTTTCTTTCAACTCTGCTTTGGAGAACATCTAAGTCATTTCTGAACAGAGGATGCTGTCTGATGCACCATGGCATGACAAGCAAAGACTGCCACTAGATCTGCTGTTTCAGGCCAAAAAGTGAAATAAAAATCCATGCTATGTGGAAGTGCCAGGACTTGACTAAGAGACCTCCTACGTAGAGCAGTTATGTAGTTTTTAAAACATGAAGACCACCTCAAGGAAATCACCTGTAAGAGTCATCGCTCGGAGGGTTCCATGAAGGAACTAGTTCCAATGTGAGCAGAATAACTCAATTAAAAAACAAGCAATAAGAGTGCCCGGCAGCATCAAGTCCATCTGGACTACTTTCCAACAGAGGATGTCAAAAAAAGTTCATCCACTACATATGAAGGAATCGATTTTCCTCCACCAATTGACCCTGTCACCTACTCTTCAGAGGCAGGTGGTCCTTTGCATGGAAGATGTTTCAACCGATGGTTGACCAACCCATCCTGCATTTATCTAATTCTTTTTCAGCTATCTGAATTGGGGACTTTCCCACAGCTGGATCCACACTAAATTAATTAGGTTGATACGGGGAGGATTGCGCTTGCTTGGCCCAAATCTGTTGCAAATCAATTTTATTAGATGACAATATTTCCGGGACAAAGAATATCTAGGTGAGGTTAATGAAGACCTTTGTGTGTTTCTCTGCTTTAGGAGATTACAATCATAGTTGTCCATCCTTAGCTGGATATTTTGCATATTAACATTTGTTTGTTTTTTAATCCTGGACACGGTAAACAGGGTTTACCTTGTTTTAAAATAACGACTGACACAAGCCCAAAGAAATTCCTAGCCGTATTTTCTAAACGAAGAAGCTGATTGCATTTCAGATCATGAGTTGGACAAAAGCCTGTCAGGATTACTTAATTCCAAACTGATTAAGCTTTCGCTTTGAACCAGGGGGGAACATCTGCAGCTAATCATGCGAAATTCAAAACAGCCTCAAGTTTCGAAATTGCCAAGCTACTGGGTGTGTTTGGAGGGTCATCAGAAAGCACTGGAGGAAGTTGCAAACTTGCATATGATTCCCTCTTCTCCCCTCCCCCCCCAAAAAATTCCCTTGTCGGCTGTTTAATAGAAATATTGATAAAAAGTAAGCTAAGATTATAGCTTAACGGTAGCAGCATTAGAGAGTTTTTCGAAGGCTCCCCAGCTTTTATACAGTCTCGCAAGGCTTCCAAACAACCTGGTAAGGTAGAACAGGATGATTTTGCCCCCAAAAGGTTGCATCTGGAAACATTCAGCCCTATTTTGTCCCTTCCCTTCTAAAGAGGATGCTGTAGAACCCCGCAACTGTGAATGGCTGGTTGAACAGATACATGCCTGTTTTTTCCATGCAGGGTTTATTTTTCCATGCATCGGAAGGCAGCCTAGGCTTCTGTGTGGTTTCCGAGCCTTCAGGGACTTGGTAAACCATAACCCAACTGGGGGGGGGGGAACCAGGACCTTGGTGTCCTTCCGTCCCTCTCGTGCCCTGCAGCAAGCCAACAGCCGTTTCCCAAACCAACTTTCCCAAAGTTACTTACTGCGCTAAACACCGCCTGGATGCAAGCTGTTTCCCTCACCAACCAGAGCAGGAATTGGATTTGCATCGCTGAGCAGGACTGACAGCTCGATCGACATCTGTCGCCTGGATTCCACCGAGAGAGAATAAACAGCTCTTGTCAGCCGTCAGGGATCTGCCTCTCTCCCTGTGAAGGTTAGATCTCCAAGCATCTTTCCCCCCTCATTCGCTTTTCTGCAAAGGAGCGTCCAGCAGGAGCTTCCCAAGAGCTGGAAGTTCTTCTTCTCCTTCTTCTACAGTCAAAGGCAGACAGGGGAGCTTTGCTTTCTCCCTGGAGATTGTTAGCATGGACCAGAACAAAGCAAGGAAGGGAGGGAGGGAGGGAAGGAAGGACTCTGAGATCCTCTTTCCTTTCCCCTCTTTCCAGCATCCTCCAGTCCTTCTTTCCTTCCTGATTGCAGGAGACTCAACCATTCATCAGCAGTCAGGATAATATCAGAGACAAATTTATTGGGGAGTTGAGGCTGGCCAAGACAATTGGAAAGCAGTCTTCTTGTAGACCTTCTGGATACTTCCAAAGGGGTGCAGTTCCCTTGCTTTTTATTGACTTTGGGAGTGCCCCAAATGGAAGGTTTGGCGGGTTTTCTTTTCTCAGGAGCCAGGATGTTTCAACTAAGGTGTTAAGTTTCAACTAATTCAAGACCTAAACGTGCTGAACAAGATGGAGAAAAGGATGGAGAAAATGGGATTTAGGGTGCTGGGGTGGGGGAGAGAATGGCTAAAATAACAGATCAAAGGAGTCCACCGTTTGCTAGGTGAAAAGCCTCCCTCCCCATTCAGTTCATAAAATGGGACCTGGGCGGGGGGGGGGGGTCCCAAAAGTCTCCACGTTTTGGGAAGCTACGTTCAAGAGAATCGTCCATCCCCACCTAGCTAGGTTTGACTTTCTACTTTCAACAGGTGTTCAGGAATCCTGACAAAATTTGTGAGTGTGTTGCATGTACTTGTAAACACACACACACACACACACCAGACAGACAGACAGACATGTAGGCAATATTCCATTCAATTCCCACAACTTTTTTCATTATATTCTAATGTTGTTATGATTGCTTTGGCACTAGAATCTTTCCTTCCTTCCTTCCTTCCTTCCTTCCTTCCTTCCTTCCTTCCTCACCTTCTTTCTTCTCATTTCTCCCTCCTTCCCTCACATTCTTTCCTCTCCTTTCTTCCTCCCTTGCTCTCTCCCTCCCTCCCTCCCTTCTTTCTTTCCTTCCTTCCTTCCTCCCCTTCTTTCCTCTCATTTCTCCCTCCCTCCCTCCCCGTCTTTCCTCTCCTTTCTTCCTCCCTCCCTCCCTCCCTCCCTCCCTCCCTCCCTCCCTCCCTTCCTTCTTTCCTTCCTTGTCATGGACTTCTCAGAGATAAATACTCTGCAAGGCCAATCCTACCATTAGACAAATTTAGCACCCAAATTCAGCCCCTGGTTTTTTTTCTGTTCTGTGCATTCCCACTCAGTGGCGACCATGAGTGGCCTCCGTGGCACATGGGCCTATGCCAGGGCCTGGGGTTGAAGTAACAATGTGCCACCAGCCTGATTTGTTTCTGCATATGAAATCTCTGCCTCAGGCAGCAAACTGTCTTAGGAACTTTAGCTCTGCTGAGGTGATTTTTTTTCAAGCTTTTGCTGGTGGCCAAATTAAAAGAAAATGGTTGCCTATAGCTCAGGATTGTCTCTTGATAGCCCATGGTGAAATCTTTGCTACAACATTACCCCATGGGCTACTTAATATTAATGATTTTTCTTTAAAAGAAGAATCCTAGAATATTTTGCATTTCTAACTTTTCTTTCAGGAATTTAACATTTCATGCGCCTGATTTCATTATCAACACTGTGGTCTGTCATTATCCATCACAAACACAATATGGACATACACAAAACACACTGTAGATTTCATTCCTGGATACATTCTTTTTTTTTTTTAATCCAAATTGCTTCCCCAGATTCTACTGCCATCTGAAATGTTTTCAAGTCTGCATTGCCAAAAAGAAATAAAAGGTCAAATAAAATTAATACTGCCAAAATTTGTGTAGGCGTAGCTTAGACAGAAAACTTGGGTTGATTATACAGTAAAGCCAGCCCTTACAAATAACAATAATTCAAATATTAAATGCATCCAACAAAATTACATCAGTAATAAAAAAAAAGGAACACGGTGAGTAGCAGGTAGCCATGAATGTTGGCCAAGATGCCAGAAGAAGAAACATTGCATTGGCTGTAGAAAGACAACAAAGTTGGAAGTCTTAGCAGACTATTTCAAAACAAGGCTGCAGCCATTGAAACCAAAAGAAACCATCTCTTGCAAAAGTCTTGAACCTGGACAATTATGAAATGTTGATACTAAAAGTCAAAGTCTAAATTCTCGAAAAGGAGTTTCCAGCAAACCTCTTTTTAAAACTCTGTAGAGATTTTCAGTCCTCTAGGTCATGGTTGTCCCAAAGATGCTTTTTCAAGAGGCCACTGGATTTTCTGGTTTTTTTCTTTTGAAGATGTTTCGTTTCTCATCCAAGAAGCTTCTTCAGTTCTGACTGGATAGTGGGGAATGGAAGGGTTTATATTCCTTGCAGACAGCTGGTCATTTGCATCCTTTTAGGGAGTTGTTGAGGCCACCTGGAGGTTTATCTGTGTCCTCAGGGTCACCTGAGTGGTGCTCCTGGTTCCTGTCGTCTGCAATTTTTTCCTCTGGAAATCCATTCCTACTCCCACCATTCAAAGGGCGCTCAAATTGTATAGCTAAAAGTCTTGTAAAGATTATATAGCTATACAACCCTGTTTTCCCGAAAATAAGACCCAACCGGAAAATAAGTCCTAGCATGATTTTTCAGGATGCTCGTAATATAAGCCCTACCCCCAAAATAAGCCCCAGTTAAGATTGTCAGCCAGATGGGTGCATTTAGTACCATATTCCCCGCCCCCCCCCAAAAGACCTAACCAGAAAATAAGCCCTAATGCTTATTAAGACACAGTTTTATTTTTGGGGAAACACGGTATATAAATCCTTCCATTCCCCACTATCCTGTCAGAGCTGAAGAAGCTTCTTGGATGAGAAGTGAAACATCTTCAAAAAGAAACAAGAAAGTCCATCTTTCGGATTCTTTTTTAAGACCTTCAATGAACCTCTATATACAGTCAAGCATTTTGGGTCTCACTCATGTTCTGATCTCCCATTACAGATGGCCCTGAAGATGGAACTTCTTGTAAATTAATATTTTTGAGGGTTCTCTTATCAAGGTAAACTATCTTGGTGTTTGAAGAACTTTAAGCCTCTCTTTTCCTACTTCTGCCCTTGGTTCAATCTCCAGAATGGGTAGTTTGTAAAAAAAAAAAAAAAAACCCCAAAAAACCAACAACAACCAAGGAAGTAATTCACAGGGCTGGCAAGGAATAAATGTGTTGGTTCTTATATTTCACACATGTATTAATTTCTTCTCTGTGACAAAAGACTATGTTTTGTATTCTGCATTTTCCTGCATTTATCCAGACCAGATGGGAGAGATTAAAACATCTGTAGGTGTCGGTGGCAGAGCTGATGAAGAATAAAAAATAATACTTTGTTGCTTTGCATTCATTCTGTTTTCCTCCACTTTTCTTTCCGGAGGTACGTTATGATCAACCGAATGAAAAACAAGTCATTTAGCTGCCTCCAGATTGTCATTGTTGTAGGTGTTGGTGGGAGAGAAAGGACAGAAATGAAGTCATAGGCATCCTGACATCACTGAACAACTGATGCATCTTTGCAAAAGGATGGTAACGGCTGCTTCTTGAGAAACTACAAGACCCATCTGCCTCATACAAACAAGACAAAACTCGGTGTCAATACAGGAGAATATTTGTAGCTCAGGGTTGAAAGGAGGGATCCTTGCTGTCTCTCAGCTTGGTGGTTTTCTTGCAGATGTTTCCTTACCCAAGTAGGTAACATCATCAGTGCTAGAAGGGAGTGGGATTTGAGGAGAGGAGGAGGACTGTGGAATCCTTGGTGTTCTCTGAGCTTGGTGGTTTTCTTGCAGATGTTTCATTACCCAAACTAGATAATATCATCAATGAAACATCTGCAAGAAATCCACCAAGCTCAGAGAACACCAAAGATCTCCCTCAAAAATCAGAGTGCTCTTCGGTGACAGATAGAGGGATGAGATTGCCGTGCAGATTTTTGAAACTATCTCTGGCTCAGTTGGCAGGAGTTCTCCATAATCTCATTTTTGCACATCTGAAAGGCAATTTACACTGAAATTCTCTCCATTTCCTCAAGATGATATCCAACACTTGCAAAAAGCAACCCTTAGAATCCTTTGATCGTCTTTGCAATGTGCTACAAAATTCAGCCAGAAAGAGAAAATGGACTCAGAGCGCTGAAAAACATCACCAAAGATCTTTCCAATTTTTAACCCAGTTTCTTTAAAGTATTTTTTTTCCTTGCTCTCTGGCTGGGGAAAAAAAAAAAGAAGACTAATCCCACTGTTGTCCCTGCTGTCCATAACAACATGCTGCAAATCCTGTATTGGGGGGTGGGGGGTGGGGGGTGGGGATGCACCATTTCTCTTTCTTTTTCTACTTTCGCAGAATAAAAAGGATTTATTTTAAGCGGCCACCTCGAGACCAGCACATTTATTATCATCTAAGCTTTTCTAGATCCCAGGTCGTTTAATCAGATGGACTACAAAGCTGGAAGGTTTATTTTGTATTTATGCTGTAACCATTTTTTGAGCCTTTAGGGTGCCCAAAGATGCTTCTCTCTCTCTCTCTCTCTCTCTCTCTCTCTCTCTCTCTCTCTCTCTCTCTCTCTCTCTCTCTCTCTCTCTCTCTCTCCTCTTTCTCTCTTCTTTCTCTTTTGTCTCTCTTTCTTTCTTCTCTCTTCCTTCTCTCCCACTCTCTTCTCTTTCTCTCTTCTCTCTCCTCCCTCCCTCTCTCTTCTCTCTCTTCTCTCTCTCTTCTCTCTCTTCCTCTCTTCTCCTTCCCTCTCTCTTCCCTCTCTCTTCTCTCTCCTCCCTCCCTCTCTCCCTCTTTCTCTCCTCCCTCCCTCTCTCTTCTCTCTTTCTCTCTCCTCCCTCCCTCTCCCTTTTCTCTCTCTTCTCTCTTTCTCTCTTCTCTCTCCTCCCTGCCTCCCTTTCTGTCTGTCTTCTCTTTCCTCCCTGCCTCTCTCTCTCTCTCTTCTCTTTTCTCTCTTTCTCTCTTCTCTTTCTCTCTCCTCCCTCCCTCTCTAACTTTTTCTCTCCTCCCTCCCTCTCTCTTCTCTTTCTTCTCTCTTTCTCTCTCCTCCCTCCCTCTCTTCTCTCTTTCTCTCTTCTCTCTCCTCCCTGCTTCCCTCTCTGTCTGTCTTCTCTTTCCTCCCTGCCTCCATCTCTCTCTCTCTTCTCTTTCTCTCTTCTCTTTCTCTCTCCTCCCTCCCTCTCTCCCTCTTTCTCTCCTCCCTCCCTCTCTCTTCTCTCTCTCTCTCTTTCTCTCTTCTTTCTCCTCCCTGCCTCCCTCTCTGTCTGTCTTCTCTTTCCTCCCTGCCTCCGTCTCTCTCTCTCTCTTTTCTTTTCTTTCTCTTTCTCTCTTCTCTTTCTCTCTCCTCCCTCCCTCCCTCTCTCCCTCCCTCCCTCTCTCTCTAACAATCTTTTCTTTTCTTTTCCTTTTGGCTCTCCTAAACTCACCAGCATTTGGGAAGCAGTGATGTTTTTTCCCAACAAGAGCTGTCACATGTGAACAGGAGGCATGCCAATTTTATATATAATCTCCACTAAATTATATATTCCAAAGGAGAGTTTGCGACTCCATTGCCTAGACGAGGGTCGTCGAAGCAATTAAAGTTGATTTCCAAAGCAGACACAACTGTTTGATAGACCAGGGACGACAGACAAGGGACAGAATATTTGATGCTGGAGGTCTGGCTCGGCCTCCTCTTCTTCGGAGGACATTCATGATTTCTCCTGACCTTCCAAAGCCTGAGTTTGAAAGGTGATCTGGAGGTGGGAGAGGGGGAGGTGCCTCCTTTTCAAAGGAGCAGGCAGATTGAGTTGGATTAATTATAACAGAACGGTGTTTGCATGAAGGAAAGTGTTTTCAAATCATTTTCTGGGTCAATTGTTGATTTATAGCTGCTGTAGGAAACCAGATGGGAGTCAAGACTTCTGTATTCTGCAGAAATCACAATTTCCATGTGAGCCACAATAGTGTGGCTTGGGGGGGGGGGCGTTTCTGCCTATATTTCAAAGGGGAGGGGGAGGGGGTTACCGCTTTGAAATTTCACATTGTTGGGAAATGTGAACAGAAAGCTACATATGTCTTTTTGAATGAGCTCCAGTTGTCCACCGTGAGAACAACACGGGAATTAGGATAAATATTTCCAATCTTATCACTTGGGTCACAATTTCTATTCTGCCTTAATCTTTTCTTTTTTTCTTTTCATTCTTCCTGTTCTTTAAATAATTACATTATGCAAGGCAGCCCATTTTCAAACCGATGTACAGTACATAAAATAAAATAAAAATGAGCGAGGAAAAGAAAAAAGAAAAAATATAATTCAACACAACAAATAAAAATCCTCAAAAAGACCAAAAAACCCCAAACTTGTAATTACAAATATATTCTAGGTTCCCCTGATTTTATAAAACTTTGAAAGAGGAAACTAAACTTTGAATGTTCACTGAATGTAAATCAAGAACTTCCAGGAACCGTAGTGGTGCAGTGGTTAGACTGCAGTATTGCAGGCTAATTCTGCCGACTGCCAGGACTTCGATCCTCACCAGGCTCAAGGTTGATTCAGCCTTCCATCCTTCCGAGGTCAGTAAAATGAGGACCCAGATTGTTGGGGGGGCAAAAGACCGACTCTGTAAACCGCTTAGAGAGGACTGTAAAGCAACTGTGAAGCGGTACATACATCTAACATGGGCCAGTCTTGGAGTCTGGGGAAGGCTCTGACGAGGGCTCTGCATCGGAGGCATGGAAGGGGCCAAGGCCGTATGGCAGTTATCAGCTGCCTTTGGAGTCAGACATCAGTGAGGCAGACGAACTGCTGGAGCCTGTTCCCAGTGTGCGCATGCCCAGAGTTGCCAGATGAAGGAAACAGCTAAAGAACAAGGGTCGACTTGGGAGTAAGGCCACGGGTGGACGATGAATGGCCCTTCCCAGAGGGAATAAAAGAGGAGCGAAAGGGGAGTGGAGTTTGCAGGAGACAATTAGTTCATTACTGCATTCTTGGCAAGTATTATGGTGTCTGAAAGATATCGGCCTGGCCACTCTCCAAGCCTCCAAGGTTGGTAATTGTGAACTATCTTGAAAGACTTTGCTGGAGAGGAATTCACTGTAAATTAAATAAAAGGGGTTTATCGGGATGAGGACTCGGCTTTGTGCTGCTGAGGAAGCCTAGGTCAAAACAGCCATGGTCCTTCAAGAGGAACATCCCGGAGAGTTTGATCATAGGCACAAATGACACAAGTTGCCCAACACACACACGTCACATTTCACAATCAGGGAAGAGGCACACATTTAGAAGACAATATTGTTCTGCACAAGTTTTGGTGTTTTAATTTATGTTTCTGGGATAAAGAGGGTGGCCAAAGACTCTTGCAGCCAACCACTTTTAGCGAACAAGAACAAAACTCTCTGAAGTGGAGAAGAGGACATGTTAATATTTTATCACTTTAATATTTGATGTGCCTGGACGTTTACTTCTGAATTTAAGATAGAGCTTGTGGGGGGGGGGTGAGCCAACATATTAATTTCTCTCCCCCCACACTACAAACTGCAAGGACTGCAGCTTTTAGCACTGATGGATTCATTTAATAAAGCATTGCTGCTACCAAAGTGCAGGATAAATATGGACATGAGTTTTATAGGAAGGTGGAAAGGCAGAAGTTGGACGAAGCTTTGAATGTTAGGTTTTGTTTCATGCTGGTGACCGATCTCTTTCAGAATGTGGTCCAAGCAACCTTGGAGAACCTCAAAGACGGTAGGCATCTCATGATAATTAAAGGATAAGTAAATTAGGCATCAATGAAGAAATACATTAGTTAATTAGATTGAAAGACTAAATCAGGTAAAATAAAGATGCAACACGGGTCTTGTCACTGGTTCAACGATGTCCATGGAGCATGGTCAACAAAAAAGCCAAGATGGCAGCCATAACAATGGGATCACAGTTCTGGCTTTTTTAGATGTGTGTCACATAATTATATCATAAGGAAGGCTGAGTGCCAAAGAATTGAGGCCTTGGAACTCTGGTGCTGGAGAAGACTCCTGCGAGTCCCTTGGACTGCAAGGCGATCAACCTGGTCAGTCCTAGAGGAGATCAACCCTGACTGCTCTTTAGAAAGCCAGATCCTGAAGAGGAGACTCAAATTCTTTGGCCACCTAATGAGAAGAAAGGACTCACTGGAGAAGAGCCCAATGCTGGGAACGATTGAGGGCAAAAGAAGAAGGGGACGGCAGAGAACGAGGTGGCTGGATGGAGTCACTGAAGCAGTCGGTGTCAGCTTAAATGGTCTCCCAGGGATGGTAGAGGACAGGAAGGCCTGGAGGAACGTTGTCCATGGGGTCGCGATGGGTCAGACATGACTTTGCAACTAACAACAACAACAGCAATCACATAACTTAGGTGAGATGGCATCTTTATCCCTAGCCTTCTGAGGGTTTTCATGCTATTGTATAAAATGAGACAATATCATTTCAAAGGTGTAGTGTAGGTGTATAAGATAACTAGAAACACATTTCTGTTTCAAGTAACCTGCACCATGGTATCTTCTCTCTGGTCTGGCTTTATTTGATATACTATCTGAGGAATATCATTCTTTCATTGATTAAATGAAGGAAACTGATCTCTCTTTGCCTCTCTTTATTCTTTCCTAAGTAACACTCCCATAATTAAAAAACAACAACAACAAACAAGAGTGTTTGTCTTGTGTAGCTTTTCTCCGTTGTGTCATTTAATCTTCCCAACAGAAATGCTTTTAAGAAGACAGCCTTTTGTCTGAAATGTCATAAGGTCTCCTGCTTGAGCAGGAATTCCGTAATCCTTAGAAACGTACTCCAATTTTCTCTGATCAAAATGGGCCATGCATGAAGGGAAGTTGTAGGCCAGGGGGTGTCCAACCTTGGCAACTTGAAAACTTGTGGACTTCAACTTCCAGAATTCTCCACCAAGGGAATTCTGGGAGTCGAAGTCGAGAAGTCTTAAATAAACCACTTTCTAATGAACCACTTCATTCCATGGCTGGTTTTCTGATTCTAAATAAGAGAGGAAGCTACTCAATCAAATTACCACATTTACACACACACACACAAACACACACACACAGAGAAGATGCTGCTCCCATCTGTCTGAAGTGATGTCATAAGTTCACACCCACGCAGCCTTAGTAGCAAACCAGTCTAACGGTTCCCGTCATTAATGTTACAGATTTTGTCGGTCTCATTATAGAGCTGTCTTGATGTTCTGCCGAAGTTTGGTTTTTGCAGCCAAAAGTAACGTTCGCAGAGGTGTGAAAATCTTCATGGAAACTCTCCATTTCCTATCAAGTTTAAGCTTTACCCAAAATAATTTTTTTAAAAAAGAAGAACAAGAAAGCCAGATGGAAGCCTTCGAAATGAAAAACGCTCAGATATGTCATCTTAATGGGAATGAATATCATCCTCTCCCTTTTTTAAAAGTTTTTTTTTTTCATGGTGGTGACTGTTTTTATATATTTATTGTTGTTGTTGTTTTTAAGGAAGCGAGGTATGCCATCCACTTTTCATGAGAGCTGAACAGCTGCAAATATACGATAGGTAGGTAGGTAGATAGGCAGGCAGGCAGGCAGACAGACAGACAGATGATAGATAGATGATAGATAGATAGATAGATAGATAGATAGATAGATAGATAGATAGATTATAGACAGACAGACAGACAGACAGACAGACAGATGATAGAGATAGATAGATAGATAGATAGATAGATAGATAGATAGATAGATAGATAGATAGATAGATAGATGTGAAGAAAGCTGAAAGTCAATCCAACTTGGGTATTTCAACTGACCATCGGAAATAGATGCCAAGCACCTAAATTGACCATGGGGATGTTGCAATCATTGTGTGAGGATTGATTGTAAGTCACTTTTTTCAGTGCCATTGAAACTTTAAATGGGTTGGTAGAGGAGGAGGAGGGGAGGAGGAGGAGGAAGAGGAGGAGGAGGAGGAGGAGGAGGAGGAGGAGGAGGAGGAGGAGGGGGATGACGACGACTATGGGGTCCTTGGTACTCTTCAAGCTTGGTTGCTTTTTTGCAGACATTTCATGACCTAACTAGGTAACACCATCAGTGCTAGAAGGAAATGGGTTTGCAGGGAGGAGAGGAGGAGGAGGAAGAGGAGGAAGAGGAGGAGGAGGAGGAATGTAGGGTCCTTGATGGTCTCTGAGCTTGGTGGTTTTCTTGCAGAGATTCACTACCCAACTAGGTAATATCATCAGTGCTAGAAGGGAGCAAGGTATGTGGAGAGGAGGAGGAGGAGGAGGAGGACGACAACAACAACAACAACAACAACCATGGAATCCTTGATGCTGTCTGAGCTTGGTTGCATTCTTGCAAACTTTTCATATCCAAAATAGGGAACATCAACACTGCAGCTGATGAAGACCTAAAGACGTTCCCTGGTTGGCTCATGAAATGTCTTGCAAGAAAACAACCAAGCTCAGAGAGCACCAAGGACCCCACAAAAACAGCTGCCTTTTACAAAAGGAGAGAGAGAGAGAGAACTCTAACAAATAAATACCTGGATAAATCTGAATCGTCCATTCATTTTGCTGATTTGATCCACTCCGAGTTACCAATTCCAATCTGAAAAATGGAGGCAATTCAATACTTCAGATTGTTCAAAGAAGATCCCTTTGGAAAATAGAGTCAATTCGGGGCCTTCTTCTAATCATCATTTGCCTGTTCGATCCACATTGCGGATTCCAGATCGAAACATTGATTTGATCTAGAGATTTATTTATTTATTTTGTCAGATTTATATGCCGCCCTTCTCCCGCAGGACTCGGGGTGGTTCACAACAATAAAACAACCAGACAATAAATAAGAGTTAATAATATTAAAACCAATTTAAAATCCCCAATCCCCAAGTTAAAATCCACAACAGATCAGGGAAGTTGGTGAAAAAGCCATGTCTTTAGGTCGGCGCGGAAGGTGCGGAGGTCGGGGGCCGTCTGGAGCTCGGTGGGCAACCCATTCCTGAGGGTCGGTGCGACCACAGAGAACGCCCTCATCCTGGGGACCGCCAGCCGACACTGTCTAGCCGAGGTGACCCGGAGGAGGGCGGCTCTATGTGAGCGAACTGGGCGGTGGGAGGCCGGTAGGAGATGATCCTGCAGATACCCTGGGCCCATGCCATGAAGGGCTTTATAGGTAAGTACCAGCACCTTGAAGTGGATCCGGAGGACCACCGGCAACCAGTGCAGCTCGCGCAATAGTGGTGTTATGTGGGAGTAGCGGGACGCACCCGTAACTACCCAATTTGCCCACGAATCAAAGCTCCAAGTCAAATTTCTCACACGTGCCGGAGAACAATATCTAAAATGCAGCCCTTCTCCCGCCTTCCCAATTAAGCATATGCCGCCATCTGCTTCGGTTATAACAATCTGCGTTTCCTGCTTCGTGCATTATTTGCCGATCAAAATTGATCAAGGAAAAAAAACAACATTCAAACAGTATCTGGTGGAGGAGATATCTTCTTCTTTTTTTTTTTGTTCTCAGCGTTTACCAAAAAAAAAACCCTCCACAAACGCCTTCCTGCAAAAGGTTTTGTGTATTTTAAAAGCCGCCTGTTATTGAGATTGTCGGCTTTTGAAAGGTCAAAAAAATGTTTTTCTGCCTCGGTTTTCCGTTTTTAGATTTTTTTTTCCACTGCCGTCTGTCGCTCTGAGAAACGAGAAGAATTGCAAATTTTGATTTGATGGTAGGTATCGGGGAAATGCTGATTGGGAATCACAGAGACAGCAATAAGGTGGAACAAAAATGAGAATGCAATGAACCAGAAAAATAGCTGGCCTGCTGCTGTGGTTTTAGGGCAGTGTTTCTCAACCTTGGAAGCTTGAAGATGGGTGGACTTCAACTCCCAGAATCCCCCAGCCAGCGCTTTATACGGATAGCCCTCAACAGTTTATTTCGTGACCAAAGTTACAACAGCACTGAAAAAAGGGACTTACGACCGTTTTTCACACTTACGACCGTTGCAACATCCCCATGGCCACATGATCAAAATCCAGAAGCTTGGCAACTGGCATGTACTTATGACAGTTGCAGTGTCCCAGGGTCATGCAGGGTCCCGTTTTGCAACCATCTGACGAGCAAAGTCAATGGAGAAGCCAGATTCACTTAACAACTGTGTGGCTAACTTAACAATGGCAGTGATTCGCTTAACAACAAGAAAGGTCGTCAGCAGTGCTGGTATTCCATAGTGGCGACCCGTCCCGGCACTATGCGTCCTATTTAGCCACGTTTTCTAAGCCTCGCACATGCGTGCAAGCCATGCAGAAGGCGCGCAGGCACATTTTTGGTGTGCGATGAACCGGTAGTAAAATTATATGAAACCAGGGGTGAAATGCTTCCGGTTCGGACCAGATCACCCGATCCGGTAGCGATGGAGGTGGGTGGTTCGGAGAACTGGTAGCAAAAATCCCTGAGCCGCACAATCATCAGAGGCTTTTTTTTTTTTACTTTTAAAAGCATTTTTTCTACAATCTCTTCGGCCAAAAGAGGTTAGCTTAGCTTAGCTGGGATCATCAAAGGCTTTTAAAAGAAAAAAACGCTTTTTTTTCTTTTAAATGCCTCTGACGATCAGGCAACTCAGCTTGGATCGTCAGAGGCATTTAAAAGAAAAAAAAGTCTCTGCCGATCAGGCAACTCAGCTGGGATGGTCAGAGCCTTTTGAAAGCATTTTTTTACAACCTCTTCGCCAATGTTTTTAAAAAAATGGTTTTAAAAGTAAAAAAAAAAAAAAGGCCACGCCCACCCAGTCACATTACCCCCACCATCTGTTTTGCATAAGAAGAACACTTCCCTAGCAAGCGAAAAGTTGCCTGTCAAAACAACAGTGGAAAGGACTTTGCGTGGGAACCTACATCCTTTGAGCATTTCTCCCCGGCATTCATAAAAATCTTAAATATTATCCAAGCTGGATGAAATGACAGTTTTAAAATACCGTTAATCCAAATTACCTTCTGCGTGAACCAGCAGGACCCAACCTTCATTGCCGAGCTTCCAAAGACCCTGTTCCCAGCTTCCTCCCTGGTAAACAATCACCTTTGCACCAGCACTGGCAGAATCCCTGTAATTAAGAAAGCCCAAATTAAAAAGTAATAAAGATGAAACAGTTTTGTCCCTGACGCTGTAATCCATCTACGTGAATGCCAAAACAGCCCAGCGGAGTGGCCGTAGTAATCAATTCCGTATCTACCACGGGGTTGCAAGCTGTGTATTTTTAGACTTGGTCCTACTCTAGAGGGACGTCGAAACTCCTTCGGCGATGCCTGATCTCCTCGGGCGTCTTCTTCCAGATGTGAAACTCAATAAACCTGACACACATTTGTTCTTGATAATTAGCCCCACTCGGTGGATGCCAAAACTAATTTTCTTCCTGCTTTGTTTCTCATCAAAGGGCACCGTTCTGGGATGGCTGTGGTTGATTTGTAGCCTTCTGTGCCATATGGGAAGACCCTTGAATTCCAGGCAAATCGGAAACCGGCTGCGTAAATCAGATGGCCTTTGTAGACAGCTAGAAAGAGGTTTGCAGGTGAGTTTTGTCCTCTGTTGATGTTCATCTAATCATTTTCTTTCCTTTTCTTTCTTTCTTTCTTTCTTTCTTTCTTTCTTTCTTTCTTCTTTCTTTCTTTCTTTCTTTCTTTCTCTTTCTTTTTCTCTCTCTCTCTCTCTCTCTTGCTTGCTTTCTTTCTTTCTTTCTTTCTTGCTTGCTTGCTTGCTTGCGTTCAAACTAGTTACTTTATTGTCTCTGCCTATAATACAGGATATATTGGGATTCGAACTTGGGCTGCCTGCATATGAGGCAGTTGTATTACTTGTGGTTCAGAGGTTAATACAACTGCCTAATATGCAGGCAGCCCAAGTTCGAATCCGAGTAAGGGTATGGCTAGCTGATGAGAGCTAAATAGCTTGAAATAGATCTATACTAGTCTCCCTTTATTTCTTTATCAGCAAATATAAATTTGGTATAAAATGGTTTGTCATGAATGTAACTGCTTGAGGGCTCCTGGATTGGAGCTGAAAGGCGAAAGAGAAGCAATACGCTCCCTCTCACATGCTGGGGCAGACCAGGTGCCTCGATAGAAAAACACTTAATCTCTCCCCTGGCTCCACAAGGCTTAAAGTTGTCAAGTTTGGAAACCCCTGATCTACTTGCCTAATCATCATTTCCTTTTAATGACCCCATTAATCCCTTGCGGGCAGCTGAATGGAGCTGAGTGGTTACTGGCCAGATGCCCTTCCTGTCGCCAGTGTGGAGTTTTGATCGAACTCATGGCCTCCTGATTGTGAGGTGAGAGCTCCACCTCTAGGACACCACACCACTTGGTCTACCTGCCTAATAAACTCATCCAATTAACTTTTTTTTTTAATTTTGATTTATATGCCGCCCTTCTCCGGAGACTCAGGGCGGCTTACAATGCGTTAAGCAATAGCCTTCATACTTTAGTATATTTTATACAAAGTCAGCTTATTGCCCCCACAAACTGGATCCTCAATTTACCTACCTTAGAAAGGATGGAAGGCTGAGTCAACCTTGAGCCTGGCTAGATTCAAACCTGCAGTAATTGCAGGCATCTGGTCTTAATAACTAGCAGAATTGGAGACACTCAAACTCAAATCCCTGGCAAAGACAAACTCAACTTCAAATCTGGAAAAAAACAAAAAACAAAGGTGCAGACCATGTCAATAATAAAGAATTGGGAATGGTGGTGGAGAGAAAATTAGAACTCTTAAATTTAAGCTGCAAGGGAAGAAAACAGCTAATTTGTTGGAAATCAAAGCAAGCCAAGCTTTCTACTTTGTTTATAAAAGGGGCCCAAATCCAGATGCAGCCGGACATTAGCGGAAGAAGAATCTTTATTTAAGACTAGAGGCCTGGTGTTTTTCTGGTTTTAAATTAGGACTCCTCTTCTACCAAAAACAATTCATTAAGAGAGTTAAGGGAGCCGGAAGCCCTCATGAAAATATCCGCTTCTTCTGTGGACAATTTTCAGCTTTTTTGGTCTCCTTAGCTAAAATAAAACTCTGATTCAATCTTGGAGAATGGTATCAAGCCAGCCTCACAGATCCTATTACAAACACGTTCCTTGACATAGTGAATTGCCTTCCCTTTTCCTTGGGCAGCCACAGCTACAGAGAGGAAATCTGAGATTTGAATCAAAACATAATGGCAAGGTCTTTTGCAGTGTCCAAAAAAAAAAAGTCAGAACAGTGCCTGTGATTCTGATTCTGTCTAGCATTAAATAGCTCCAGGAATTTATCAATTATCTTTAAAGATATTTTAACAGATTAACAGAGTTGGAAGGGACCTTGCAGGTCATCTAGTCCAACCCCCTGCCCAAGCAGGAGACTCTACATCTGCCCAGTGGTAGGATTCAAGTAATTTAACAACCTGCCCTAATGATTTCTTCCAACAACCAGTTTGCCAAACTGCTCAGAAAGTTAACAACCGGTTCTCCCGAAGTGGTGCGAACTGGCTGAATCCCACCACTGCATCTGCCCCTACCTAGGATCGAACTCACAACCTCCTGAGGCCACTTCTAGGTCACTGGGTCTATAACAGGTTCACCTCTGATGTTTTATTACCTGACTAGGTCACATTATCAGTGTGAGTCTGTGGTTTGCTCCTGTTTATCTTTAGTAGCTTGCTCTATCTGTGTTTGTGAAGGTGTGACTTTCTCCTTAAAGGTAAAGGTAAAGGTTCCCCTCGCACATATGTGCTAGTCGTTCCCAACTCTAGGGGGCGGTGCTCATCTCCGTTTCAAAGCCGAAGAGCCAGCGCTGTCCGAAGATGTCTCCATGGTCATGTGGCCGGCATGACTCAATGCCAAAGGCGCACGGAACACTGTTCCCTTCCCACCAAAGATGGTCCCAATTTTTTCTACTTGCATTTTTTAAGTGCTTTCGAACTGCTAGGTTGGCAGAAGCTGGGACAAGTAACGGGAGCTCACCCTGTTATGCGTCACTAGGGATTCGAACCGCTGAACTGCCAACCTTTCTGATTGACAAGCTCTGCGTCTTACCCACTGAGCCACCTGACTTTCTCCTTAGTAGTTCCTTAATTCTTTACTAGTTGGAATGTTTCTTGAATCAAGGAACTACCAAGGAGAAAACCACACCCTCACCAATTCAGCCAGGGCAAGCCATTTGTATATAAACAGAGAGCAAACCCCACTCCCTTCTAGACTTGATGATGTTATCTAGTTGGGTCATGAAACTTCTGCAAGAAAACAAGCCAAACTCAGAGAGCACCAAGGACCCCATAGTTCAACCCCACGCTACAAATATTCTCTTCCGTTAGTACACAAGATAATTTGTGAACTGGATAGCATCTTTCAATTTTGCATCTTCACCTTGGAGATATTTCTTCCAGCAGAGGGAGCTCAGTAACAATCCACTTTTAAAGCTGTCATCGCCCAGAAAGTCTGCATTGCATAAATATTTGAGAAAAAGCAACGTGTTTAATTTCTAACAGAGCTCTGCAGTCCAAATGAGTTTAGAATGTTTTCCTTACGCCCTGGATTAAATCCTCCCTTCAGATGCTAATGAAAACACGAGATTTGCTTCAACTGAACTTGTGTAAATCACCAAGGTTTGTAAAACACAGTTTATGGCAAACCGGGTTTGCTTGTTACTGTTCCATCTCAATATTCCCATGAGGACCTCAACGCAGCAATCCAGGAGAGTCCCCCTCGTTTTATTCTCACAATAACAAGCCAATGGCTGTTTCAGAAACACACTCGCCCCCAGACAAAGACTTTACACTTTAGAAAACATGGTTTTGATCTCAGTAATCAAGAAGGAATTTGAATCCAGGACTCCTCAGGTTGACTATACACTCTTCTTATTTACTCATCCTTGCTAAGATTCGGTCCAAAAATGCTTTGGCCATCTGTGAAACCATTCGTTGTTTGCATCCCTATCAGAATGTTTCTGAACTAGCTGGCAGCTGATATCCTTGGCTGATATCAAAGATATGGCCTCACTCAACCACAAAGATATGGTTAAAGAGGGGGGTGGAGGAGTGGGGACATCCTGTTTTAAGCCTTGGAATACTCAGTCATGGAAACCCCCAAGTGGGACTTTGGGTCCATCACCCAGAGAAGAGAAGAGAAGAGAAGAGAAGAGAAGAGAAGAGAAGAGAAGAGAAGAGAAGAGAAGAGAAGAGAAGAGAAGAGAAGAGAAGAACAGAGTTGGAAGGGACCTTGGAGGTCTTCTAGTCCAACCCCCTGCCTAGGCAGGAAACCCTACATCAAATGGTTATCCAACCTCTTCTTTAAAACTTCCAGTGTTGGAGCATTTACAACTTCTGGAGGCAAGTTGTTCCACTGGCTAATTGTTCCTACTGTTAGGAAATTTCTCCTTAGTTCTAGGTTGCTTCCCTCTTTGATGAGTTTCCACCCATTGCTTCTTGTCCTGCCTTCAGGTGCTTTGGAGAATAGCTTGACTCCTTCTTCTTCAGCACACCCAACCTCAGAGGTTGTCTGTCTTTGGGATAAAATGCAGAAAGATTCTTATACTAACCTTTTTGAGCTCTGGAAGAAAAAGTTGGACTATGAACTGACCCAGTAAATCAATCATTTCAGTCAAGGACCAATTGAGAAGGCTGGTTCTTCTCCACTCCCCAAAGGGACATGATGTAGCTGGAAGTTTTTATGATGGATCAGAAAACAAGCCATGACACAGTTCATTTTGCGGTGACCTCCTTATTATCCGCAGCTTTCTCAAGGCAGCGCTCTGAATGGCATTGCCGGTTGATTGACGCTTCCCTACACAAAAGCTGAGGTCACCGTGAGAGCATCCCAAGGAGGGGCAACGCCAAATGGACATCTCCATCGTCTCTGGTGATGAGAACAGCTGAACTCTGTTCTGCAGCTTTGAGGCCAAGCTGCCTTGGCAGTTCATAACCTTGAATGACAAAAGACTTTTGGGTTGGGTTTAAGTAGACAAAAGAGCCAGAAACTGGTCTGAAGGTCCCCAATGCTTGGATGGATGAAGACTGTGGGGACTTAACATTTTGTTTCTGGTGCCAACTGGAAAATTCTTTTCATAAATGAAAATCCACACACCCTTGAGAAGAGACCACCCTTCTGCTACTTAACTTTCTGCTCACGGATTGGGTGAAAATCGATGGGGCCAGGGTGCTAATGGACTTTTTTCTTAATTGTAAGGAAGGGACTTGATGGTGGCTTTAATTCAGAGCAGTCCTTTGGCCCCAAATCTCCCCAAATGCAAAAACAAAAAAAGAAAAAAAAAAGAAAGAACTACACTGTTAGTCTCTTCTTTAAAAAAAAAAAAAGAAGTATGCAGGCCACACTTCTTCTATTCTTCCAATGTGCAGCTGTGAGTGCACCATACCATGTGGTCCTTGGCTCAACTGTAGGAAACACAACAGGAATGCGTTTTGTACAGACTCTCTGTCTCCTTAGACTTCACGAAATGTGTTGCAGGACTGGATTTAAGGTCCCTGCCAAGCCACTGTATATAACAATGCAAGCCGATGGACGAATTTACCAACAATTGCATGAAATCCCAACGCTGCATAAAACATAACTCCAGCAAGTTTTCATTTGTGCTTCCTAGGAACTAATATTATCTTGCCTATCCATACTGTTGGAGATAATATGTAGTACAGTGGTACTACACCTTCAGAGGTGGCATTCAGCTGGTTCGTACCACTTTGGGCGAACTGGTAGCGGCAACTGCGCCCCCCCGCCCCCCGCAGTTCCTCCCTTCCAGAGAGCACTTTCCCCATTTCATTAGACGAGGACCCTGGGCGGTCTTTGAACAAATCCCCAACAGGCGTCGGTGACCAAAATGCTTTGTCTTTGGTTACGGGTGACTGATTAATGTGATGTTGCGGAGTCCTGACAGCAGAGGTCTTCCTGCGGTGCTGCTGCCGCTTTCCACACGAGGCGCCCAGAACAAAGATTATGTTACTGGATATCTCTGTGCTCTTTGCTGGGCATCCATATTTGGAGGCTGCTGGTGCCCCAACTGTCACAACCGACTGAAATCCAGACATCAGGGTAACATGTCAAGGATGGAAGATTGAGTCAACCTTGAGACAGTCAGGATTGAACACCTGGCAGTGGGCAGAGTTTGCCTGCAATATTGCATTCTAACCACTGTGCATCATGGAAGGAAGGGAGGAGGGAGGGAGGGAGGGAGGGAGGAAGGAAGGAAGGAAGGAAGGAAGGAAGGAAGGAAGGAAAATAGCAACAGCACTTATATACCGCTTCACAATGCTTTTACAACCCTCTCTAAGCGGTTTTACAGAGTCAGCCTCTTCCCTCCAACAATCTGGGTCCTCATTTTACCCACCTTGGAAGGATGGAAGGCTGAGTCAACCTTGAGCCTGTTAGGATCGAACTCCTGGCAGTGAGCAGTGTGAATAACTACAGTGATTCGCTTAACAACCGTGGCAAAAATGGTGATAAAACTGGCACGACTCACTTAAGAATTGCCTCGCCTAGCAACAAAAATTCTGGTCCCAATCATAGTCAAGGATTACCTGCATTTTCTTTTTTTCAAATGTAAGAATCCTTGGTGTATTTCTACGTCTCCGTGCCAATTTATCCTTCCTGTGGGGTGCCTTCCTTAATAAGGCACACGTAGTTCGTTTCACGCAGTGCACAGTTGGGCAAAAAAACAACCCCTCAAATGAGGCCTTCAGTTTTCCTTTAAGTTTCAAATAATGTGAACGATCGTTGTTTGATAGAGATAAAGGCCACATGGTTATCAAGTTTTGTTTGTTAAACTGGCTTCCATAGAGGCCGGCTAGGAGGCAAACAAACGATTGCAAACCCACCAAAGGAAAACAACATCCACAAAAATAATGAAAGAATACAATAATAGATTGCTTCATGATATAGGGAGTCCACATTGAGTTACCATAACTAGAACCAACCATTCGATTGTTAATCTAAGATGTTGTTAAGTGAAAACATGACTCTGCTTAGGATCTTAGTTCATTTTTCCTTTGCTTTACAGATCTGCCAAAATTGTAAATCCGAGGATCGGTTGCAAAGTGGGTTTTTTTCCCCATCAACATCATAAATGCAAACGGTTGCTAAATGAGGATTATCTTATAAGAGAGACTTGTTCCTTGTCTGTTTAAGATTTGGGGTTTCCTTGACTCCTAGGATGCATCGTTAGAAACGCATCAGAAGTGCAAATACAGAATACAGAAATCAACACAGCGTTCTTTGGTTTTAGCTAGGTTTGAATCTATCCCTGTTTCATGGTTATCTCTGTTTTTTTTTGAAATGGTTATTCCAACCATTGCAGATTCTCTGGTGTTTTCTGGCCCAACAAGATGCTAAAACGATCTTCTGGATTCCTTGCAGGACTCTGAGATTCTTAAACGTCTTTGGCTTCCCCGCAATATGAAATAAAAGAAAAGTAAAAATAAAAGGGTTGTATACCTTGGTTGGCCACCAGGTAGAAAGAAAGAAAGAAAGAAAGAAAGAAAGAAAGAAAGAAAGAAAGAAAGAGGGAGGGAGGGAGGGAGGGAGAGGAAAGAAGGAAGGAAAAAAGAGAGAGAGAGAGAGAGAAAGGAAGGCAGGCAGACAGGAAGAAAGAAAGAAAGAAAGAAAGAAAGAGAAAAGAAAAGAAAAGAAAAGAAAAGAAAAGAAAAGAAAAGAAAATTAGAAAGAAGAAAAGGCCCTTAACAGCTGTGATGGACTTTCCTGGAAAAGCTGTTTGCTCCAACATGTCCTTCCTATTCCTTGGAGACCGTTTTTATCACATCCTTCTTATTATTTTCCCAGCTTTCTCCTTTTCTTCGCTCCCAGCGGCTGACATCCGATCCTTTCTTCCCCTCCTAATTTGAATGACCTCCCTCCACCACCCACCACCTCTCTCTCTCTCTCTCTCTCTCTCTCTCTCTCTCTCTCTCTCTCTCTCTCTCTCTCTCTCTCTCTCTCTCTCTCTCGTTCTCTGTGGGTCCGTTTTAGGAGAGCCAGATGTTGAGACAAAGGTCTAAAAATAATCTTTTCATCTATCTTTCCTTGGAAAGCTGGGTGGCCGGGGAGAGGTGGGGAGACCTCCGCTTGGGAGCAATCGCAAGATCGGGAGCAACGGATCCAACTTGGAGCAAGGAACTTATTGGCAACGCCACAGCATCCTTTCTGGACCCGGTCTTGAACCCTTTTAAGGACAAACCGTCTGGGAGAGAAGAGAATTTGACTTCGGCGGATTAGCTAACTTCCATTCCTGCCTTTTTCTTTTCTCCTGCAAAGAAAGCTGAAGCAAATTCCATCCTCCACAGGGGTTTGCAATTTTCTTTTCTTTTTTTTTTCTTTTTTTTTTTTGGATAGGGCCCACAAAGGCAGCTGGAGGAGGACGTAGAATGGGGAGCAAGCTGCATTTTTGCACCAGGTTCTTCACAACAACTTTATGCCTCGTGTTTCTGCTCTACCCGTCCTGGAACTATGCAAAGAGGCGCTGGAGAAGACAACTGAAGGCTTCCCCATTGAAGCTGGCGGAGAATTACGACGTAAGTAAAAGCTGCAGTCAAGAAAAGGGGAAGGGTAGAACTGCGACGCATTGCAGGAATCCTCCGAGGTCACTTAGTCTGACCTTCTGCTGAAGATGTAACAACATGTACGGAATGTAGGTTTTATAGTTAGGCTTCAGGGTGGTTTGCTAGTCTTTGAAGGAAAGAAAACTCACAAGTAAGTCTTTCAGCTTTCTCTCCAGAAAAATCGAATGATTAGAAGCTTCCACACTTGGCTAAGTTCTGTCAACATCTGTCTTCAGATTTTTGTCATAGTTTCATCGGACTTTCCATCCCCATCAGGTCTTTGCTCGTCATACATTTTCTCTGTCCTAAATCCCCCGAGAGTTTAACAAAACGTAAGTCTTCTGGCTTGGGTTGAGTTGTGTTGCTTGGCACACATCTGGAGAAATATTCTTTGCCAAAAGGGATGTGGTCTAATCAAGCAAAGACTCCCTTAAAGATGTTTTTTTTTATTTTTACTTTAATTTCACTTCTGTTTCCACAAAGGGACAAGTTTGATACGGTTACTCTACCCACTTATGTACTTACACCTAATTTAGGAGCAGGGAGGTAACTTCTCTGCTGCGAAACTTTACTTTTCTCTTTTTAATTAACTTTGCTCTGTTAATTATCTTAGCCTATTGAATTGAAAAAAAAAGTAATAATTGTGGAATTTAGGGTGATAAATTGTGATTTCTTTTCCTTACTTGCCCATGGTGAGTTATAGTTGAATTTACACCAGGTTACAGCCTGTTTATTGTGCTTTTAATTTATGGGTGGGTGTTTTGATAGCTCCAATAACTGAAATCTTAGTTATATATGCTTTCTGGACTGTTTTAATGTTTGCGGAAGTTAAAATATGTAGGAACACTATGTATTTCTTCAAATATAAGTCCTAAGAGAATCAGAGAGAAACTTATTCTTAATTATGTGTTCATCCTGATTCTGAAACTGCAGAATAGAACTGAATTCTTCTTAAGAAAACAGTTTCTTAATATTGGCAAAGAGGTAGCCAATAATCTATGCATCCAAAAGTTTTGTGTTGCCTAAAATGCTAACTCACAAATATACGGTTTGTGGCTGCCACTTTTCAAACACATATAGCTTCTTAATATGAGTCAGTTTTTAACAATAACCCTTTGGTTAGTGGGATGTAGGAAACCAGCGAAATTCATGAATTAATTGTTTTCAAACACTGGCATCTCTTCAAAAATAAATAATAGGGGAGGGAAAAGCAGAATTAAAAAAGAATTAACTCTGGAATACTTTTTTTAGGAAATAAGAGCTTTCAGGCATAATGAGACAACACGTTTAAGATCAGATATTTTATTAATTCACTGGATGGCTGCCTTACAAATCTTGTTTACTGGTATGAAATGCTTATAATGCAAAGGTGATTTTCAAAAGACAGCTGGACTTTCTTGCAGGATTTTTTTCCTTAAAAACATTTTGCTTCTCCAGGTTTTCAAGGAAAAAGACACGCAAAAAAAGACAAGTTGTCTTTTGAAAAGCACCTTTGGGACAATCTGGATGATTGAGGCTCTCCCATGCACGTGGTCAGAAGGCCAATCCCACATCTGGCAACATGAAATCTTGGTATTTTACCTGGCAAATATGATTGTCAAGAGATTCATGATCATTAAAAAAAAAAAATCTCTCTACCATATGAACCTTTCTCCTCAACCAAGAAGAGAAGCAATCTAGAACTAAGGAGGAATTTCCTGACAGAACAATTAACCAGTGGAACAACTTGCCTCCAGAAGTTGTAAATGCTCCAACACTGGAAATTTTTAAAAAGATGTTGGATAACCATTTGTCTGGAATGGTATAGGGTCCCCTATAAGGGGTTTGACTAGAAGACCTCCAAGGTCCCTTCCAACTCTGTTATTGTTCTGTTCTGTTCCGTTCTGTTCCGTTCCGTTCCGTTCCGCTCCACTCCACTCCACTCCATTCCATTTTTCCACTCCACTCCACTCCATTCCACTCCACTCCACTCGCCTCCACTCCATTCAATTCTTCCACTCTATTCTACTCCACTCCACTCCACTCCACTCCACTCCACTCCATTCCATTCCATTCCATTCCATTCCCCTCCCCTCCACTCCCCTCCCCATTCCATTCTGTCATAGCCCACATCCATGTCTGCTGATAAAATTGTGCCAAAATTTACATAGTTTTCCAAACACTGTCTTGAACACATGCAGGATTTTGACCTGGAATTTCCCCAGCGATTTATTTGGCCTCAGCCAAATAAATCAAATCTTGGTTTAAATAAATAAATCAAATCTTCTTGGTGGGTTCCAGGATAAGATTCTCCCATGGTGTGTTCGGATACAACTTGGCTCCTTTTTCAAACAGGCTTCGTGGTGTTCTTCCCACGTCTTCCCAAGACCCAATCTCAAAGACCTTCCAACCTGGTTCTGGGGAACCATAAAGGAAGCTGTGGCACCAACCCAGAGCTGTGGACTGTTGGGTGGAGTTGGCTTCCCCAAGGGAGGAAACCAACTCTGGGGCAGGTGGAAGTCCCAAAGGGCCTGGAGAATTGTTTGAGGTTAAAAGGCCAAGGTGTTTTTTTATCGCTGTTTCTTTGAAAGACCGTTTCCTCTCTTTGTAACAAGAAGCCCTGAGAATTTTCAGGAATGAAAACTTTTTTAAAAAAGAGAGGGGGTGGTGGAAAGAGGAGGAATGGTGTTCTCCACTGAACTCAAGGACATTTTTTTAAAAAAAATTGATTTATATGCCGCCCTTCTCCGAAGACTCAGGGCGGCTTACAATCCGCTAAGCAATAGCCTTCATCCTTTTGTATATTTATACAAAGTCAGCTTATTGCCCCCACAAACTGGGTCCTCAATTTACCTACCTTAGAAAGGATGGAAGGCTGAGTCAACCTTGAGCCTGGCAAGATTCAAACTTACTAATTGCAGACAGCTGGAGTTAAATTACAATGCATTAGTCTGCTGAGCTATCCAGGCTCCTGGATAGCTTGAGAGGATTTTGCTAGTTTGTTTTAGATCTGTATGTATAAATAAAAGAAATTCTTTGGAATGAGTGAGTATATGGGTACCTTTTGATGGTGCATTAGACTTGGTTACTCCTCTCCTTAGTTTCTCCAATATTAACAAATATGCAAAGGGAGACTCCCAGTGGCAGACTTTATGATTAACTCTCATAGATTAATCAAGTTATAGGTGAGGTAAAGGTTCCCCTCGCACATATGTGCTAGTCGTTCCCGACTCTAGGGGGCGGTGCTCATCTCCATTTCAAAGCCAAAGAGCCAGTGCTGTCCACACAGGGACTAAGTCAGAGACTTAGAGACTGCTGACATCCTTTTCCTTCCTATCATATCATTGTGAGTTGCAAGGGGCAGCGAGATGCTTCCTTGGTCCCTCAAGAGGACCCCCAAAAGAGCCTTGATAGTACAGGGGTTTAGTGCACCCTGTAATTAACACAGCTGCCTGCAATTTCTGCTGGTTCGAATCTCTCCAAGGCTCAAGGTTGACTCAGCCTTCCATCCTTTCTAAGGTAGGTGAAATGAGGACCCAGTTTGTGGGGGCAATAAGCTGACTTTGTATAAAACATACAAAAGAATGAAGGCTATTGCTTAACGCATTGTAAGCCGCCCTGAGTCTCCGGAGAAGGGCGGCATATAAATCAAATTAAAAAAAAAAAAAAAGATGACAGATAGTTTTTTTTCCCATATATACTAATAGAAAGTCACTTCTCCACTACTATGAGAATAGTACAGTACCTAATTGAAAGGATTAAATCTCAGAGGTCTGAGACAGCTGGAGAGATAATGGAACAAAGTCGGAACAGACAAAGAAGGACATCTGGCAAATTCACCTGAAGGGAACTTTGTCAAACCACAGCAAGTGTGAAAATGCGGTGTTATTTGGATGTTACCTATATCTGCTGGCTAAAAACATCTGCTCACATCACTTGGTGGGAATGGCCCAATTTAATGGGAATTCTGTTCTTCTAAATTTGGTTTGTGTCCAGGCTGTGTAGGATATAATCTTTCTCATCTGAAAAGATTAGTAATAATCCTTTTGAAAGGATTTTTATTCCTGGTGGCAGGTCATCTGCGTATCCCCCGAGCTAGCAGAAACACTCAGAATGCCTCTCATTAATTAGAAGAGAATGTGGGCCAAAGTAGGAGAAGCTGTGAAGTCAAATTTAGTGCCTTGACCTTGGAGATGTCGGAGCCATTTTGGGGGGTGGGGGGTGGAGGACAAGAGACAATCATCCTTCCGATTGGAAGGATTTAACTTGTATATCTGTAGCTCAGGGTTGAACTGAGAGGTTTTTGGTGCTCTCTGAGCTGGCAGGTTTTCTTGCTGACATCCCATGACCCAGCGTGGTAACATCATCAGTGACAGAAGGGAGTGCTAGCAGTATTTGCATCTGGGAACAATGCAGCTTGGTGGTTTTCTTGCAGGCGTTTCATAACCCAGCTAGGTAACATTATCAGTGCTACAAGGGAATGGGGTTTGCAGAGGAGAGGAGGGAGAGGAGAACTGTGGGATCCTTGGAGCTTTCAGGGCTTGGTGACCATGTCTTTGTTTCAAAGAGATTTGCACCAGATAAATCCTCATGGTTTTTTTGTGAGTGCTTGGTGCTCTCTGAGCTTGGGTGATTTCCTTGAAGACATTTCGTTGCCCAACTAGGCAACATCATCAGTGCTAGTAAGTGTGGAGTTTGCTCTATGTTTAAATATAATAACTTGCCCTCCCTGTGTTGGTTGGGAGTTTGCAGATCACGCACCATCTGTTTATTTGTTCCCAAATGCAAATACGGATAAAAAATCAATAAACTTCTGTCATCTCCTTTGGCAAACATATGAAATTTAATCGGCATTGCATTCTGGTGTTTTTCACTGCTCAAAACTAGGGATGAGAAGATAGTTTCCATATGGAGCCATTCTCAAGCGGAGGACTCTGCAGAATTGTCCTTGCTAGCTAATGCCACCTTGTGGAACATCTAGGTATATTATATACAATTTTCAAAAATCTTTCAGAAGAAAAACATGCCTTGCAAACTTTCTATTCCTCGGTTCGCGTGAAAACCTCGAACCAGGGGTGAAATCCAGCAGGTTCTGACAGGTTCTAGAGAACCGGGTAGCGGAAATTTTGAGTAGTTTGGAGAACCAGCAAATACCACCTCTGGCTGGCCCCAGAGTGGGGTGGGAATGGAGATTTTGCAATATCCTTCCCCCAGGAGTGGGGAAGGAATGGGGATTTTTCAGTATCCTTCCCCAGGAGTGGGGAGGGAATGGAGATTTTGCAATATCCTTCCCCCAGGAGTGGGGAGGGAATGGGGATTTTTCAGTATCCTTCCCCCAGGAGTGGGGAGGGAATGGAGATTTTGCAGTATCCTTCCCCTGCCACGCTCACCAAGCCACGCCCACAGAACCGGTAATAAAAAAAAATTGGATTTCACCACTGCCTTGAACAATCCATCAAGTTACAAAGGTGAATAGGTGTGTTAGCACGTTTGATAGAAAAGGATGGGAGAAGGTGTTTGAAAAATGCTGAAGGGGGGGTGGGTCGAGTAAAAAAAATCTATTTTCTTCCAGGATTATGAGGACTCCCTTCATCCCCATAGCGCACACTACCAGAAGAATGACCGGTGTCCGCCCCCATCGCAGACCTTACCAGAACGAGCGTGTGAGGCACCCAGCTGTCGATCGGACTCTGAATGCGAGAAACACAAACGCTGTTGCTATAATGGATGCATCTACGCCTGCTTAGAATCGGTGCCCCCACCCCCAGGTAGACCAGCCCCATAATAACTCATGCTGGAGGTGCGATCGGAGTAGGCCCATCCCTGAAACGCTTGAAATGTCTCGAATGTGGGGTAGTTTTTAAATTGTCCTTCGAGTCCTTCACAAGGACGGGTGCAAGGTAAATGGAAGCAGCATCTGTTTAAAGTGGTAGACCTGGTTGATTCCCAAGATGCTATTATGGGAGTCTACAAAAAGGATGAAAGATGCACAGGGACAGGATGTGTTCGTATCAGGGGTGAAATGCTCCCGGTTCAGACCGGATCGCCCGATCCAGTAGCGATGGAGGTGAGTGATTCGGAGAACTGGTAGCAAAAATCCCTGCCCCTGCCCCCCCCCCAATGCCCAGCTGAGCCGCACAATCATCAGAGGCTTTTTTTTACTTTTAAAAGCATTTTTCTACAACCTCTTTGGGCAAAAAATGCTTTTAAAAGTAAAAAAAATAAAGCCTCTGATGATTGTGCGGCTCAGCTGGGATCGTCAAAGGCTTTTAAAAGGAAAAAAAACCCTTTTTTTCTTCTAAATACCTCTGACGATCCCGGCTGAGTTGCCTGATCGTCAGAGGCATTGAAAAGAAAAAAAAAGCCTCTGCCGATCAGGCAACTCAGCTGGAATCGTCAGAGAGTTTTGAAAGCATTTTTTTACAACCTCTTCAGAGGTTGTAGAAAAAATGCTTTTAAAAGTTAAAAAAAATAAATTGGCCATGCCCACCCAGTCACATTAACCCCCCACCCCCCAAGCCATGGCCACAGAACCGGTAGTAACAAATTTTAGACTTCACCACTGGTTCCTATGGCATGGATCATCAAACCATGGTTATGGCCAGTGGTGCGACCCACTGGCATAGCCTCTTCTGTTCATCTCGTTAAATGTGTCTTCTTCCTTGGTGCTATCTGAACTCGGTTGTTTTCTTGCAGACGTTTCCTTATCCGAATTAGGTAACGTCGTCAGTGGTAGTCTCGTTGATGTAGATCAGGGGTTCCCAACTCAAGGTAAGGGGGCTGGATCCGGACTGTGGGGTGCTTAGATTTGGCCCATGGGGCTGCCCAGGAAACAGCGAAGGACCAGCCTGTGGTGCCTCTGCCAGAGAAAACGAAGTTCAGGAAGGCCACGTGTGGTCCTCCCGGACTCTGTTCTTCGTTGCAACAGCCTCCTGCAGCCCTCTGCCAATGAAAACGGAGCTCGGGGGAGCCACACACACCCCTCCCCACACGAGCTTCGTTTTGAGTGGCAGAGGACTGCAGGAGGCCGTCACGGCCGAAAACAGAGCTCGGGAATCCGTTTTTGCTGGCAGAGCACACAGCCCACCACAGGCGCCCCACCTGCCACACAAGTGATGTCGAGCTGGCCATGCCCACTCTGGCCACCCCACCCCCCCACTCCCTGCCCTCCAAGGTCAAACACAACCCTGTTGCAGCCCTCAATGAACTCGAGTTTGACACCCCTGACGTAGATGATGTTACCTATTTTGGGTCATGAAACGTCTCCAAGAAAACAACCAAGTTTAGAGAACACCATGAGGACCTCTCATTTCAACCCTGAGCTACACATATTCTCCTTTATGGATGCTTCTTCTTCATAATAAGAAATATTCTGTCTCTTTTTTAAAAAAAACAAGTTTTAGACTGGCTGATTCAGCCTAAACCTCGCTGGTTGGGTGGAAATGGCTGGCTCCTGGACGGCCCAGAAGAAGTCCTACAAGGTACAGTAGCAGAACTACAGCAGTGATAGCACCAAAAGTGCCATGTGGGGCCTTCGTTGATCTTGAGATGTTTGCTTCCATAGCTGAAACATGCAGTACCACCAAGGATGGAGATGACCCACTTCATTGTCCAACGGGATTTGAATGCCACATCATTCACCCTGGGAATGCCGCCGAGGGCATCCCCAACCAGGGACAGTGCATCAAGCTACGTGGGAACTCGGGTGAGTTACTGGCAGGAATGCGAAGCATCCAAGTTCATAAGTCATGGCCCTGCGGGATAATATGTGAAAGTCACATTCATAAGGACTTCTTGCAGAAGACAGGCGTGGGGAGGTTGTGCTAGTTAGAAGTTGTCCTAGAAGAGGTGGTGAGAGGAGGAGAAGAACTGGAACCAAGATGTAGAAAAAGTTGAGGAAGTTCAGTTTTGCCCTGTCTCTACATTCCAAAATTTAGATCAGGGGTGTCCAAATTCAATTCAAATTCAAATTCAAACCTTTATTGTCAGTGCACAACATATGTGCAATGAGATTGGTTGAGCTCCCTCAGTGCACACACCCAACACAAAACAACTCACAGTGAAGACAGAAAATCCTTAACCCAATAAATCATATTAATGTCCTATTGCACCAGTGTGAACATGTTACCTGTCGCACTGGCCCTGCAAGTCCATTGTACTACGTAGTTATGATGTTATTTCGCATTCAGGACAGGATAAAAACTCAAACTCAATTTCATTGAGGGCCACATCAGGGTTGTGACCTTGGGGGGCTGGGGTGGGTGTGGCCAGCTTGATGTCAGTCATGTCAGGGGTGCCTGTGGTGGCCTAAGCACTCTGACAGTGAAAACGGGCTCCAGAGCTCCGTTTTCGGCTGCAACGGCTTCCTGCAACCCTCTGTCAATGAAAATAGAGCTCCATTTTTGCTGGCAGAGGAAATGCAGGTTGGTCCTTTGCAGAGGTGGATTTCAGCAGGTTCTGACCGGTTCTGGAGAATCAGTAGCAAAAATTTTGAGTAATTCGGAGAACCAGTAGTAAAAATTCTGACTGGCCTCGCCCCCATCTGTCCTCTGCCTCCCAAGTCCCAGCTGATCAGGAGGAAATGAGGATTTCGCAGTAACCTTCCCCTGGATTGGGATGGGAATGGACATTTTACAGTATCCTTCCCCTGCCACGCCCACCAAGCCATGACCACCAAGCCATGCCACGCCCACCAAGTCACACCTACAGAAATAGTAGTAAAAAATTTTTGAAACCCACCACTGGTCCTTTGCTGTTTCCAGGGGGCCCCCGTGGGCCAGATCTAAGCCCCTGGGCCTTGAGTTTTGACACCACTGATTTAGATATATCCAAGTGTAGAATGATCTTTGGGAATTGGTACAAAAACTAAAATTAGGCATTGCTGTTTCCTGCTGTAGTTCTCCATCCTTCTTGGTTTCTCTGCCTCTGTGAAACCTGCTCTTAGAACTAAAGCACAGCTCGGTGGTTGGTTCCCAACTCAACTTTGTCGTTTCCTTTTTGAAGAGATTTGAAGAGAAAAGAAGGCTCACCACGCTTGTTATCTGTGCAACATGGGCATTTGTGAAGATGCTTAAGCTTTGATTTTTTTTTTTTCCTTCTCCAGATGGATGGAATCTAAGACCCAAATACTACAAGGACTATTTTGGTAAGTTTCAGCACTAAAATAACAAAATAACAGAGTTGGAAGAGACCTTGAAGGTCTTCTAGTCAAACCCCCTGCTTAGGCAGGAAACCCTATACCAGTGATGGCAAACCTTTTCGGCATTAAGTGCCGAAAGGTCGCGCGGAAGCATTGCTCATGCATGCACACCCTCGACGGGGCTGCGCTCCAGAAAAGCTGAATTTCTGGGTTCTAGCATGCATGCACGCCCAACAACCAACTCGCCAGCACACATGCACAGGCCAGTTTCTGGCACTGCCGTGTGCGCAAAGGGATCACGCTCCAGAAAAGCCAAACTTCCGGGTTCTGGCACTCATGCAGACCTGACAATCAGCTGGTTGGCGGGCATGCACTCACCGGTTTTTGGCACTGCCGCACACACGAAGGACAGCTGATCATTGTGTGTGCATGCATGCCAGAAACCCGGAAGACAAACAGGCAAGGCCGCACATGCCGGGTAACATGGCTTCACATGCCACTTCGGGCACGCGTGCCATAGGTTTGCCATCATGGCCTTATGCCATTTCAGACAAATGGTTGTCCAATCTCGTCTTAAAAACTTCCAGTGTTGGAGCATTCATAAAAAGCAGTTCATGATTAAATCGTATTTCGGAGAAGCAGCAATCTGAAGAACACGGATCTAGAAAGGTTGATTACTTAGGTCATCCTCAATTTATAACCGTTTCTTGAACGTTTGACGTCCAAAGTTACAACAGTGCTGAAAAAAAGTCCTTCTTACAATTGGTCCTCGCAATTATGACCATCACCCCATCCCCATGGTCAGACAGTCTCAAGTTGGGGACTGGGCAACCAGCTCGCATTTTCGACCAGCTGCAGTGTCTGCCAGTCACATGATCACAAATTGGCACCTTTTTCCAGCAATTTCTGACAGAAAACCCCACATATTCAGAAGGATGGATTCACTCTTACAACTGTGGTGTTCGCTTAACGACTATGGATTCACTTAACGACTGTCATAAAAATGGTCGTAAGATCACGTCGGACTCCACTTACGATTGCAACAACTTACGACAGAAACCCTGGTCCCAATTGTAGTCATAAGTTGAGGTTCATCCTTCATTTTACCATAATAAACAAGAAAGAGATCTTTGGGTTGAAGAGGCCGGACTGTGCAGAATATAGGAAAAGATCTGGAAACCAGGAGCCAAACAAAAATGCGACAGGAAGTGAGATTGTTTTCATGGAAATGAGTTAGTTTGCCTTGCCATTTCCTTAAAAAAAAAAAAAAATCTCAAAATTAATTTAGGTTTACTATTTTAACTGCTTGTTTTTCCGCCGTTCTTTTGCAGGGCGCAGTTCCAGCAATGTCGTGGGTTATGTGAAGCAAACGCAGAAGCATCTTGGTTAATTCAAGGAGGACTCTTCCGCCAGCCAAGTGTGATGTCAAAGGGAAAATAATAACGACGTTAGATGGGCAAAGGATAACCATAACTGAGGGACAAACATTTTTGATCTCTTGGTGCCAGGCTAGCTTGAATTTTTTTTCAATGTGCCTCATATAAACCTACTGCCGGGGAAAGGGGTTAGATGGTCTTCAACCCTTATCATTAAAACCAGGATGGACAAGAGTGGTTTTTTCTAGTAACTCTATACCCGTGATGGTGAACCGGTGGCACTCGTAGCCATATTAGTGGGCACGCCAGCTCAGCTCTGGTGTGCATGCGTGCACCGGCCAGCTGATTTTCGGGCCTTCTGGGCCCACCAGAAGTAGGGAAACAGGCTGTTTCCTGCCTCCAGAGGGCCTGGAGGGTGGGTGGGGAAAGCCCATTTTTCTTTCTCACCTAGAGAGGCTCTGGAGACTGGGGACAACAAAAAACGTCACTTCCTGTCCAACCGAGAGTTGGGAAATGGGCCATTTCAGGCCTCTGGAGGGCCTCCGAGGGGGTGGGGAAGGCTGTTTTCACCCTCCCCAGATGCATAGAGAGGATCTGGAGCCAGGTGAAAAAGAAAAACGGGCCTACCAGGCCATTGAGTGCCAGGAGTGGGGGGCAAGGGGGGTTATGCACGCAAGCACAGGGTGGGGTGCATTGAATTATGGGTGTGGGCACGCGCATGCGTGAACCTCCCCCTCTTCCTGGCACACAATGGCAAAAAGGTTAGCCATCACTGCTCTATACTTTAATACCGTGTTTCCCCGAAAATAAAACTGGGTCTTATATTAATTTTTGCAATAGTTGCAATAGTTTGCAAAAGTCTTAAAGTTGTCAAGGTTAGAGACCCCTGGATTAGAAGATCTCCAAGCTTTGCTGGCTGAGGAACTCTGGGAGTTGAAGTCCACAAGTCTTAAAGTGTCAAGGTTGGAGACCCCTGTTCTAGTCCAACCCTCTGCCCAAGCAGAAGACCTTCCACATAAATGGTTGTCTAATCTCTTCTTGAAACCCTCCAGTGATGGAGCATCCACAACTTCTGGCAAACTATTCCACTGTCAAGAAATTTCTCCTTAGTTCTAAATTGCTCCTCTCCTTGATTAGTTTCCATCCATTACTTCTTGTCCTGCCCTCAGGTGTTTTGGAGAATAGGTTGACCCCCTCTTCTCTGTGATTGCCCCTCAAATATTGGGAAGACTGCTATCATGTCACCCCTAGTCCTTCTCTTTGTTAGACTAGACATACCTAGCAGTGGTGGGTTTCAAAATTTTTTACTACTGGTTCTGTGGGTGTGGCTTGGTGGGCGTGGCATGGCTTGGTGGGCGTGGCTTGTGGACATGGCAGGGGAAGGTTACTGCAAAATCCCCATTTCCTCCCAATCAGCTGGGACGTGGGAGGAAGAGAATAGATGGGGGCAGGGCCAATCAGAGGTGGTATTTACCAGTTCTCCGAACTACTCAAAATTTTTGCTACCGGTACTCCAGAACTGGTCAGAACATGCTGAAACCCACCTCTGATATCTAGCTCTCTCAACCATTCATTGTATGATTTAGCCTCCAGATCCCTTATCATCTTTGTTGCTCTTCTCTGTAGAGTTTTTAGGGTCTCAGCATCTCTTTCTTATCCAAAAAGCCCCTTCCCAATTCTATCAGCCACGTGAAATGTTATGCAATAGGATCAGGTGGCAAATCAGGCCCAAAATGGACAACGCACTTTGCACATGGAAAAAAATCTCCAGGATCCATTTGCAAATTTCAAATTCCAGATACTTTGAATGTAAAAAAAAAAAAAACCCATTTAAAAAAAAAAAACCCTAGATAACCTTCCATAAAGCAGCTATTTTATTCCACCTCTGGACAAGAATTCCTCAACCGTGCAATTTTCACACACGGATCTACGGACTGTGACACAAGAATGTTCTTTTCAACTTGGAGGGAAGCGGCGTCAGGTTTTCGCTCTTTGAATTGAGGAAACCAATCAACCCCAGATAATTTATTTTAGGAGGGTTGAAAAAAAAAAAAAGAGCACGGTTGGTTTGATCATTGTGTAAAACTCCCGACGACACAGCCTTTCCATGGGGTAACTATGACCTCTAGTTGTTCTGCCGAATGTTAGCTGTGTTCTCCTCTGTAAATACACATTGCTCGTGCAAACAGAGGAAATTCCTCTGCAAAGACCAAAGGAAAGCAGAGTCCTTGAACTTTTTCCAAAAGGTTAGGTCAGCGTAGACTGGATGTTTTTTGGAAGGTCTTTTTGTACAGCAGTGCCTCTCAAATGTGGCCGCTTTAACTCATGTGAACTTCAGCTCCCAGAATTCCCCAGCCAACATTGTTGGAAACGCTATGAACATTCATTTAATATTTGTTAAAATAATAATAATAGTAATTTGCAACTGAAATATGAACAGAAGGGGATGTCAACAGCGTCAGCCCTTTTAGAGGGGCAGAAACATAGGTCTTCATTCTAAAATGCGTGCAATTTTACATGGGTTTTTTTTTACAAAGGGGTAGAATGTAGTTTTCTTCCACAAGTGACTCCCACCGTTTCATTACAACCTTAGGGTCACCCTCTTTTTAGGTAAATGCCAGAAAATTGAGCTCCTACCCAAACTCAGTAACAGTAAAGTAACACAACAGAGTTGGAAGGGATCTTGGAGGTCATCTAATCCAACCCCCTGCTCACATAGGAGACCTGTACTAGGGATTCGAACCACCGAACTGCCGACCTTTCTGATCAACAAGTTCAGTGTCTTAGCTACTGAACCACCTAGCTGGGCTCACCAAACCAGTCTCACCTAGCCAAACTCACCAAACTCCAAGGTCATGAGAAGTTTTGAAGAGGTGCTTCGTCTTGGGAAGGCTTCAAGGACATTGGGCAAATGGATGCATCGTCATCTCCACCCTTAAAAAGCAATGTCTTGTTCTACCGGCTTCCTTTTGGGGGTTCTTCAGTCCAAAAGATTCTTCTGGATGCACCCCAGCAGATCATTGGGAGGGATAAACAGTCTTAGAAAGATGGATACCAACGCCTTGAAGCCAAGAGTGGACACCTCAAGGCAGGGGTGGGGTATCGGGGAACCATGTCAGCTTACAATAGCAAAAACATGAGGAGTCTGGTGGAATCCTTTCCACAGCTCGGGGAAGTTTCTACTTTCCATGAAGTTTGTTAATTTTTTAAAAAATGCTGCCAGACTTCTCTGTAGAGATTCTCAGTCCTCGGGATCATGGTTATCCCAAAGGCCGCCCTGAATCTCCGGAGAAAGGCGGCATATAAATTGAACTAACTAAATAAATAAATAAAGGTGCTTTTTCAGGAGGCAACTGGATTTTCTTTGCTTTTCTTCTTTGAAGACGTTTTGCTTCTCATCCAGGAAGCTTCTTCAGCTCTGACAGGATGTGGATGAGAAGCAAAACGTCTTTAAAAGAAAAAAAAAAAAGTCCTGTTGCCTCCTCAAAAAGCACCTTTGGGACTACCAGACTTCTCTTTTTTTTTTTTTAATGCCATAAAGCAGTAAACGAGAAGTACAACAGCAACTTCACAAACTCACAAAGGCTGAATCACTCACTTAATCTGGATGCCGGTTTGTCTCATTTCTGGATTGATTCAATCCCAAGACACAAAATAACCTACATTGGGCTTACTCGACACGAGACCCCTTTATACAGACAAAACACATATGGAAATGCACCAACCACAAGTTCTGTGCTTGCAACTCCTGCAGCACAGTTGAACAGTTGCAGAAATTGGCTAGAATTACGGTGATGCAAGAGTAGGAATTCAGCCCAAATTGTGACCTAGGGCAGCAGATAGGACTTTAATCCTCTGGTAAACATACAACGCCGAGTTTCCCAGGACTTGGAGGAAGGCTGAGCCTCCGCAGACGAGACCTGCTCAGGTAGGTCAGCTGTTCTGAGCAAGAACCTGGCCCCTCCCAGACATCTGTTGCGAGTGAGTGGCAGGCAGGGCATTTGCTGCGTGTCGGTATCAGGTAAACGCCCCCGGATCACCTTTCCGTGCACCTCCTGAGCTAAGGAGGGAATGTGAGCGTTTCAACCAGGGGGAAAAAAACATATAAGGTAATTCGCAGAAGCAGCAGCTGCAGCTGTGGCAGCTTCTTCTTGAGCTGCGTGCCCTCCTGACCTGTGCCTGCTCCCCTCCTGCCCACCAAGATGGGAGCCAAGCACTGCTTTGCCAAGTTCTTCAAGGATGGGTCCTCCTTCCTCCATCTGGGTCGGAAATACCAGTCCCTGGGCAGCAAGGAGACAGGAGAGCAGGTCAGGAGGTTTGCTATGGAGGGATCGTTGGGTTGGAACTGACCATCTGACTTCTCCTCTGGGTCACTTTGGTTAATCTCCAGGGAGAAATTGTAGAGCAGTGTTTCTCAACCTTGGAAGCTTGAAGATGGGTGGACTTCAACTCCCAGAAACCCCCAGCCAGCGCTGCTGGCTGGGGGATTCTGGGAGTTGAAATCCACCCATCTTCAAGCTACCAAGGTTGAGAAACACTGCTGTAGAGGTTCTCCATCATCCAAGTCACGGCTGTCCCAAAGGTGCTTTTTATTTTTTTTCCAGGAGGCAACTGGACTTTCCTGTTTCTTTTCTTTGAAGGCGTTCCGCTTCTCATTCAAGAAACTTCTTTAAGCTCTGATAGGATAGTGGGGAATGGAAGGATTTATATGAAAAAGGGGGGGGAACATACAAGAAAGTCCAGTTGTCTCCTGAAGAAGCACCTTTGGGACTCCGGGGAGAGAGAGGGAAATGTGGGTCTTGCAAAGAGGGAGAAGAGCTGGTGGAGTCGCTCAGACCTGCGTGTGAGTTTGTCACTGGCTGCAAGTCTTAATAGGGACACAAAAGTGTTATTGTTCGGCTGAACCACCTACCGTATTCGGCTGGTGACTTCTCAAGTGACTCTCCCTGTTATCGCCCCCATTCAAAGTCTCTTAAAAGTAATTTTTAATCGTTCTCATGGCATTTTGCACAGTCCTTGTTAGACTTTGGGATTGATTCTCTTGGAGCGTCCGTTTAACATCATGGGAAGGAACGTCCTGGGAACGAATGAGTGGTGGAAGAATGGGAAAGGGGGAGGATCGACGTAGGCAGAGGAGGACAGAATGAACGTTCAACATGAGTCTCAACTCAAAGGGTTGACCTTCTGCTCTTCACTACTCTTAAACTTCCTCGCCTCTTCAGTTGTTGGGTTCATGCAGCTCTCTAAGCCCACATCCTGGTGTAACAGAACATAGTGGCTGGGTTGACACCAACATTAGCCCTAAAACCAATGGTAGTTTGGTTTCCCATTACACATTCACCTGGTAACCTACTCATCTCCCGTTGTCCCAGTTCACTATCCTGTGAGAATCCAAGAAGAACCGTTTCACATACCCAACTGAGAATTCTTCAGCACCCCAGAGCTAACTTGCCAAATGAGGGAACTTAAACTGCCTGTGTATTTTTTCTCTCCAAATTTTCCTTTCCCCAGTTTGTTCTGTTCTTATAAGATTTATGTGCACAGCCTCTGCATGAAACTATGCTAATAAAACTCAGGGCAAACATTTCTGTTATGGGAAGGGAGAAAAAAAAAACCCTCTTAAAAGTGCTTAATCTTTCATCGCACCTGATTGCTATCCTGATAAAATAGCTAGAACGGATACTTTTAGCATCATGTGCTATTTCAAAAGCCATTAAAGAGGCAGGAAAGTTTCAAGCTGGTTATATGTTTATTTAGATATTCAATACCTAAGGAATGAAATTTGGCAGGTTTTGGGGTTGTTTTTTTTTTTTTTAAAGCGATCTGAGAAATAAATGGAGCCTCTTTTCCTTCCCCTTCGGGGGGCCTGAAATAGCCAGCAGGAAACCAGTAATAAGATGCAATAAAATCAGAGAATAAAGGAAACTGTTGCAGATTAAATCTGGGCCCTTTTAAGAAACTGTTCACCTCACTCTTCCCTGCACTAAATATCTCCTAGAAACTAAGCAATGGAGAGGCAAACAAAGTTTTATTGAAAAATGGGTCCAGAAAGTAATCAAAACTGCTCCTGGAAAATTTAATAAGCCTCTTTTTTTAGAGCAAGGAGTTTAATGCATCTCTTTAGCTGGAATGCTGGTTTTTCTCAGCAAAGATCTACCTCTGTTTAGAATGGAGGTTAATTGCTGGTAATTAATCAGGAAAGGAAACCCTTCTTTTTTTTCTTTCTTATTTTTGCCAGAAAACAGAAGATAAGTTTGCTCAAAAACAATACAAGTAGTCCTTGATTTACGGCCAAGAATAGAGCCCAAAATTTCTCTTGCTAAGCGAGACATTTGTTAAGCAAGTTTTGCCCCATTTTATGACCTTGCTGGCCACAGTTGTTGTTAAGGCAATCCCTGCAATTCTTCAGTTAGTAACGTAGTTGTTAAGTGAATCTGGCTTCCCCGTTGACTTTGCTTGTCAGAAGGTTTCAAAAGGGGATGACGTGATCCAGGGGCTGTTGCAACCGTCATAAATACGAGTCAGTTGCCGAATGTCTGAAATTTTGAACATATAACCATGGGAATGCTGCAACAGTTATTAAGTGTGTAAAACAGTCGTAAGTCACTTTTTTTCAGTTGTAACTTTGAAAGGTCACTAAATGAACTGTTGTAAGTCAAGGACTACCTGTATTCAAATCCTAGCGCTTACAATGTCAACTGGCGGCCCCCAGGGGGAGAGCCTTCTCTGTGGGGGCACCTACTATCTGGAACGAGCTCCCCCCGGAGATACGGAGGATCCCGGATCTCCGTACCTTCCGCCGCGCGCTCAAGACCTTTTTATTTCATCAAGCTGGCCTGACCTAAGTTTTTCCCCTTTTTAAATGGAAATTTTAAATTTGGTTTTAAATTATTGGGGTTTTAAATTTGTTCAGCCAAATTATTTAATTCGTTTTATTCTATTTTAAATTTTGTATTTATATGTTTTATTCTATGGCCGAAGGACTCCCTGAGTCCTTCGGGAGTAGGGCGGTATACATATTCAATAAAATAAATAAATAAATAAATAAATAATATTTCTATGCCGCCCACTCTCCGAGGACTCTGGGTGGCTTACACCAAAGACAGTATACTAAATAGTATATTGCCCTCAACAATCCCACCTCGGAAGGATGGAAGGCTGAGTCAACCTTGAGCCAGTGAGATTTGATCCGCTGATCTACTGAACTAGCAGTCAGCTGAAGTAGTTGCAGTACTGCACCCTAACCACTGCCCCACCTCGGCTATATCCATCTTCTTGGCCGCGCTATAGAAATTTATTTATTTATTTATTATTCGAATTTCTATACCGCCCTTCTCCTTTCGGACTCAGGGCGGTGAACAGCCAAAATAAAAACATTTATACATAAATACGATTAAAAATAGATTTAAAATAATTAAATTTGGCCCATAGTTTAAAATTTATCAATTTAAAATGGTTTGCTAATGTCTTGTTCCGCAGAGGGGTTGTAAAAATAGCCAGATGGCAGAAGCTCTTTATCTTGGCTATTATTTTTTTTTTAACCACACCCTGTGCACCGCACCTCATTCCTCTGGATTGATTGAGTGATTGGATTTATCCACTCATTCGTTCGTTTTAGCAAACGTTTGCTCCCATCCAAGGAACTAGCTTCTAGGCCCCAAAGAAGTCAATCACGACCCAAAAAATAAGAGATGAAACCTCCTGGCCTGGACCATCCTGTGGTTGTAGCACTCATTCAGAACTTGTGAAAAACCTGAGTTGGGTTTTATCCAGGGGTGAAACGCTACCAGTTCGCTCCAGTTCGGGCAAACTGGTAATGATAAAAACTACCGGTTCTGGCAAACCAGTAGTAAAAAAAAAGCTACCGGTTCAGTTGAACTGGTAATTTAAGAAAGCTACGATCCGACGATCACCTGTGCCGCGCAGTTTAGCTTTGCTAGAAAGTAGGATTTCTTGCTTTCTAGCGAAGCTAAACTGCGCACCACAGCTGATCACCCCCTCACTGTTCTACTTACCTTCCCAAGCCTCCTTTTGGCACATACTGCACGCACGCATGCCCGAACCAGTAGCTTTTTAAGCACCCCTGGTTTTAACTTGTATCCCAAATGTTGTCCAGTTCAGGATCATTTGTCTCCCCCATCTGAATGGCTCTTTTAGTCCTATGAAGTCCTATGAAGTCCTATGAAGTTGCTAACCCATAGCAGACGCTGGTTTGAAAATGTATAGGTATTTGCAATAATAAATGTTGGGTGTGCCCAACTATAATATGATCTTTTCCATACTGCTTTTTCTATTTCCTTTTTTAGAATATTTACACTGCCTTCCTGGAAAGATCTCCATTTCTTGATCTTTTTTATATATACTCAGGCAACAAATATTGTAAGGTTAGCACGCCAGATGAGAGCAGAGTTTAATTTTTTTTATTAAAAAAAAATTGTATCAAGGACACAGGTTTTACCCATCCATCCATCTATCCATCCCCCAAATTTCACGTCAGTTGTTCCCGAAGCAGAACAAAACTAAAAACTAAATAATAATAATAATAATAATGAAGAAAGGCACCCAGGAAAAAAAAGATTTTAAAAAGTGCCATTTCCCTAACTAACTGGAAGGAAGTTGTACCTGGTTTCCCCATCTGGCTTCTAAAATCACATTGCTCAAATGTTTACAAGATTTCCATCACACCCATGAAGCCTATAAATCTGGTTTATTTGAACCGAGAAAAGCTGTAAAACACCCTGAGTGAAGAATGTGCAACCTTGGCCACTTTAAGAGTTGTGGACTTCAGAATTCCATATTGGCTGAGGAATTCTGAGAGCTGATGTCCCCATGTCTTAAAAGGGGCCAAAACTGGACCAAAAGCCTTTGATTCTGATGTCTATATAAATATGTATCAAATCTAATCCTTGCAAGTCTGACTCGTAGAAAAGCATGTTTAACATTCCCCACTCCTGTTCGGTGTCCATGTTGGCTTGATTAAACTAATAATTCTGTTTCCTCCAAAAAAACCAAACAAAAAAACCCCATCTGGTGAGAGATGACCTGCCTATTTTATTTATTTAGCTTGCCAAGGGCAAAGTTTGTCAGAAGGAAATCTTGGCACCACAAACCAAATGCAAACACAAAAGTCTTCCCTTTAGATTTCCTGATACGTTGCAGCCCTGGGCCTATTCTGGATGCTTCTGTTAATAAAAAAAATCATTTATCTGCTTCTCAGAAATTTAAGGGCAGTGTTTACTTTAATTCCTAAACTTGAAGTCACAATGAACTTAATCAAAAGAGCAAAGGAGAGAAGGCGGAAAAAAAAGAAGACCTTAGAAACCAAAGCAAACAATCAATCAGAGTGCTCATTTTCACAACTCAGGACTTATGAAACTCCTGGCTAGGGATATTAATTACCATGAACAAAGAAATGCCACATGTTCAAAAACTACCTAATTTAGAGCCCACTGGAGCATATTTCTCAACCTTGGCTGCTTTATGATGATGGACTTCATCTCCCAGAATTCCCCACTAGCATGCTCTAAGATGTGTGGACTTCAACTCCCCAAAATCCCCAGCCAGCATGCTTTGAGATGTATGGATTTCAACTTCCTGAAGAATTCTGGGAGTTGAAGTCCATGGTTTTTAAAGCATGCTGGCTGGGGAATTCTGGGAGTTGAAGTCCATCCATTTTAAGGTTACCCCGGTTGAGAAACACTGCTCAAAGGGAACCATGGAAGGAAACCTTAAGTGCATCCACAATCAATCCATAGCCCCATGAATTTCTACACCGTTTTTTGTGGCCTCCAGAAATCCTTTCCCAAGGAAACTGGGATGCACAATTTCAAAAAACGGAAGTGTGTTTTTTTGCTGTCTTAAACGCTGACTGAGTTGGCATAGGGCACTTCACGAGGGCTGTTACCAACCTGCCAGCTCCATTCCCAAAACACTTGGTTAGGATCGGAATGGATGGGTGCCTTGGGTGAATGCAGATCCTTTCAGTGCATGGTTCAATCTGGGAAAGTGTGTTCATGCACTAATCTGGTTAAATGCATTGTACTGCTCCTGCACTGGACCATAGGGGGAAAAATGAACAGTAGACAGTTTCCTCCTGATCAGCTGGGACTCAGGAGGCAGAGAATAGGTGGGGGCAGCGGCAGTCAGAGGAGGTGTTTACCGGTTCTCTAAACTACTCAAAATTTCCACTACTGGTTCTCCAGAACTGATCAGAAGCTGCTGAACCCCACCTCTGGAACATGGACATGAACGAAGGAAATGAATACAAATAAATGGGGGCAGTAGGACAGGGATGGTAGGCATGCTGATATGCTTATGCAGGCCCCCTTTACGGACCTCTTAGGAAGGGGGTGAGGTCCACAGTAGACAGTTTGAGGTTGAAGCTGTGAAGGTTTGTAACAACTGAGTCAGGTAGAGTATTCCAGGCATTGACCACTCTGTTGCTGAAGTTGTATTTTCTGCAATCGAGTTTGGAGCAGTTTACCTTGTTATCAATTGTTTGCCCGTGTGCTATTGCAGTTTACCTGTCCTTGGCAGGTAAAGCTGAGTGTAAATCTGCAATGGGCAAATTAACCAAACAGGTCAGAAGTCCCATAATTCTGCTGAACTGAGTTTGAAAGGCCCCACTCCTGATCAAGAGGGGGAAACAATAACGCCTTCATCTTTGTCAAAGTTCATTTGACGTTTGCTAGTAGTGACAAAGAATTGGCATTTGTGTGTGAAAGTGGGAACTTGGCCCTCTCTCTACCCCAAGCAGGGATTTATGACAAGGATCAAGGAGAGTCTTAATTGTTACCCACTGACTAATGTTCCTCAATTTATCGTTTGCATGATGCAGTCAGAAGATGAATCTGAACTGAAGACACTTCATCAAGAGAAGGAAATTGAGGCCATTCCACCCAAAACAGCTTGCCAATGTCAAGTAGAAGAGCTGGCCAAAACCTTGCAGGTAAGTGTCATCGAATTCTTAAAGGGAGGACTTTAGTATTATCCCTATGGAAGGATAACCGTCCATGGCTTAAAAAGATCTGTTCAGAATAAGGTAAATATTGTCTATTTGAAGAGCTTTTTATAAAGTGAAGGAATGTTTGCTAACCTGCTTAAAACCTTTGAGCTGAAGAATGTCAGCCAAGAGGACTGATAGATACAGTAATTCGTTGTTGTTTTTTCCCCCGGCCACAATATTTTCTCTGCATAAGAAGACAATCTCTTTGCAAAGATTCAAGCCAGTGCAAGTTCTTTGTGAATAAGGAAGTTTATAGCAATAAACACAGATTGTGATCTTTTCCCACTAATGATCGCTAGCCACAACATTAAAAGTTTGTCCAAGAACTTGAGAAGTCAACATTTTGATTCACCGCCTCTTTCCTTTTTATCACGGTGGAAAACGAAAAGCAGTTTTAATTAACGGCACTCTTTTCTTTTGAATTGACGAGGCAAATGGCAAATGTGAAAAATGAAACGTGACATTTCAAATCTCATTGCACACATAAACACACATACAAACACAAAATCGAGTCAGCTTGCAAACTGGTCAAGTGTTTTATCTAGGCTATCTCAGTTCAAGTGTTGGAATGAAGATGCACACATTGGCCCCAACCAGAATTATGTTAGGAGACTAACAGATCGGGTCTCCACTTAATTATTTCTCCTGCCTTTAATGAGGTGGAAGGAGAAGACCTCTTCCCTAGGATGTTATGTGCTTTGCAGCTCTGATCATCCAGGTTCCTACTTCCTGGAAGACGTTACTTGAAGAGCAAAGGTTCCCCATCTTGAAAAGTTCTTCTAGAAGATCAGTGTTTCTCAACCTTGTCACTGTTAAGATGGACTTCATCTTCAACTCCCAGAATTGGACTTCAACTCCCAGAATTCCCCAGCCAGCCAAGGTTGAGCAAACTCTTCTAGGTGTTAATGATGGTGGAGCCAAGCACTAGGAAATCCAAATGTCAAAAAAAGGGGTAACTGTCTGATCAAAGTCCATTTGTTTATTGACAGAGATGTCTAGCTCCATTGCGCCAAGCCAGTTTTGACCCAAAGTCTTGACCCTACTCCTTTGCTCATTGGTGTCTCTTCCAGGTTGACTTAGACAGAGGACTTTCAGAATTCTCAGTGCTGCACCGCAGAGTCAAGCATGGTTGGAATGAACTTGTGGCAGATAATACTGAACCAGTGTGGAAGAAATACCTTGACCAGGTAGCACATTTTAGCAGCAGGAAAAGGTGTGATTTGTGGTGTAGACACAATATTCTTTCTATGGTTGAGACGGGATTGTAGTGATGGACAGTAAGTTGAAGATATAGAGAGAAAAGTGTACTTTCAATGTGTCCAGAAGCTCAAGAGAAATCTGTGGTTAAGGTGGCTGGAGAACTTCTGCAGTTGGTGCAGAGATCTGGATCTATTGCAATGAATTCTGGGTGTGAACTGTAGCAACATTTACGGTAATTTTATTATTGATTAGTTGATGAGGGACCATCAAGACTTTGTTGACTCCTGGTAACCAGATAGATATATCTTCTCTGTGATGTCCTATCCCTAAACTGGTCCTTCAGCTCTTACAATGATGCACCCATAACCCCTTGAACTGAATCCCTCTACCTTTCTGGTGGTTGTCCTCTTCTCCTCTTTCCTTCTACCATTCCCAGCATTACAACATTCTCCAGAGAGATGCGTCTTCATACAACACATCTAAATTAGGATAATCTGAGCCTAAGTCTCACAATAAACTGTTAAACAAAGAAAACAAGAATGCCCTTCATCAACATCAACTCTTTCTTCCATTGTAGTTTAAGAACCCTCTGATCCTTTTGCTACTGGCTTCTGCCGTGGTTAGTCTGATTACTAAAGAATACGAAGATGCCGTGAGTATTACAATGGTACGTGGCTTCTCTCTCCAATGGAACCGTGACCTCTGCAGCCCTTGGCTTCAGCATAATCAGAAGGGAACACTGCCAAAGGACAAGAAGAAAAATCTAAGGATTTTTAATTAAATCTCTCCACCTTTTGTTTCTGTCAGATGGGTTGTACGAATGACTTCCACACACACATGTGTGTGTGTGGGGAGAGAATTGAGAATGTTTGCACCCTTAAAAAAAACTGCAGTTAGTTATTATATCCAGATAGTTGAGATGGGATTTGCCAGGAACTGTTTTCTGGCATTAAAAATGTATCTGGTTTATCTACCAATTTCATATTTTCTTCCCCAATAGGCTGTTGTTATTGTTGTCACAGTAGCGTTTGTTCAGGTACGATAATTTTCCACCTTGGATTATTATTACTATTAGTGGGAGTAGCAGCAGCCATCAGTGAAGTCACATCAGTTGTGCTTCTTTTCCTGCAGGAGTATCGCTCTGAAAAATCGCTGGAAGAACTGAGCAAGTTAGTTCCACCAGAATGCAACTGGTAAGCAGGATCCTTGGAAGATATCTCATTCCTTGTGGTGGGAGTATGTACAGCCTCTCCTTCTCTTCCTTTCTGCTTTGGAAGTCTTCTGGCCACAATCTTTGCAGCCAAAATTCAGACAACGTCTGAATTCTGCTCAAGGAACTCTTAGCATCAGAGCTTCTTGTACTCAGCTGGCCAGTTGCTTCAACCTCTTGACTATGGGTCATCTTCTCTGCTTGATGAATGTGAATAATGGTGAAAAACTCCTATTTCCTTATCATTAGTATTGGTGATTTATCTATCTGATCTCTCTCTGTGTGTCTGTGTATATCCTTCCTTCTTTCCTTCCTATCTTCATCCACAACCCATTCACAAATGTGCTTTGCCATGTGTAACACCTTCTTCTTTGTCTCTCTGTAAATCCAGCCTGAGAGAAGGAAAAATGCAACACTTTCTCGCTCGAGAACTTGTGCCGGGAGACGTTGTCTGCCTTTCCATCGGAGATCGCATCCCTGCAGACATAAGACTCACAGAGGTAATGCTTGAGGGACACACAAGGTTCCTGAATATCCCCTAGGCATGTGATCACATGAGACAATCTGGAGTGAAGTTCAATAGATAGGCCCATGTTGCTGGTCCTTACAATTCCAAACCACTAAGAGTAGGTGAATTGAGGAAGTCCATGCAAACCTCTTAGTTCTGTGTGTCTGAAAAGTGTTTTCAGAGTCCCGACTTCAAGATTTTTCTGTGGCTGGAGATGTAGCACATCATGGCTCAAGGAGAAGAAGCCCAATTGTAGATTCCTTGGGTGCAACTCATTTCACAACCAGTTTGCTTGTTGTTCACAACCAGTTGGCCATGGAAATTCTGGCCCCAAATGTGGCCGTAATTTGAAGATCACCTGTATGCAAGCTCATTTATTTATTTATCTAATTCCTGTAGTCACCCATCTCATGATTCTCCTAGTTTAGGTGAAAGAGCAGCGTGGACTCAAATGAAGCAGTGATCAAATGCACTCATCCTGATTTTCTTTGAAGGTGATAGATCTCCTGGTGGATGAGTCCAGCTTGACTGGTGAAGTGGAACCTTGTAGTAAGAACGATGGCATCTTATCCACTTCGGGAGACATAATGACTCTCACCAACGTGGTCTTCATGGGAACTCTTGTGAGATATGGCAAGGCTAAAGTGAGTGGCTTTCCATCTGTCACATAACAAAGAGAGTTGGCGTGTGCTTGAAGTTCAGTGTGTGCTAGGAGCTGTTTGAAGATTTTCAGTGTTGACATCAATCCTAGCCTCATCATTCCATCTAGCTTTTGAGAGGTGGGAGTGATGACGTCCGTTTGGAGGCTCTGAATCTGAATCAGTTCTTCATATCTTGAGCCAAGAGAGCTGTAAAACAAGTTGAGCTTTCTTTCATTGCAATCATTCTTCTCTAACATAGTTAGGCTCCCTCTTGCTGTTGGGAATGTTGATCTTTCACCTGTCTCTGACTTCTGAGATGTTTGCTGCTCTGAAAGGTGTTTCTGGACACTTTAGACAAAGGGTAGCTCCAGCTTTTCCAGGTCCTGAGAAAACCCTGCAAAATAGTTGTCTGTTGAGGATGCTACATGGTTTCATCCTCTGGGCTTGGTCCCTTCCTTTCTGATCCATCTTTCTATCAACTGTAGGACCTACACATGATGAAAAGATGGGCTTTCTTCCTTCTCATAATGAACCCTGACTAAATCAGCCAGAACTAAATCTATAGAACTAGAAGAGATTGACTTCACTAGCAATGGACCACTCTGTGGTCCAAAATCGACATTTTTCATTCGATGTTGAGCTGGTGGATAGCTCTCCCAAGTGGGAACCATGGAGTTGCATGGTGGCAGCTTCTGAAATATAAAATCAGCTTCTGTCTATCTACAAGAGCCAATGTATCCCCTTGAGCATGAAGAAATATAAGAATATTATCTATTAAGAAAAAACTCCTTTTTGAGCAGCGATATGTCTCCATATTCTTGGTTCCTCCACTTCTGAATCTAGATTTCTTCCCTGAACTTCCATCCCAGCTCCTCCTGGACTTTTGGATTCTGGCCTGCTTCTCAAGAAAAATTTCCCTTAAGATGTAAATGCCGTGTTTGCACAACACTGAATCATAAACTACCCACCCATATTTAAGTTAGCTTGTAGTACAAAGCTTGCTCACACAATTAGGTTATGGTTCAGCATGTTGTGTGAATTCAGCATATTGGGTGTATTGAATAACCTTTATTCACAAAACAAAATGCATAACCATGTTTTCATTGTTCCTACTATGTGAAAAATATGCCACAGTTAATATGAAGGGGAAAACACTAGCTTGGAGAAAGAAGACTATTTAATTTTGAAACAGTAAAAGTGAAAGGCTCCTTTCCCAGTTCAGTAGTCCTAATCTAAAGCTTTTAGCACAATAGAAAGACCTTAAAATTGCATTTATAGTTGTTGCAGAACTTACATAGTTGTCCCCCAAATATTTTAGAAGTATGCAAGGGGCTGGGGAGAGTAGGCTGTAAGAAATTCCCTACATTGTTTCAGAAAAGTGTCTGCAACTTTGGACTGTGAATTTTAGAATGTAAGCAAAAAGTCAGCTTTGGATATACCATTTTCTAACCTCTTTTTATTCTGTAGGGGATTGTTATTGGAACTGGTGAAAACTCACAGTTTGGGGAAGTCTTCAAAATGATGCAAGAGGAAGAGGTAAGACAGGGGTGGGCTTCAAAAATTTTAGCAAGGGGTTCTCTGCCCGGTTGCTGGGTGGGCGTGGCCATGGTGGGCGTGGCCTAGTAGGTCTCCTGCACCATGGCAGGGGGAGGCATTTTAGCCCTCCCCAGGCTCCGGAGGCTTTCCTTGAGCCTCCGGGAGAGTGAAAACAGCTTCCCCAAGCTCCGGAGGCCCTTTGGAGGCTGGAAACGGGCCCAAACTTCCAGTAGGCCCATTTTTCGCCCACCCTGAGCCTCCATGCATGCCTTGCACTTACCTGCATCCAAAACGGGCTCCGTGGGGATTCCTGGGAGGGGAGGGGTGGGCGGGGCCAGCCAGGAGTGGGATTTGGGGGTTCTCCGAACTGCACAGAATCTTAGCTAGAGGTCTACTATAGTACAGCCGCAACCTAGTAGAGCTTGCAAAGATTCAGGGTTGAGTGGAGCATCTATTGATCAGGATCTGGCCATGACAGTATATCATTCGATTTCTGTGGGATCTAGAATTCCAGGTACAATTTAAGATGTTTGTCCTTGATGGCCATACAGGTCAGGTCTACTGTTACTATACAGTTATAAGAACAGAGTCTTGCAACTCTGAATGTGCTTCCTGAGCATTGATGATGTTACCGAGTTGGGTAAACAAACATCTACAAGGAAACAACCAAACTCAGAGAGCACCAAGGATCCCACAATTCAACCATGAGCTATAAATATTCTCTTCCATTGATACCATCATCTCCTTTATCTTTATGTAAACTAAGGAGGGGCATTCTCAAATTGCCCCAATTTAAACCCTTCTTATCTGATCTTTGCCTTGGTGGCAGCTCTTCCTCCTGTTCTTTATGATATTCCCTCTACACTGAGCCAGGGAGGACTTTAGAGATGACACGTAACACTTTGAGTCACACTTGGTAGCTGACTGGAAGCCAGTGCAGATGCTGAGATGGTATTATTATGTGGCCAATCAGTTTGACTGATTTCTATCATGTCTTTTGCCCTTCTCCTTCCATTTCTTCCTTCCTTCTGTTCTAATGCTTCAAGACTCCAAAGACACCTCTGCAGAGAAACATGGATAAATTGGGGAAACAACTTACTATTGCTTCCTTTGGGATCATTGGTGAGTTTTACTTTTATTTTTTTGCTCTTTCAAAAGCTTTGGAGACCACAGACCATATGAGCTGTTTCAGTCTTCCTCTGTCCTCATCGGTGTTTCTCAACCTCATCAGCTAGAAGATGTATGGACTTCAACATGGTTAGCTGGGGAATTCTGAGAGTTGAAGCCCATACATCTTTAAATTGCTTAGGTTGAGAAATGTTAGCATGAAATGTGGTCAACATGAAATACCTTGATACCCCTCTTTAGATGTTCATATCTGTGGATATGAAAATACATATCCATGGATATACTAAAAAGCAGAGACATCACCCTGCCAAAAAAAAGTGCATATAGTCAAGGCTATGGTTTTCCCCAGTTGCAATGTATGGCTGTGAAAGTTGGACCATAAGGAAGGCTGAGCGCCAAAGAATGGAGGCCTTTGAACTCTGGTGCTGGAGAAGACACCTGCGAGTCCCTTGGACTATAAGGCAATCCAAACGGTCAGTCCTAGAGGAGATCAACCCTGACTGCTCTTTAGAAGGCCAGATCCTGAAGAGGAAACTCAAATACTTTGGCCACCTAATGAGAAGGAAGGACTCCCTGGAGAAGAGCCTGATGCTGGGAACGATTGAGGGCAAAAGAAGAAGGGGACGACAGAGAATGAAGTGGCTGGATGGAGTCACTGAAGCAGTCGTCATGAGCTTAAATGGACTCCAGGGGATGATAGAGGACAGGAAGGCCTGGAGGAATGTTGTCCATGGGGTTGAGATGGGTCAGACACGACTTCGCAAGTAACAACAACAACAATCCATGGATATGATCAGGAAGTTGAGAAATGGTGGTCTACATGAAATGAGGGGTCTTGATTCCCCTCTTCAGATACTTATGTTTATGGGTACAATCGGAGAAATAAGCAATTTTTTGAGCACATAGAAGGCCTCGGTTACTTTGCCAGATCTGTGATGCGGTGGAGTAAATAAAATGATGTCTATGTTTTTCAAGGTTTACTCATGCTGATTGGCTGGCTGCAGGGGAAACATCTCCTTGACATGTTCACCATTGGAGTGAGGTAAGCTTGAGAGAGATTTCTTCCGCATGTAGACGTAGCATGTTGAACTATCAACGAACCCGAAGCTGAGTTGTCATATCATGCTGAGACTTGGTTTGTTGAACTATAATTGGTTTTTAAAAATTGTAATATTTGATTCTAACTTCAGTTAACCCATAATACTTGGGATCACTCATGCTAGGTCAAAGCCAGATATACTACATTATGAATCAGTATGATATGCAAACTTTCTCACAGAGTCAAAAAGGAACGTATCTATTGGACTTCCTGCTCAGTGAAGGAATTCCAGCCTCTAATTTAAGACCAATGCAGAGAACAGATGTTCTCAGAAGTCTTCTCATCTTTAATAAATTACAATAGATTTCTTCTATCTGGCTATCTGAATATGCTGTATGACGATTCCCAACACCCTAGATGTCAACCCTGAAGTGGACCTGTCTGAGGCCATCTTTGTGGCTTCAGGGTTGCAAGACAGAAAAGGGGACAGGCAGGGGGGAATAGTTAGCTGGGGTTTTGCAGTCAAAACAAAAAGTTTTCCTGTGGGAACCAAGGTCACTCCAACAGGTGGCTGGGAGAGGAGGAGCAAAGTAACCAAGCAACCAGCCAGCACCTCTATTGGACAATGTGACTGATGACTTGGGGAAAGGGGAAAACCTTCAGCTTTAATCAGGTGAAAACCGCAAGAACTTTCAGAGTCGGTTTTCACCAGTTGTGCCAATATGATGTATCCAAATAAATTGGACTTCAGTGGGTGCATTACTTGGAACCCTGACACTAGAGACATCAGGTCAAGACAGCAGAACTAGAAATCTTCTTGAAAAGTCAACTTCGACCTAACAGTCTAATAGACATTCCACAAAATTCTGCATTCCTGGGTCATTTACCCATATCATGTCTTCTGTCTGTACTCTAGAATGAGGGTTTTGGAGCAAGTTGATGCTTGGGTATACTTCCTTGCAGGAAGAGGTAGTGGTGTGTAACATCAGTGGTAAATGATTGTGTGTGCGCAGCTTGGCGGTGGCTGCCATCCCCGAAGGCCTGCCCATCGTAGTCACGGTGACGCTAGTATTGGGTGTCTTGAGAATGGCCAAGAAACAAGTCATCGTAAAGAAGTTGCCCATAGTGGAAACTCTAGGTGAGTCAGACACATTCCATGTTAAGGGGGGGAAACTGATAATAATAGGGAATATACCACAATTGAATTCACTAATGCCAAGGTTAATTCAACTATGACAGTTTCCATTATTTTAATTAAGGTGATTCCATGAGCGCTGATATTTATTTTAAAGTTTCTCATTCTTTTTCTGGGTTCTCGTTACCAATAGACTGCATGTAGCTATTTTTGAAACCTGTATCATTTAAGATTATCAAATTGGCTTAAATTTCTGTGTTAAAATACTTCTTGGTAAAATATGGAGCAAATTTTTCATTTGCAAAAATACTAAAGACCTTTAAAGTTTGGCAGTACATTTCTCCAGAGACTTGCATTTGCAAAGGGAGGAACAAAAAATGGATATGCCAATAAATAATCTGAAAAAAGGAGAAATGTTCAGATTTAATTTCTTCCTTCAAAGTTTTCAGATGCACTCGTGTATTAAAAAATTGCATGCTTCTTTCTCCTTCCTTAATTTCTTTTTCTACTTTCCTTTGACCTTCTTTCCTTCCTTCCTTCCTTCCCTCCCTCCCTCTCTCCCTCCCTCCCTCCCTCCTTCCTTCTTTCCTTCCTTCCTAACACAGTAAAAGAGGTTAAATGCAGCATTTTCTATGGTCCCCAAAACTGTTTATATGACACAATTTGAGGAATGATCACTGGATTTCAGGAACACTGGAGAGAACGTAATTTTAAAAATCTCTAGGAGGGTACAAATCTAATATTTAAAGCCTGGAACAGCCATCTGTCAGACATTTTCAGGGGGAAAAACTACCATAAGAAGCAAATGAAAACAGACAATACAACGAGTGCGTCTGACCAGAGGACATTAATTCCAGGTAGAGAGAAGAATTAGTGATTCCTCCTCATGATTTATTCCTGAGAAGATATCTTTTATTAGTTCAAGCAATCTGAAAAATGCAAACGATATAAGTCTTCCTGGAGATAATAGCCCTTCAGAATCGCATCCAAGAAGGTTAGATGAAGGAGATAAAATTAATAACATTTTCTAGCACAAGATAGAATTGATGGCTGCTGGCTTAGTGGTTCTTAAATGGTGGCAGAAATATAGGATAAATCTTTTAGATGGCCTCTGAAGTGGCCAACTTTTCTGGTGGACCTCCTGAAGTTACCTAGAGTGCCACCCTAAGGCAGAAAAGATTGGGTCAAATAGAATACAGAATAACAGAGTTGGAAGGGACTTTGGAGGTCTTCTAGTCTGATTCCCGTGTTCAAGCAGGGACTTTGCTGCAGACAAATGTTGTCCATTCTCTTCTTAAAAACCTCTAGGGTTGCAGCATCCACAACTTCAGGAGGTAGCCTTTCCACTGATTAATTGTTCTCAAGGTCAGGAATTTTCTCCTTAGTTCTAGGTTCCTTCTCTCCTAAATTACTTTCCATCCATTGCTTCTGGTCCTGTCTTACTGCAGTAATGGAGTCTGGGAGGGATGCATTCAGCCACGCCTCGCAGACAGATATAATGTCGAATATAGCCGTATTTAGTAAGAGGAGGAATTCTGGCATTTTGTTTGCGAGGCTCCTTGCGTTGAGTAGCTTGCATTTAAGGTCTGTAGTGGTGGATCTTGAGGAAGTTAGGGGCGTGCATGCCTCGTATCAGTGGTGGGCTTCAAAATGTTTTACTACTGGTTCTGTGGGTGTGGCTTGGTGGGCGTGGCAGGGGAAGGATACTGTAAAATCTCCATTCCCATCCCACTCCAGGGGAAGGTTACTGCTGGGACTTGGGAGGCAGAGAATAGATGGGGGAGAGACCAGTCAGAATTTTTACTACGGGTTCTCCGAACTAATCAAAATCTCCACTACCGGTTCTCCAGAACTGGTCAGAACCTGCTGAAACCCACCTCTGCCTAGTATCTGTTGTTGGGGTGCTGGTTGTTGGGACGTGGGCTGTTGGTCTTACTTTTTAATACAGTGAGCGCAATAGTCAATGTATAAATCAGTCTCTCCTTGGACTTGACGTCTTTTGAGTTCAGAGTGGAGTTCATGGGAGCAGACACGTTGTAGTATGGATAGGTCAGGCCGTGAGCGAAGTTTGTTCAGGTACTTTGGAGAATAAGTCAACCCCCTCTTCTTTGTGGCAGCTCCTCAAATCTTGGAGCACTGCTATCATGTCACCCCTAGTCCTCCTTTTCATTAAACTAGACAACTAAATCTTTGGTATTTGGAAGGTCCATGCTATTAACTTACTAATGTAAGACCCAGTTTGGACAAATCCTTTCTTCTCAGGCTGTTGCAATGTGATTTGCTCTGATAAGACTGGAACTCTGACCACCAACGAGATGACCGTGACTCAGCTTGTGACCTCCGATGGATTTAAGGCAGAGGTACTCCAGATGTTTCCTCAGCACTAATGGGTTTAATCTTAGCCATTCTTATCTAATGTCTTAGATTTGATTTTTTTTTTTAATGTGATTCATACTTGTCCTACCTCACGGACTCTAATTATTCGTTTCCATCCCAAATTTCCTTGATTTATGACTGTTTCCATTGTCCAATTCTTTAAAAAGAGAGAATTGCCTTCTAATCAAGATTTTGTCTTTGTAATGAAGATAGAAATGGTTGGCTGTTTCCTTGGGATATTTCTTTACATTCTTTCTTACTGATTTATATTCTTCCAGGTGAGTGGAGTTGGATATAACAAAGAAGGAAGCGTATGCCTTTTACCATCTAAAGAAGTCATCAAAGGATTTTCAAACATCTCCGTGGGAAAACTTGTGGTGGTAAATTATTTGATTACTTCAAATAACAGGTTATTCCAATAACCTGTTACCGTATTATTAATAACAGCGCCTTGAAGGTTGAAAGCAAATGCAGCATTTTCAGAATATTGAAATGCTGCTTGTGAAGTTTCATTTCCAGTCCTGAGGCACCCATAAATATGTTTATTTACTCATAAAATCATTTCTGAGGCCTCTGGGGCAGCTTCCAAAAATCTTGAAGAACCTTTTAACAATAAGAATAGGATAAGAGGGAACAAAAGTCATGAACTCAACATCTTTGAAAAGTCCACACTGAACAGAAAAGCTATACCATCTAAATCTCAATAAAGGGGAAATCAGTATTTTTTTTTTAAAACCAGAAAATTCCGTCCACAAAAATGGTCTGTCCCATTAAACGATGACATATTTGCAGTGGACAACATATTGCTGGAGAGATGCTGTTGTTCTCTTCTTAGGAAGTTCATTTAAAGTAAAGCAAAATTTCATGACACAGAAAATGTTTGTTTATTGGAGGTTAACTTTTGAGACTGTAGACTTGGCTCTTGGTTTGAGAGCTCACCCTTGAATTAAGTTGAACCCAGAGCTGATGTACAGAAGGTGATTCGTTCACCCCTCTCTGCACTCCCTTAAAAGCTGAAATGATATTTTTGCAGGCTGGTTGTGTCGCCAACAATGCCATGATAAGGAAGGCAGCCGTGATGGGGCAACCCACGGAAGGAGCCCTCCTTGCCTTGGCTATGAAGGTAAGGTCCTTCACTGCGATTCATAGGCTGATTAATTTTATATTTCATTTGGTTTTGTTTAATCTGAAAATGCATAGAGGTAGCCTCTTACTGTACTGTGATTGTCAAGATAGGAGATATTTTTTTAACATTCTGATGATTGTGCGATTAAAAAATGAATCAATCAGGATATTATACAGTTGTCTGCATATCATGCAGCCCTACCATTTCTTCTTAATTTCCCTTAAAAGGCCTGGATTTTAGTCAGTTAAAAATATGCACAAGCATGGGCGCACACAATATCCAATGAATTGGAATAATGCCACATAATCCTGACCCCATGCAACACTTCCATTAGATCATTGACTGGAAAATAGGGGGCTGGGAAAGACAGAAATCTTCTAATAGAGGAAAATTATTTCCAGAAGTATCGATGTGTGTGAAAGAAGCAGTTCAGCACTGGAGAGATGGAGAAAGACAACGCTGGAACAAAAGAGGCCATAATCATCTCAGCACCTCCTTTGGGGGGAAGCTGGAGAGATTTAGAAAAGTGCCGAACCCCCATTCTCCAAGGGTGGAAATTGTGTGTTGCCAATGAGTAGAGTAGAGTAGAGTAGAGTAGAGTAGAGTAGAGTAGAGTAGAGTAGTGAGTAGAGAGTGGAGTGGAGTGGAGTGGAGTGGAGTGGAATGGAATAGAATAGAATAGAATAGAATAGAATAGAATAGAATAGAATAGAATAGAATAGAATAGAATAGAATAGAATAGAATAGAATAGTTGGAAGGGACCTTGAAGATCTTCTAGTCCAACTCCTTGATCAAGAAGGAGACCTTGTACCATTTCAGATTTCAGGTTATCCAATCTCTTCTTAAAAACTTCCAGTATTGGAGCACCCACAATTTCTGGAGGCAAATTGTTCCATTACTTAATTGTTCTCACTGTCAGGAAATTTCTCCTTAGTTCTAGGTTGCTTCTCTCCTTGATTAGTTTCCACCCGTTGCTTCTTGTCCTGCCCTCAATGTGTTTTGGAGAAGAGCTTGACTCCCTCTTCTTTGTGGCAGCCCCTGAGATATTAACAGAGGTGAATCCACTGGCAGGAAGGTGACTTAACTGGGACTACAGTCGGCTGCTTGTATATTTGCAATAAAGCAAGGTGGATAAGGAATGTGAACGTTCAAAAGGAAACTCAGTCTAATCAACCCCGGTTTGATAACCTTTTCCAAAACCTGACATTGCAGTTCAAAAGCAACATAGACATTCGGCACTAAAATATTCAGCTTTTGACCGGAGGGGTGTTGATGCGATTTTGTGTTGATCTATTCTAGTTCGACCAAGGCTGTGAGTAATGAATTCGTGTTGACATTCTGTCCTTCTCTTATCTGCTTTAGATGGATCTGGATGATATAAACGATACTTACCTGCGGACAAAAGAGATCCCCTTTAGCTCAGAGCAAAAATGGATGGCTGTGAAGTGTGCTTTGAAAAATCAGGTATATATAAGAAAGCAACTGTGTTGGTTTTAGCCGCCTCCAGACCAAGCATAGAAACTAAAAGAAGAAATCATTCGTGTAGGAATCCGTTCCAGTTAAAGGCATGTTGTTACTTACCGTATTTTTCAGACTATAAGACACACCTAAATTTAGAGGAGGAAATCAACGAAAAAAAGTTTTTGGCCTCCGCGCGCCCCATTTTTGGGCCTTTTTTCAGGCCTTTTCCAGCCTTTTTCCAGCCTATTTTCAAGACTTTCTTCTGCCTGTTTTCTAGGCTTTTTGGCCCATTTTCTAGGCTTTTTTCAGCCTGTTTTATAGGCTTTTTTGGGCCCATTTCCTAGGCTTTTTTCAACCCATTTTCGAGGCTTTTTCAATCCATTTTTGAGGCTTTTTTCAGCCCATTTTCAAGGCTTTTTTGGCCCATTTTTGAGGCTTTTTGGCCCATTTTTGAGGCTTTTTTCAGGCTGTTTTTTCCAAAAAAAGCCTCAAAAACAGGCCCCCAAAAAGCCTTGAAAATGGGCCAAAAACAGAGCTTTCCAAACATGGTGCTCAGTTTTCCTATATACTTGTGGGATTCAAGCCATGTCAAATAAACTACGACGTAGCTTAGCATGAAGATTCACTTCACAGCTGTCTCCGTCACATGCTGAGTTAGAGAAAGAAAATATTTCCTTTCTTAATATGGGTATAGCATGCCATGGTTTAAAGATATTGTGTATATAATGAGAACCAAATTAATTCGGGATGTAAAAAGGTCAACAGTTCTAAACCTTCTCCTGGTGGTATCTTCCACCTTCTCCTTTCCCAGGACCAAGAAGACATCTACTTCATGAAAGGGGCCTTTAAAGAAGTGATGCAGCATTGCACCATGTTCAACAACGGAGGGATTGCTCTGCCCTTGACTCCCCAACAGAAAGCTTCCTACGCCCAAGAGGAAAAGCGCATGGGTTCCCTTGGCTTGCGAGGTCAGTCCGTGCCTGGGACTCATTTTACCCCAGTCTTACGTGCTCAGCAAATGACGGTTCTTGAGCAAAACCAAAGTCTTTAGCCATCTAAGGAAAACAGCTCCATACTAAGGATAGCATTATCGAAAAGACCCCTCCATGCTCACCAAAGCTCTTTCAAAGAGCATTTGGAGACAGGAATGTCAACAGTGGAGGTGATGGATGGCTGTGGTATTTTGATTACGAATGGTGCTATGGATGTGATGGACTATTGTGAAGTGACGGTTTCCTAGGAAGGAAGGAGCACATTGTTATGTCCTGCCAGCGGCCAGCAGAGCTGATGGCAGACTCAGACAGTGAGGAGTTTGGGGAGGAGCATGGGCCAGACCTGGAGTCTGGGAAAGACTCCGATGAGTGCTCTGTGCCGGAGGCAGAGATGGGGCCAGGGCCATCTGACAGTTATCAGCTGCCTTCGGAGTCGGATATCCCGCAACAGAGGGATGAAAGAGCCACATGCGGCTCCGGAGCTGCAGATTGCTGATCCCTGATTTAGAGTAATGGAAAATTAAATAATACAATACCCACTTTTAAAACCAGCTACATGGATCTATTTTCTCCCCAAGATAAAATTCAGAAGGGAATGAGTTTGGTTAAGTTGTTGTTGGTCACTGTCTGCTTCTGGAGTTGTCATTCTGGTATCTCAATGTCACAATATTATCGGACTACACCCTGCATTTTTAAGTCTCCTTGACAGGAGGTTGACAATCCTGGAAGGAACATCCTCAAAGTAATAAATGAAGCAGGACTGTTCCATTGTGCAATCAAGGTCAATGAAAGGATGAGTGTAAGCGATCGGGAAAGGCCATAATCCAAAAACCTCTTACAAACGTTGTAAATTAGTGGAAGGTTCTTATAAAAATGTAAATATCCTGGTCCTGAAGAGTTTATTTTATAGGCAAGGGCCAAAATCTAGAATGTATTTTTTTTTAATTTGGATGGATAAACAAATTGAAAGCCAACCCAACTGAATTAAGATGGGTCAAGCATGACCTGATAGCAGAGAATCAAGTTGCAATGTTCTGTACCAACTGCATTTTTCTGAATTCTCCAGAGGCCACTCCATGCCAGTAATTTAACTGGAAAGTAATATGATTCATCCCAGTCCTCTTTTTCTCATCTTAGTGCTTGCCTTGGCTTCTGGCCCAGAACTCGGCAGACTAACCTTTCTTGGTCTGGTTGGAATCATCGATCCCCCACGAGAAGGCGTCAAAGAAGCCGTTGAAGTTCTCAACGGCTCAGGTGTAGCTGTGAAAATGATAACCGGAGATGCCTTTGAAACAGCTTTGGCCATTGGTAAGCAAGACATGAAATACAGTGATTTATTTTATTTTTTTTAGAATGGGAACGTCCTATTTGCTTTGATCCTTATCTTGGTTCCATCTTAGATAAAGATGAAGCTGAGCTGAAAGATTCAGGTTGGACACAGCAAGGCTGTCTCCCACTTAAGCTAACTCAACTGTGCAAAAATTCCCACACAACAACACTATTTTCTTAATTACAAATTGCTTTGCCCTGCTCGTTTAACAAGTCAGAGGTCTTCAACCATTTGTCATCTGCATGATCTGATTTCATTAAGGAAGAGGCCAATAATTTCAGAAAATGCAGATCCTTTCTCCTCCCTTGCCAACTCCAAAAAAGTCACATGTCATGGCCCTGCAACCTTTGTCAACGGCAAAAGTTAAAACTTTGCAGAGTCCTAGCTTTGTTTTTATTCCAGGTTTCCTTCTCTGAAAGTTCTGAAGAAGGTTGCATGGATACTTCTTTCCAAGAAGTCCAATGGAGTTAAATCTGGATCCAAGTCAACATCCTTGGTGGCTTCCTTGAGATCATTTATAGGTTCCTTCACTCAAGAGATGCAGCCAGAGAATCACAGACCAAAAAAAACTCCAAAACCTAGAACTGTCCAGAATGCCCCATCATGAAAAGTCTCAGAGGAGGTCCAATTTTGAAATGAAACACTAAAAAAAGCCTCCTTTTGAATCATAATGAACCATTTCTTCTTCCATGAGCACACGTTTTATAAAAGTTAAATACCATTATGTGCTTAAGGCATTTATTTTCCTTGCAGGGAAGAACATCGGTCTTTGTAACGGGAAAATGAACGCTATGTCTGGGGAAGAACTGGAGAACATGGATGATTCAATGTTGTCTTCAAGAGTCCAAAATGTAATGGTGGCTTGAAGGAGTCATGAAGAACGTGATGTTGGGCAACTCTCTTCTCAAACAAAGCCACGTACATCTCTTCTTTCCCTCCTCTTCCAGGTGTCCATCTTCTTCCGAACAAGCCCCAAACACAAAGTTAAAATAATAAAGGTACCCTTTAAAACTATAAAGTGCCATAATTTTTCTCTTCCTTGCAATAATTCTGCTTCTTGGTCATCTCCCCTTAATGTGTGAGTTAACTGCTGACTGCAAAATTAAGATTTGTTCTTTGTCTTCGTTTTTCTTGCAACTCGTTCTGAAACTAATGAGCTATTCCTTCTATGCTGACAATCGGGAAGAAACTATTCCGATAGTGAAGAATGAAATAATTCTAAAACTAGGATGTATTTTTTTTTTTTTGTATCAATGGGTTCACTTACAAAAGTTAAGACTGCGTCTTTTAGCAGTAACAAAACCAGACTGTTGCCCTTTCATTGAGCAAAGGAAATTTCCAACTCTGTTCTGCTTCCTTAAATAGTGAAATTAACAACGAACTGGAAAAAATAGACTGAACTTGTTAGTAAAAATATATTGTGGCCTTGATCAAATTATTACTGTTTTCTTTGCCTGTTGGCTGCACCAAAGTGCAAGTTAACTTTTATTTGTTGTTGATTTGAGACTTGTGGCTTTTTGTGGGTTAAAAACCAGCAGAATTAATTAGCTAAAAAAAGACTCCCAACAACTAATCCACAATCACCTTGTTCCAGTTTATGACAATCCTGAAGGGACAATCAGATAATCATTTAAATAGACCTGGATGTAAACACCCATTTGGCTAATGTGGGATTAAGGCATCAATATGAACGTGGTTTAGTTTGAGTCTGGCGATTATCTTTGCATGAACATTTATCCTTGGATTTATGGGCAAAGTAATCTCTGATAAAGAGATTTCAATAGATCACAAATCTTACTTTTTTTAATTGGAAGAATTAATGCTTACGGTTTCTAACAGCCGACTTAACATCTGTGTACATTTTAGCATCAATAACCTAAGATTTAGGTTATTGGATATTTAGCTCTTTTCTCGATGTTAAATGTCCTCAACTTATGACCATTGTTTAAAAACCGTTCCAAAGTTACGATGGCACTGAAAAAAATGACTTATGACCAGTCCTTACGTTGTTGCAGTGTTCTTGGGACACATGATCACCATTGGTGACCTTTCCAGGGGCTCTTGCCAAATGAAGTCAAGGGGAGTGGGGGGACTGGATTCACTTAATGACTTAATGTGATTCGTTTAATGAGCACAGCAAAAAAAAAATACAATTGGGCGTGACGTATTTAATGACTGCATTGCTTAGCAGACGTTCTGGTTCCAATTGTGGTCATAAATCGAGGACTGCCTAAAATTTACATCGGCTTCCTTTCCCCCCGCCCCAAGTCAAAGCTTCTGTCTACCTAAGAAATCCCAACCAGAGGAACGCCGAGGTTTAAACTCACCTGTAATTTCTGTAGGCTTTGCAAAAGACTGGGGCCATCGTGGGAATGACGGGGGATGGAGTGAACGACGCCGTGGCTTTGAAGTCTGCCGATATTGGGATCGCGATGGGACGGGCAGGCACGGACGTGAGCAAGGAGGCTGCAAACATGATTCTTGTGGATGACAATTTCTCAGCCATCATGTAAGTGGTTCATGCCGGAATTATTTCTCTGACACATACACTTTCTCAAACCCTTTGATAGCAATAGCCCTTAGACTTATATACCGCTTCACAGTGCTTTCCAGCCCTCTCTAAGCGGCTTACAGAGTCAGCCTCTTGCCCCCCAACAATCTGGGTCCTCATTTTACTGACCTCGGAAGGATGGAAGGCTGAGTCAACCTTGAGCAAGTCAGGATCGAACTCCTGGCAGTGGGCAGTGAGTTAGCTTGCAGTACTGCATTCTAACCACTGCACACCATGGATGGATGGATGGAGGGAGGGAGGGAGAGAGGGAGGAAGGAAGGAAGGAAGGAAGGAAGGAAGGAAGGAAGGAAGGAAGGAAGGAAGGAAAGACAATAGCAATAGCAATAGCGCTTAGAATTTGATACCGCTTCACAGTGCTTTCCAGCCCTCTCTAAGCGGTTTACAGAGTCAGCCTCTTGCCCCCAATAATCTGGGTCCTCATTTTACCAACCTCGGAAGGATGGAAGGCTGAGTCAGCCTTGAGCGTGGTGAGATTTGAACTGCCAAATTGCAGTCAGCCGGCAGTCAGCAGAAGTAGCCTGCCGTACTGCACTCTAACCACTGCACCACCCTGGCTCATTGATGTTACCGTGAGTCACCACACAGCCCACCGAACACTCTTGAGTGTACACTCATGCCCACTTCTTCCACTGAAAATGAAGAGGGTAGAATTTGGGGGGGGGGATAAAATGTTGGAGGCCAACTGCTGATATTAAAAGTTTCCACTGGTTCCTGGGCGACAGTAATAAAACCGAGGCAGTTAACGAACATCAGAATGTGGCTATGGAGATTCTCAGTCCTCCTGGTCATGGTTGTCTCAAAGGTGCTTTTTCAAGAGGCAAGTGGACTTTCTGGTTTTTCCTTGAAGACATTTTGCTGACCACCATCCGGTCAGAGCTGAAGAAGCTTCTTGGATGAGAAGTGAAACGTCTTTGAAGGAAAAAAAATGGAAAGTCCAGTTGCGTCTTGAAAAAGCACCTTTGGGATGGACGTCAGAACAGTGTGTGAAATGACTTCAGGGTTATTTCTGTTTATATATATATACATACTTGATAAATACTGATAAATACTTGTGGCTCAGAAGGTTAATTGAACTGCCTAAATCTATCTATCTATCTATCTATCTATCTATCTATCTATCTATCTATTCATCTATCTATCTATCAAGGCAGTTCAATTAACCTTCTGAGCCACAAGTATTTATCAGCAAAATATAAATTTGGTATAAAATGGTTTATATATATATATATATATATATATATGGTTTACAAAAAAAATGGATGATGTTCTTTCCAAGCTCAACTATTTAGATCCAAGTATGGAAGTTGTGTTTTCTTCCCAACAGACACGCCATAGAGGAAGGGAAGGGCATATTTTACAACATTAAGAACTTTGTTCGATTTCAACTCAGCACGTAAGTCATGACTGGATTCCAAGAAATAAAACCCAGCCTGTTTTTCAAAGAGGGTGGAGAAGGTTGGTTAAATTGTCTCTCCTGCTTTTCCTCCTTTTAGGAGCATCTCCGCTCTAAGTTTAATAGCTCTGGCCACCATATTCAATTTGCCAAATCCACTCAACGCTATGCAGATCTTATGGATCAATATCATCATGGATGGCCCTCCAGCTCAAAGGTGAGGACCCCAGTGTGAAAATTAGGACCTTCCCATCCCGAAATCTAGATCTGATTCCTTTCTGCTTCTTCCATAAATTTAATTGTATAAAATATACAATTAAAATAGAACTTGAAAATCCTTGTTTGAAATTGGATTTTGAGGGAAAGCTGGTTGATGCCCATCCTTTCACCAAGCTACAAATACACCAGACAAATATATGCGCTCAGTATTTGTACAACCATCACTTCTTTTGAAATGAGAGTTTAGAAAACTGTTATCAAATCTCTCACTTCATCCCCTTCTCTTTTTCCCAAGGATTCGGATGATACCAAGTGAAGAGAATATTTGTAGCTGAAGACTGAATTGTGGGGTTCTTGGTGCTCTCTGTGCTTGGCGGTTTTCTTGCAGACATTTCATGACCCAACTAGGACTGTGCTAGAACTGATGATATTATCCAGTTGGGTCATGAAACCTCTGCAAGTAAACCACCAAGCTCACAGAGCACCAAGGACCCCATGATTAAGATGGTAGTACAACTTATTTTCTTCGTAACTAGTATTTCAGTATCCCTACTTACTGTCCAATATTTGGTCCGGTGTAGTCCAGCATGCCTAAGAGCAGTGATGGCTAATCTTTTTGCCATCGCGTGCCAGGAAGGGGGTGGGGGGCGGGGAAGGTTCGTGCACACGTGCACACACCCATAATTCTATGTGCCCTGCGCATGTGCAAGCAACCCCCCTCCCCCCCCGCTCCTGGCACGCAATAGCCCAGTAGGCCGTTTTTCTTTCTCAACTGACTCCAGATACTCTCTATGCATCTGGGGAGTTGGAAAACGGGCTGTTTCAGGCCTCCGGAGGGCCTCCGAGGGGGTGGGGAAGGCTGTTTTCGCCCTCCCCAGATGCATAGAGAGGATCTGGAGGGAGAAACAAAAACGGGCCTTCCGCATCCCCCCCAGACCCTCCGGAGGCAGGAAACAGCCTGTTTCCCTACTTCTGGTGGGCCCAGAAGGCCCGAAAATCAGTTGGCCAGTCCGCATGAGCTGGCATGCCAGGCAACATTGCTCTGCGTGCCACCTGTGGCACCCATGCCATAGGTTCGCCATCACGGCCGTCGAGTTTCAAAATCTATCCGTGGCAATTTCCATAGTAAATATAAATAACCAGTTAGTCTGTGTTTGTAAAATAATGTCTTCTTTATTATTATCATCATCATCATGGGACCGGAAACAGCTTGGGTGTTGAGCCAGTAGACAAAGATGCTATCAAAAAGCCACCAAGAAATACCATGGATACAATTCTCAGCAAGTCCCTGATTCTAAAAATTATCCTTTCGGCAACTGTTATCATCCTGGGGACCATGTACGTCTTTTGGAAGGAGGTGAGATCGTAGTAGATGATTGTAAAACCATTCCTGGTTGCATCACTCTTTTTTGACACCGTTGCTGTACTTTCCTTCATGTGCGCATTTCGTTAACGTGAATTTTTTCCTCCTTTAACGCAACCAACTCGAAGAATGAGCCTTCGCTACTTGGCTCTGGATTTGCATTCAGGATGAGGATGTGCAAATTGGTTGAATTTGAAACTCCAGACCAAAGTGGGTTTTTTTGAAGACACACAATTTCTTTTTCAGTAGCCTTTCTCAATAAAGAGATGTACGTTTTTTGCAGGCGTCTATGGAGATTCTCAGTCATCTAGGTCAGGGTTGTCCCAAAGCTGTTTTTTTCCAAAGGCAACTGGACTTGCTTGGGTTTTTTTTTTCCTCTTGAAGACGTTTCGCTTCTCATCCAAGAAGCTTCTTCAGAACTGAAGAAGCCTCGTGGACGAGAAGCGAAACGTCTTCAAGGAAAAACAAAGGAAGTCCATTTGCCTTCGGAAAAAGCACCTTTGAGATTTCCTGGAAGACGATTCAGCAGTTCCAAATAGGCTCTGCATCCGTTCGCACTCTACAGGTGAGCCTGAGGGCGCAGATAAACCTCAGTGACTCTCAGAGAGAGCGCTAACGACCAGAGGACTGCAAGGAATAGAAATCCTTCCGTTCGCCACCATGCAGTCAGAACTGAAGATGCTTCTTGGACAAGAAGCAAAACGTCTTCAAGAGAAAAAACAAATTAAGTCCAGTTGCCTTTAAAAAAAAAAAAAAAAAAGCACCGTTTGCACTTTTTGCAGGTGGAAATTGCCAGAGTGGCAAAATTGGCCTTTTTTTTTTTTTTTTTTTTGCATTAAGCTTTGATCGATCTTCTGGTGGCTCATCTGTCAGCAGGTATGGATTTATGCCCGTGATATTTATATGCTTTGGCACTACTGCCTTCCTTCTAAATCTTTCTCAAAAGAAGGGCAACCCGTTTTCAAGGCGATTATGACTTTACCAACAAAAGGTTCATTGTGAGGTGTGGGGGGGGAGCTTTAGTATTTATGCTGACACTCAAGTTTTCTCTTCCTCCTCTTTTACAAAGACGTTTTATCACCTTGCCTTTCCAGATTCCGGAAAGTGGCATAACGCCCCGTACGACAACAATGACTTTCACTTGTTTTGTTTTCTTTGACCTCTTCAACGCCCTGACCTGTCGTTCTCAGGTGAGTGGAAGCTAATTCAGCAGAGTCCATTGAGAAAGAAAAGGGCTTTGCAAACTAGGAACAGGCACAACATTTTAACAAGAGCCGGCTTGATTTTTGTTTTCCTTGGGGAGAGAAGCTGGGAGGAACTGTGCTGTCCCCTTAAATTGCTCCTCTCTTAGCTTAACCCCGGTGGCGCAGTGGTTAGAATGCAGAATTGCAGGCCAGTGCTGCTGAATGCCGACTGCCAGCAGTTCGATCCTGACCGGCTCAATCAGCCTTCCACCCTTCCAAGGTCAGTAAAATGAAGACCCAGATTGTTGGGGGCAATAGGCTGACATTTCTAAACCGCTTAGAGAGGGCTGTAAAAGCACTATGAAGCGGTATATAAGTCTAAGTGCTATTGCTATACTCCCACTAAACAATTCCCTGACTGTTGTGCCGTGGCCTCCCACCATCCAGACCCAGGAAAATAACAATCAATTGCTTCCTTTCCTTTCTTTCCTGTGGCTAAGTCTTACTGAACCCAAAATTCCCCGTGTGTGAATGTAGACGTGCACAAGTGTGCATGCGTGAGGATACACATACAATACATACAAGCTTAAATTAAACAACTATCTATAAAGCTACAGCATCAAAATACATATTTGTGCAAGCACAACAACCAGCTTTAAAGTAAGAATTCCATTTTTTAAAAAAATTTGCCTGTCGGTCTCCAACATCTTCTAGAATTGTTTTTGCTAGGAATGCTATTATGGCACAATGGTTATAACCCTGTTTTCGGTAAACTGAAAGTTACTGATTGGAAAAGCAGGAAATGTGTATTATTTACAGAGAGAGAGGCAGAGAGAGAGAGAGAGATCTAGCGCTGTTTCTTTTAATAAGCTCAACAGTCTCCTGTTTTAGTGTTTCTCCAGTCATTTGAGGTAGAAGATTTCTGGACATGAAATAAAATTCTTGGGGTGAATCTGTAACAAAACATTAGTCAAACTGGACAGGAGCATTCAAGACAAGATACGGAGGGTAGGGGAATTGTTTAAAATCAAAGCAAGAACAATTTAGCAGGAGCATAGAGTGATTTCATACCTTGCTACCCTCAACAAAGAGTCACTGCATCTTTGAAAGAATTTGAACAGGGAACTGCTAATTTTATTTTGTCTCAGTAAAAGAAAAGTTAAAGGCTAATTTCATGCATCACAGTAAGTCATGGTTTGCTTTACCTCGGATGCTAAGTAAACCATAATTTACTGCAGCCCTATATTGTATTAAGCCATAAATCGTGGTTAAACAAGCATGCTTAACTTCATATTACGAAGTAAACCAAGCAGACTCTGGTTTGTTAGGATATATGATCAGACTATGCAGATTAAACATGTATGTACATTTAAGACATCTGAAGGGGTTTTTTTCTCCCCCCCTTCTAAATACAAAACAGCAAATTGGCACTTGCAGGAGAAATACTAAATTCACTCAAAATTCACTCCTTGAACTTCCTTATTGATGCCAACAATAGTAAGAAAAGCACCTGCTTTAAAAAATACCTGCATTGACGTTGCATTGATCTATCGAATACCTGGTTTAATTAATCATCTGATTTGTTTTTTTTTTTTTTAAAAACTATTTTGAAAAAAAACAACAGGCTGGGTTCACAGAAGAAAAAAAAAGACCAAATGACTTATTGAATGATCTGATCTTCCTTTTTCTCCTCCAGACGAAATTGATACTAGAAATCGGTCTTTTCCGAAACCGCATGTTCTTATATTCGGTGGTAGGATCGATTTTGGGTCAAATGGCTGTTATTTACATCCCTCCCCTGCAAAAGATCTTCCAGACAGAGAATTTACGAGCGTTGGGTAAGTCCCAGAGCTACCCTTTCGAAGGAGGAATTTCAATCTTTCCAAATAAAAGGTTTTAAGCTCTCGGTTATATAGATCGCTGGGACCCTAATCACACGGTCTGCGAAATTCAGCTTCTAAGCCTCGGGAACGGAAGAGAAAGCAGCTCGTTTTCAAAATCGCCCGTCTTTCCTTTTCGACAAGTCTAAATGGCAACCTTCGAAAAACGTGAACCGTGAAAATGACGAGGTTCAGGGGAGACATTATCCTCCTCTTTATTTTCGTGTCAGCGTCCTTATGGCTGCCATCCACTGTAAGAAACTGTAACCCTCCAAAATGCAGTTTCAATGGAAGTTGAATTGATTCTCGGTTGCCAACTGATGCCACCTTGGTGTTTTTGCTCTCCGTATTAGTAACCCTTTCATTTCCTTCTCTTGACAGACCTCTTGTTCCTCACCGCCCTAGCGTCTTCCGTCTTCATCCTCTCGGAACTGGTCAAAGTGTGCGAGAAATATTGTTGCAGGTCGAAGGCAGATCACAGACCACTGGAAATGGTCTGAACGAACAGGATGCCAACAGCGCGAGGGCAAAGACCATCGGGCGCGGGGCCAAAGGAACGGTCAAATAAGAGACCGAGTAGCCCTCAGCTGCATAATGGATTGGGAAAAGACATTCAGAAGAGACCCTCCCTAGTTTCTCAGGCTGTAAAGGTGACGGCAGAAGACCTGGATTTCCAGACTTGAAAGGTTCTGCCCATGTAGCCTCACAACGAAGTGGAATCAGCTCATCGGGCCGTGAATGGTTCCTATCTGGTTAACCTGGCGTGGCTGCAACCTTGCCCTCCAATTGGGTTCAAAGGAAATGTCAGATTCTGCAAATCCCTTGGGAGTAATACGGGTCTCTTCTAATCTCGGAAGGTCCCCACAACTCTTATCACAGGCTGATCCGGTTTTCTGATCACCAGCCACTATCCGGTCCTGCAAAGTTAAAACGATGCCTGGATTCCATCTAAGTCGTCTGACAATTGTGTCCCCCTTCAAAACAGGCCCCAAAATTGAGGAATCACCTGCCTTTTATTTATTTAAGCTATAATAAAGACACTTGTTAATAAAGACTTGTTAAGTCTCCCTTGGTGTCTTCTGGGGTTGGGTCAATGGGGTATTGCGATCTTGGTGTTCAATTAGGATTTTTTTAAAAAAAAAAAAACATTGGCTGGATTCACACATTAAGAGTCTGCTTTTTTGCTAGCTCATGAAGCTAGAAATTCACAGCCAACATTTGTCCGGTCTCTTAAAAAAGACTCAGGCTGAGCCTGATCCAATCGTTTATATTGGTGCAATGAATTCAGATATGAAATCCTGATTTCCGGATATGGCACCTCAACAGACCCCAAATATGCTTTTTACGGAGCATTTAAATTTTCCCAACAAAATACGGATTGATTTGCACGGAAGACATTGAGTTTCGACAACTCTTGTGAGTGAACTGGGGTCCCTCCAAGGAATACTTTTCCACCAGAAATCTGGGAGTCCCCTGAGATGGGCTTGCACCCATAATAAATGTGAATAAGGTGAAAAGAAGAAGGTCCTGAATTTAGAACAATACACACCCAATCCTTGGGGGGGGGGCACGGACGGGGACACCCTGCAGATAATACATCCAAAGTTTGTAAAGACACCAATTGTTATTTAACCAAATCTCATCACGCTTAAGAGACTGGGCCACGGATACCGCCATGTGGAAAATAGAAAGCTTGGAAGATGTTCCAGCAAAATCCTGGTCAGACTTGAGGGGGAGGGAAAAGTTTCCAAGACGAGATCTCAGTTGTCTTCATCATCATCAGGTGGTTTCCGAAACCCATCACTCTGGCGGCTTTTCCCCATCATCTCTAGCAAAGCTTGGGCCTCTGGGTCGGCGTCTAAGATGCTCTTCTGTCCTTTTCCCTAAAGTCAAACCCAGAAGAGAGGTTGGGGAAGCAAAACAAAACAACCACCACAGCTGAAGGTGAGCAGATCTGGGCTGCAACCAGCTCTGACCGACTATGTTTGTTCCTGAAACCTGAGCTAAAACAGTTGGGTGGATTCCTTGCCCGTCCTACCGCCTGGCAAACATGGAAAGGTTCTGCTTTGACCTGATCAGTGAAACAGGTTAGGTCAGATGACAAGAGCTGCCAGAAAAAGCCAATTAAGTCAGTTAAGTAAGTCTCTTGGAGCTGGGGCGCCACGGGGGAGGAAGGAATCAAAGCACACTGATTTTTTTATTATTATTATTATTCAAGTTGTTCAAAAGAAAGAAAAAATGCAGCTGCTAAGCCAGAGATCAAGATACACAAAGCCTGCCAGTTGCATAAAAGATCTTAGAAACCAAATACCTGAGAATTTAAGAGTCCATGTCCTGCATTAACCTATCTGCCTTGCTCGGAGTGGAACTCCATGGATGGGAAGAGACTGAATATGCACAACCTATGAAGCCCAGGTTAACACCTCAACGGGCTACGGTCCAAGCAAGTCAACCATGTGGTGATTGAAGCTGATGGGTTGGCTCACCCCATGAACCAAGGGCTAGATAAACAGTTCGGGTGAAGCGGCCCAAACCGGTAGCATTTCACCCCTGAGCAGAGCCCTATAGGCCCTGTTTCCCCTCCCCTTCTTCTCTTCCTAGCTTGGTCATGTTTTTGGTTGACTTCCATGCAACCCCAATCTTGGGGAACTTTTCCATTTTCTGCTGCAGGACCCCTTCGGCTTCTCCCCAGGGTGCAAACGAGAAGCTTAAGCCAACTTTGGACTTATGGATTTCATGCCCTACTACGGAGCAGGCAAGACTCCTGCCCAAACAGGAAGTTTACATCACCACCTAAGGTGGCTTTGCTCGGAGTGGCAAGACTTACATTTTTGGCTTCCGGAAGGTCTCCCACGGCCCACACCTCCATGGAATCCAGCAGGAAGTTCTCCTTGGCCGACAGCTGAGGGCTGTTGTACGTGGTGCACCGAGGCTTGGCTTTGCTGTGGCCTTGCCCAAAGTTACTGTCCACCCAGAGGCCAAAGTATTCGAGTTGACCTCCCATGCCCTGGAAGGACAAAAAAAAAAAAGGCAGGCATGTGATCAAGTCTGTAGATGTAGGAAAAAGTTAAGAGAATGCAAGAATGAACCTCCAGCCAATGGACACACCTGCAAGGATTACAGGTAGCCCTTGATTTATGACCACAGTCGAGCCCAATTAAGTGTCGAGCAAGTTTGGCTCACTTTACCTTTCTCACCATAGCTGTTAAGTGAATCCCTGCGGCTATTAAGTTGGAAACATGGATGTTCAGCGAATCCGGCTTTCCCACTGACTATGCTTGTCAGAAGCCTGCCAAAGGGGAATCAGCCTTGATAGTACAGTGGTTTAGTGCACCATGTTATTAACACAGCTGCCTGCAATTTCTGCTGGTTCGAATCTCGCCAAGGCTCAAGGTTGACTCAGCCTTCCATCCTTTCTAAGGTAGGTGAAATGAGGACCCAGTTTGTGGGGGCAATAAGCTGACTTTGTATAAATATACAAAAGAATGAAGGCTATTGCTTAACGCATTGTAAGCCGCCCTGAGTCTTTGGAGAAGGGCGGCATATAAATCAAATTAAAAAAAAAAAAAAAACGTGACCCCAGGATGCTGCGGCCGTCATAAATATGAACCAGTTTCCAAGTGTCCGAATTTTGATCATGGAACCACAAGTGAGGCTGCAGCGGTCGTAAGCATGAAAAGTGGTCATAAGTGCCGGGGGTTTTTTTCAGTGCCGTTCGGTCACTAAATGAAAGATTGCAACTTGAGAACTACCTGTAATCCATTTTTAAAAAATTAGCTAAGAGCGAAAGCTGGATACGCTTAAAAAATGATTGGGGAGAAGAGCTTTGGACGTCTGCTACTCATTAAAGCAGCCTCTCTGGGAGCCACATCGGATTTGATGGAAGTTTGGGCACCCTAGTCTCACCTTGGCAAGGACACTGAAAGTCAGCTGCCTCAATGAACAGCGGAGAAGGTTTGCCAATTGCAGAAAGTCCAGAATGTCTCTTTTGACACAGAAATCTCCAACCATGGTAACTTTACGACTTGTGGACTTCAACTGCCAGAATTCCTCAGCCAGCCATGGAATTCTGGGAGTTGAAGTCCTCGTGCTGGCTGAGGAATTCTGGGAGTTGAAGTCCTCGTGCCGGCTGAGGAATTCTAGGAGTTGAAGTCTACAAGCTGGCTGAGGAATTCTGGGAGTTGAAGTCTACAAGCTGGCTGAGGAATTCTGGGAGTTGAAGTCTACAAGCTGGCTGAGAAATTCTGGGAGTTGAAGTCCTTGTGCTGGCTGAGGAATTCTGGGAGTTGAAGTCTACAAGCTGGCTGAGGAATTCTGGGAGTTGAAGTCTACAAGCTGGCTGAGGAATTCTGGGAGTTGAAGTCTACAAGCTGGCTGAGGAATTCTGGGACTCCTCAGAAGTTACCATGGTTGGAGACCCCTGTTTTGACACATTTTCAAAGCTTGGGTAGCTGTACAAGCCATCATGGGCAAAGCCTTGGGGCCAAAGCAAACTCGAACAGCTCACTGTTTGTTACTCACAAGTCCGTTCGGCATGGTCTGCTGTCCGTGATTGAGGTACATGTAGTGGTTATTGTAGCCACTGCAGGTGAAGACTGCCAGCGAGGGGGAAATGGAGAACAAAAAACATGTGTTGTTTCCTGTGAGAAACAAATGAATGAAGAGTTACGGACCAGAGAGAGGAAAACAGAAAAGAGGCATCCCAGCAGAGCCTAATTGGAAAAAGTGAAGTGGCTAGTCCTCATTCATTTCCCATTTTGACCGGAGAGCTAGCTGTTGGAAGTTTCTTCTAGGAGAAGACTGCCACCTAGTGGATAGCAACAGCTGTCACACTTTGTGTATGCATGGGTGTATCTACTTATCTACCACTAAAACTCTCATTTTGTGGTTATCCGTTTGTCTGTTTGCGCCCTCAAGAGAGCCCAGACGGTGCACTGCACAGCAACAATTTTTGAACCAACGTACCACACTTGGTACAAGACGCAGCTTACTTTTTGGGGAGGAAAATAGGAAAAAAAAAATCTGCCTACCAGATATTCATCTGGCTATCGTCCTTAAGTCTGGTCAGCTTCAGCACATTCGTTTGCTGTTTTTTTATCCCCTACTTGGGGATAAAAAACAGCTTCTCAGGCATAGCTGAGAGGAAGCAGCAATGAGAAAAGCAGGCAAAAGGGGAGGGGGGATGCTTCACTCGTTAGAGCTGAAAAAAAGCTTCTAAAGAACAGCTGAGAGTTGGAGATCTAGTGCCTCGTTAGGGCTTCGTTAGGGCTGAAAAAAAGCTTTGAAAAAGCTACATTCGGAGGATAAGATGCACCCAAATTTTCGGCCTCTTTTAGGAGGGAAAAAAGTGCGTCTTGTACTCCGAAAAATACGGCACTTAAAATCTGCTAACTTAATGCATGAAAGATCCGTTTATAACTTTACATGGTCTAATTTATGGACAATTCTGCAGCCTGGGGACGACCTTTCATCTCACCTTGAATTCCAAGGAGCTCACCTTGAAACTGGGGCTTCACCTCCCAGGAACAGGAGGAAAACCCGCCGAAGATGTAGCCGTCGGTGTCCTTCAGGACCAGGAGGCAGGGCCCTTTGTTGACAACATGTCCGCACAGCTGGCTAAAGCTCTCGCCGTGGATCCCGGAGGCGAAGAGCAGCTGCCACTTATCCCGAAGTTCAGAAGGCAGGTGGGCATTGAGGTAGGTGATGGAGGGGAGGTCGAGCAGGCTGACGAAGGCGGACCCTTGCAGGCCTCTGCATTCCGGCAGCAGACGGAGGGTCTCGTCGGCTTCGTCGGAGAGAGGCTGGAGGAGGAGCAGGCCCTGCTGAAGCACCACCTTGAGGAAGGTGGAGATCTGTGGGACTCGGAAAAGCCAATCCTCCAGGCTGTTTTGGTCGCACGCGGCATCCAGGACAGAGTCTCCCTCCATCTTCTTCCCCTCTGAAGCAAGAGAGATGGGTTTGGCCAGGGCCAAATCAGAATTTGGCAAGACGAAACCCACATACTATATACATACCAAATGTCAGGCTTTCTCCATTTAAGAGGGGTGGACTTCAACTCCCAGAATTCCCCTAACCCTAATATAACATCTGCCTGTCTCAGAGTGGATTCAACAGGTAATCCTCAACCTATGACCATAATGGATCTCAGGGGCTGCCCCAAAGAAGAGGCAGTCAAGCTATTCTCCAAAGCACCTGAAGGCAGGAGAAGAAGCAATGGGTGGAAGCTAATCAAGGAGAGAAGCAACTTAGAACTAAGGAGAAATTTCCTGACAGTTAGAAGAATTAACCAGTGGAACAACTTGCCTCCAGAAGTTGTAAATGCTCCAACACTGGAAGTTTTTAAGAAGATGATTTGACTGAAGTGGTGTAGGGTTTCCTGCCTAAGAAGGGGGTTGGACTAGAAGACCTCCAAGGTCCCTGCCAACTCTGTTATTCTATTCTCTCTGTGGAATGGAGTCTGGAATTTTCATCATAAGTCATGACCATTGTAAATTGAGGCCTCCCAGTGACTAACCCAATTTTACACTTTTTTCTTTTTGTGGGGCTCGTAAAATGAATGTGGCGGTCCTAAAGTGAACACATCAGTTATTCGTTCCTATGGGTGAATGGGTTGTTGTTGTTTTTGCCAGAAACCAGTCAAAGAGACTTAACATTAACAAAATACTTCCTAAAAACTGCAGGAGTGGATGAGTGTGCTGCCACCAGAACTCCAGAACTGGGTTATAAGTACTTTTGGATGGGAGTCCGTCATAACCAAACAGACCTTAAGCCAAGGACTACCTACAGTAGTGGCCAAAATTGTGGAAACCTTTTGGGGAAAAGTGTATTTTTGAGGTTTGATGGCTAATAACACCACTTTTTTTCTTTGGAGTTTCAAGATAATCCTATTCCACTGCTGGAATGGCCTGGGAATAACCCAGACCTTCACCCAATGGAAAATCTATGGCGCCGACTAAAGAAACTTGTTAGTCAGAAGTGACCCAGGAATAAAACCCAGTTAATAGAAGCCATCATTCCATCTTGGTTTCACATGATAACAGCTGCAGAACTAAAAGATTTGGTTCACCCAATTGAAAATCGATGGATCGGACTAAAGAAACTTGTTAGTCAGAAGCAACCCAGCAATAAAACCCAGTTAATAGAAGCAATCCTTCAATCTCGGTTTCACATGATAACAGCTGCAGAACTAAAAGACTCGGTTCCCTCCATGGGAAGACGTTGTAAGGCTGTGTAAATTCATGCTAAAGGTTACTCAACGAAGTATTAACTGACATAGTGATAATTTTTGTCTATCTCCTTTTTTCTACGTGTTTCACTTTTCTTCTTTATACTGTAACTGCTATTCTAATAGCAAATCCTTCATAAAAGTTATTGCATCACATTCTTGATTAAATGATCTTTCCATTGATATGTAATTTTATGGTATTACTCCCCCCCCAAAAAAAGGGATGTTATTAGCTAGTTTTAGAAAATACAACTTTTCCCAAAAGGTTTCCACAATTTTGGCCACTACTGTATATGAGGGATGTTAAGTCAGAATATTATGTCTCTTTCACTCTTCCTATGCTAGGCTTTGTTTTACGTCCTGCTGTTGCTTAGGTCACAACTTAATAACACGAGCGCTTGCAGCTCACCTGCAGACTTCAGTTCAGAGGCCAGCTGAGTAGCCAAGGCTTTGATCCCAGGGACTGAATTATTCAGCTTCTTTGGATTCCACCCTTTCAGCAGCTTCCTGTAGCTTAGCACGTGGACCACGGAGGTGATCAGATCCCCTGCAAACTTCAAGGAGGCAATTTTTTATTTTTTTTTAAATTTGATTTATATGCCACCCTTCTCCGAAGACTCAGGGCGGCTTACAATGTGCTCAGCAATAGCCTTCATCCTTTTGTATATTTATACAAAGTCAGCTTATTGCCCCCACAAACTGGGTCCTCAATTTACCTACCTTAGAAAGGATGGAAGGCTGAGTCAACCTTGAGCCTTGGCGAGATTCGAACCCTGCAGTAATTGCAGGCAGCTGGTCTTAATAACCAGCTTAATAACAGGGTGCCTTAAACCCCTGTACTACCAAGGCTCACTATGAGGGTTTTTTTTTTTAAAAAAAATGGTCTCTGATGTTTTTGCTTCTAGAAACAAGCCCTCTCTCTCGTAAGGACCGAAAAAGTGCTTCTCTGAAAAGATTTTGGAGACTTTATTATGTTTTTACCTTAATACAATATTCTTACCTTATATATTAGATTTTAGTATTTGAAATGTGGAATTTACAGGCGGCTGTTAACTATAAGCTGGGTTGACAAAATCAGAAATGAGGAGGGGGATAAGCTGCCTGGGAAAGCCAACGGAAATCATAAAAAAATCATAAAAGAGGGCAAGTTAGAATATTTCGGACATGGGATGCGACACCTGGAAAAATACGGCATCCTTCACTTAATCCTCCAGGGAAAGATTGAAGGCAAACGAGGTCCAGGCAGAAGAAGAAGATGATCGTGGCTTCAAAATCTAAGGGACCGGTTTGGCACAAAACTCAGCAGCATTTTTTCGTGCGGCTGTTGATCAAAATAGGATTGCCAACGTCTGATGACAGACATGGCACAAGAAGAATAATAATTATACTTTCACATACTTTATATAAACTCTATTATTTCCTGCTGCTTTAGTTCAACATATATCTGTGTCTGTATGCGTAATGTCTTTTATTAGGGTTGCGTATCAATGGTGAGAGATGCCATGTGCTAAATAAAGAAACAGACCTCTGCTTTCCCCCTGAACGCAAGCGAGATGTCGGCCCACTTACCTCTAGGATTTGGCTTCCCTTGACAGCCTTCTGAGCACCTGAGACCATCTTCAGGACAATCCCCCTTTTTTCCTGGGCGTTGCCCTTGAAGAGGATGGAGGCAAAGGCCACGAACTGCTCCTTCGCCACGCAGGGGATGGGCTCGGGGGAATTGTGAGTTTCCTGGAGGCTTCTCATCCCATTGTACAGTCTCGTAACCATTGATGGAGGCAGGGCATCCTTGACGTAGGCCTAGGAAAGGGACCAAAGGCATCCAGAAAAACATACCTAGTCCTCGACTTACGACAGTTCATTTAGTGACCGTTCAAAGGTACAACGGCGCTGGGGGAAAAAAGGACCTTATGACCGTTTTTCACACTTACGACCACTTACGACCACTGTTCAAAATTCAGAAGCTCGGCAACTGAATCATGTTTATGATGGTCACAGTGGCCCTCGGGGGGCGGGGAGGAGGAGGGAATGTCACGTGATCCCCTTTTGTGACCTCCTGACAAGCAAAGTCAGCGGGGGAAGCCGGATTCACTCAACGACCGGGTGGTTACTAATTGAACCACCCGCCGTGTTTTCAACTTAACGGCTGCGTCAAGCAAGGTGGTAAAATGGGGACAAAATTCACTTAACAGCTGTCTTGCTTAGCGGCAGAAATCTGGGGCTCAATTGCAGTTGTAAGTCGAGGACCACCCGTAAGAAGTAGCTTACCCCCGTCACCAGAAGAACAAAACCCTAGAACAGCTCCTCTGGCATGTGCCACAGGCCGAGTCACAGCCTCACAGGGTTGTTGTTACGGGAGGGGGGGGGGAAGAATTGTTGTTGTGAGGAAAAAGAGGAGGAGGAGGAAGAGGAGGAGGAAGGGGTATTATGTAAATTTTGCCACCTTGAGTGACTTATAAGATAATAAAGGCAAGGGGAAAAAAAATATAATAAACGAATAAATTATAGGCAGTCCTGGACTTACGACCCTAAGGGAGCCTTGCCCGTTGCTTCCTTACCTTGAGTGCTTCAAGGGTCACCCCAGTCTGGGCCTTTTTCCCCACCTTCACGGCAACGGCCTCGTCCGCTCGAGATAAGGCGCTAAAAACGCCATCGACGTCAGCGAGCTCATCAGGAAGAAACCTGGAGAGGTGTTTCTGGTAAGAGCCGTTGCTTTCCACGTTGCCCATTTTCCTTCGGCCAGGGGGAAGAAATCCTGCAAGGGATCGGAAAAGAAATACATACATACATACATACATACATACATACATACATGTGCAAAAAATTAAAATCTCGGGTGTTTTCCCACGTCATTATAAATAAGTTGGTTAAAATATTTAAAATCCTGGTTAAAATCCCAGCTTAAAATCTTCTAAAAATCCTTACAGAGCACTCTGCAAGGTCCTTTAAAACCTCAGCTAAAATCCTACCAGTGACTTTAAAAGTTTTTCTTAAAGCAACGTTTCGACAGGCTCACAACCCTCTCATCTTCAGGCTCTTGTTTCATTTAGAAGCTATGGGTATATATATATATGTATATAGGAGGGGTAAGTAAGCTTCAGCAGCAGATGAGGAGGGGCTCAGCCCTGCGAGGACATGAGAGGGTGGGGAATAAGGGGAGGAAGAAAGCAGAGGGTTGCTTTTGAGGGATACCGAGATGGCCTTGAGAAAGGTATTCAGTAGCCCTTAGGTCAACACCAGCTGAGTCTGCCAAGGGAGGAGGAAGTAAAAGAAGAAAACCCGAGATTGCTCTGCCCTAAGGAGGGGAAGGGAGGGGACAGAGAAACTCGGTCAGTCTAGTGGGGAAAAAGGACCAGGGGAGACACGACAGCAGCGTTCCAGTATCTCAGGGGCTGCCCCAAAGAAGAGGGGGAGTCAAGCTATTCTCCAAAGCCCCTGAGGGGAGGACAAGAAGCAACGGGTGGAAATTAAATAAGGAGAGAAGCAACCTGGAACTAAGGAGGAATTTCCTGACAGTGAGGACAATTAATCCAGAAGTTGTAAATGCTCTGTCCCTGGAAGTTTTTAAGAAGTGATTGGACAATTATTTATCTGAAATGGTGTAGGGTCTCATGCTTGAGCAGGGGGTTGGACTAGAAGACCTCCAAGGCCCCTTCCAACTCTGTTATTCTTCCTTTCCTTTCCTCCTTTCCTTTCCTTTCCTTTCCTTCCCTTCCCTTCCCTTCCCTTCTTTCCTTTCTTTTCCTTCCCTTCCCTTTCCTTCGTTCCTTTCCTTTCCTTCCCTTCCCTTTCCTTCTCTTCCCTTTCCTTCTTTCCTTTCCTTTCCTTTCCTTTCCTTTCCTTCCCTTCCCTTCCCTTTTCTTCTTTCCTTTCTTTTCCTTCCCTTCCCTTTCCTTCGTTCCTTTCCTTTCCTTCCCTTCCCTTTCCTTCTCTTCCCTTTCCTTCTTTCCTTTCCTTTCCTTTCCTTTCCTTTCCTTTCCTTCCCTTCTTTCCTTTCTTTTCCTTCCCTTCCCTTCCCTTTCCTTTCCTTTCCTTTCCTTTCCTTTCCTTCCCTTCCCTTTCCTTCTCTTCCCTTTCCTTCTTTCCTTTCCTTTCCTTTCCTTCCCTTCCCTTCCCTTCTTTTCCTTTCCTTCCCTTCCCTTCCCTTCCCTTCCCTTCCCCTCTCACTGGGATTTTTAAAGAAGAGACTGGACAGCCATTTGTCTGAAACGGTATAGGGGCTCCTGCTTGAGCAGGAGGTTGGACTAGAAGACCTCCAAGGCCCCTTCCCAATCTGTTATTCTGTTACGTTAGGACCCTGTTATTAAACCCAGCAACAAGCCCACAACCACATGGAGTCCTTGCGCAACCCATTTCCCCGACCTGAAACACCTCAAAAGGCCCGAATGAGAAATCGGAGGAGGCGAAAAGGATGTTACAAAACGCAGGGAACTTCTCGAAAGCTTGTTCTCCGCGAACACGGGCAGCGCCAGAAAGCAACCCAACCAGGAAAGGTGGATTCGTTAAAGGACGGGTTTTCTCTGCAGGTGGTCCTCGACTTGCAACCAAAGTTGGGACCAGAACTTCTGTTGTTAAGCAACGAGGCTGTTCAGCGAGAGCCGGGCGCAATTTTTACAGCCTGTTAAGTGAATTACTGAAGCTGCTAAGTGAACCACGTGGTCGTTGAGCGAACGCACACACATATGGAAAATATCAGGAATAATAATATATCACGCGCAATGAATGCTGCCTGCTTCTTTGCTTAGCAGAATGAAACCAATCAGAAAGAAAAAGGCAATTACCTCTTTTTATAAATACGGGCTTCCAACAAAAGTAATTGCTTTTTCCTCTTCTTCTTCTTGATGTGACTCCCGTCAAAGGTTTGCCCAGAATGTGGAGGAATTTAACGGATGAAATACGGGTCCTTTATGTTCTCATCTCGTCAAACAAACTGTGTCTTGGCTGGTGGTAGACCGATATTCATGGAGCAGGGACCTGGTTAAAGAAAAAGGGGGGAAAAAAACACCCAGCCTTTCTAAAACACACAATTAAGACACCAGGTTTAGCTTTCTGATTTTCAGCCATTTATAAATAAAGAGGTTGCTGGTGTTAAAACCATTTACGCTTCCCCTTTTGGTGGCTGCACCAATTAACCGTGGTGGAACTGAAACCTGGAACCTAGCACCTGAGAGGCGGAGAAAGCAGAGGTTTTTAAACTCGGCAACTTTAAGAGGGGTGGATCCCAATGTATTTACGATGGTTGCAGCATCCTGGGGATTATGCGTTCACCATTTGCAACTTTCATAGCCATGTTCCAACAAGCAAGGACAATAGGGGGAAACTGGATTCAATTAATTAATTAATTAATTAATTAATTAATTAATTAATTGGTTCGATTTATATGCCGCCCTTCTCCGGAGACTGAGGGCGGCTTACAATGCGTTAAGCAATAGCCTTCATACTTTTTGTATATACCTGCTTAGTAGGGCTTTCGGGCCCCCCCTAAGTGGTGTTCTTTTTTATACAAAGTCAGTTTATTGCCCCCACAAACCGGGTCCTCATTTTACCTACCTCGAAAGGATGGAAGGCTGAGTCAACCTTGAGCCTGAGCTCAATTGTGGCAAAAAAAAATAATAATAATCATAAAATCAGATGCAATTCATTTAACAATTACCTGGCTATCTATCATCTGTCTATAGCTATCTATCCTTGTACGCACATAAACACACACATTAAAAGACAGAGGCTTTTGAGAGGTGCCAAGTCCAGCTTCTCCATGCCCTGGATGAACTGAGCCGCAATATATATAAAAATAAATATAAATTGTTTGGCTTGAGGTCCCTGCGGCTGCTACACTCCAATACTAAAAAATATTCCCTTTGGGCGCAGCCAGAATTCGAACCTGGGAACTATAAGGTAAGTCTTTCTATCATAAATATCATAAAAAATAAATATATACGTTCAAAATATATGCAATTTTTTTTTTTAAAGGAATAGGGTTGCCATAAGTCTCCATACTTTTGGCTGCCAGAAACCAACCCAGCTTTCCGGCAAAAAAAGAAAAAGAAATGTTACGTTTACACACTTTAAATCATTTTTCACCTGTTTTATCGCTGCCCAGAGTAGCCCCGTAGCGAGACGGGCAGCAAATAAATTGAGCAAATAATTAAAATCTGCCAAAGAAAGAGTGCAAAAGGAGGGAAAGGCAGGGAGGCCAGGGGAAGCCTTAAGCAAACAGCCCAAAGTGCATGCAGAGGCAGGAAAATTTAATGAGTTGCCCAAGACTTGGGCAAGGAATGCAAGCTGGCCTACCTTGCAAGGTGGTTGTGCAAAGAAAATTTTTAAAAAAGAGACGGAATCTTCCTCTTTACTTATTATTAAAAACATGCAGAGAAAACATACCTATTTGGACCAACCCAGCTGGAAAACTTGGTAAAGGAAGCGAGAAAGAAAGAAAGGGGAGGGGGAAAAACCCCAAAGCTCCTCCCCTTTATATTCATGATACATTAATATTCATGAGGCTCATGAATGTCAATGAGGGCCACCCACCATGCCTCGCGCCGCGCATGAATAATAAAGGCGGCCCCGGGCGGACTCCGCCCCCTCCGTCAAGGCCGAGAGTTCGCGGCAGCCGCCACCTGGCTTCGTAGGGACGGTGCCGGAGGCCCGGAGGGATCCCCGCCGCTCGATTTCCCACAGCGGCTTCGCTGTTCCACGGCGCCGCCCCCCGCCCCTCCGCCGCCGCCCTCCTCAGCTCCGAGCAGCCGCCAGCTGGGGCCCCGCCCCCCGCCCCAGAGCCCGCTTGAGCAACAGAGCACTCAGCCAATGGGAGCGTCAGAGGACCTCCGGGGAGGAGGGGCGGTTCTAAACGTTACGTCACCGCCTTCGTCATTCATGTGGCTTTAAAACGCCTCAAAAGCGGAATATCACTGCCATTCTAGGCATCGGCAGCTCAGTGGTAAGAAAGCCTCCTGGGAGTTTGTGCAGTCACGCCGGAAGTGAAGTACGAAGGGGTTGACTTTCTAGATGTTGTACTCTATGGTGTGGAGGTTGAGGAGATGCGAGCGCCCTCCTGCGGGAAAGAGCGTCTTCCTTTTCAGCTGTCGTAGCCAATGAGAACCCTCCTAAGGGCGAGCCGGACAGAAGCCTCAAAGGTGTCTTGAAGTCGCGAGTTCGAATCCCGGTTGCGCCCAGGGGAACTTTTTTATTTTTATTTTTAAACTATCACAAATTTAGCAGGCACAGGAGGCTAAGGCAGATTATTTTATTTTATTTCTCCTGGAGGTTTTTAATTCTGTGTCTGCCCATCCAGATCATGCCCAATTTCATGCTTCTACAATAATACATGCCAATAGGAGAGCTGGTTGCAAAAGACAAACTCTGCATCTTAAAGACTCTCTTCCAGCTCGTTGAACTACCGGTGCAGAAATATCCAAGTCTGTTCCAAGTGGAAAGATTAGACTTTGCCATTGGCCGTTGCCTTTGCTCCAGATCAGCCTCCCCTGCCTTTAGCAAACCTCCCATGGAGCAGGGTGGCAGCTTGGCTGGGTGTGAATAAAAGTGCCCAGGATGGTGCCAGCCGCCTTGTGCTTTTTGGGCTGATGCCCACACGATGGCAGTGGGATGTTTATTAACGCACAACGCGTTCCAGGAGAAAAACGGGCCTTTTCATGGTGTGCCCAGCTGTTCAGAAGGGATGAAAGGAGAATTGTGCAACAAACGAGGACCGTTGCGCTGTTTCCCCTCTTGAATTCCACACTGATCGCCTTGAATAAGCCATTTCGGCGGTCAAAATCACCGCCTTCCACATTTTTTCATTGTTGTGCAATTGCCACAAAGATCCGGGCTACGCTTCCGCGTGATGCCATTGATGCCAAGGAGAACAAAACCGTGCTGGGGTTATATTGTAGGAAGTTAGCACTCACCCCTCTCCTTGGAAAATGAAATATTCTAGGAAATATTAAAAAGGCAGAATGTTCTATTTCCCTGGATGAGAAATGGAGAAACATGTTTTTAGGCAGGACACAGACTCACTCCTAATAGCCCCCACCCTCCTCAATAGCCCACAGCAGATGTCCACACTTAAGAAGTAAAGAGATAGCTAGGTCTATTCATAGGCAAAGGCCCTCACCCAAGATCCAACAAAGGTAGGGTTAGCCCACTGGTGGGTTTCAAATTTTTTTACTACCGGTTCCGTGGGTGTGGCAGGGGAAGGATACTGTAAAATCTCCATTTCCTCCCGATCAGCTGGGACTCAGGAGGAAGAGAATAGATGGGGATGGGGCCAGTCAGAATTTTTACTACCAGTTCTCCGAACTACTCAAAATTTCCACTACCAGTTCTCCAGAACTGGTCAGAACCTGCTGAACCCCACCTCTGCTTCCATCCTTCTGAGATTGGTAAAGTGAGGACCCAGATTGTTGGGATCAAGAGGCTGACTCTGTAAACTGCTTAGAGAGGGCTGTAAAAGCACTGTAAAGCAGTATACAAGTCTAAGGGCTATTGCTATTTATGTCTCTTTTTTTCTCTCTATTTGTTTCTCTCCCTCCCTCTCTCTCTCTCTCTCTCTCTCTCTCTCTCTCTCCCTCCCTCCCTCCCTCCCTCTCTCCCTCCCACTCTCTCCAAATGCAGTAAGGCTGACTCTGCCCACTGCCAGCAGTTCGATCCAGATCCAGTTCGAAGGTTGACTCAGCCTTCCATCCTTCTGAGATCGGTAAAATGAGGACCCAGATTGTTGGGGGCAAGAGGCTGACTTAGAGAGAGCTGTAAAGCACTGTGAAGCAGTATATACCGTAAGTCTAAGTGCTATTGCTATGACCCTAATGGGCAGGCTCCATTATGGTCATAAGTCAAGGACATCCGCATTATTTAAGGAGGACAAAAAAAACCCCTTCCTTATAAGGAAAAAAAGCATTGCATTGCACACCTGAGACAAATTAAATGCATAAATGACGCTTCTACCTCTGGCTTGTTAAGTCATTTGACCACCGCTGGTTAAATTTAATTTAAGGGTAGATTCGGATTGCAGCGAAGGTTCGTTTATTGTTGCTAATTTTTTTTTTCCCCTTTTAACCATAAAAGGCAACCTTGGCTGCTGCTTCGCTCCCACTGGCCCCCGTTCTCTCTCGTTCTGCACAGTCATCTTCCTGTGGTTTTGTTTTCTGCTCAGCGAGGTTCCCTTTGACTGACAGCTCACCTGATTCGCTGACATTCCTTCCGTGAATGTATTGACCATATATGGTTACAAGCCTGGAGAAGCTTTTAGGGTTGAGCTGAATCAGAAGCTGGTTATCCCCCCTCCCGAAGCGTCAGACGGTCCTGGGGGAAGAAATTTCGGGGGGTTTTTTTCCCCACAAGGTTGCATTTGGTTTTGCAGATCATCAAAAAGTCCGAGGCCACAGAAAGGCGTGGGCAGCCAACCCCTTTTCTCCTGTGGACCTTTCGAGCTCTCTTTAAACGGCTTAAAAAAGGAAAATATTTCAGGCTTTTGAAATGGAAAACCTGGGGAAGCAGGAGTGCCGATCCCAAAATAAGCATTTTATTTCACCTGTAAATCAGTGGTGGGTTGCTCCCGGTTCGCCCCAGTTCGGGAAAACCGGTAGCGGTGGTGGCAGGAGACTCCGCCCACCCGCCCAGAAGTCACCAAAAACACTCTGCGCGTGCACAGAAGCGCCGCACGCTCGCGCTACCGATAGTGAACCGGGAGCGCCTGGATTTGAATCCCACTACTGCTGTAAATCCCTGGAGGTAATCCTCGACTTAACCACCACAAGGTTGATCATGATTGATCAACATGGTTGAATATCTACCTCTGTTCGTCTTTTGACCATATTCAAAAGAAAAAAAACAAGTTGCCTCCTGAAAAAAGCACCTTTGGGACAACATGACTGAGAATCTCTACAGACTTTTAGCTATACAATTTGGGATGGACACTTTGGAATGGTGTGGGAGGAGGAATGGATTTCCAGAGGAAAAAATTGCAGACTCCAGGAACCAGGAGCCCCACTCAGGTGACCCTGAGGACACAGATAAACCTCCAGGTGGCTTCAACAACTCCCTAAAAGGATGCAAATGACCAGCTCTCTGCAAGGAATATAAATCCTTCCATTCCTCACCATCCAGTCAAAGCTGAAAAAGCTTCTTGGATGAGAAGTGAAATGTCTTCAAAAGAAAAAAACAAGTCCAGTTGCCTCTTGGAAAAGCACCTTTGGGACAACCATGACCCGGAGAACGGAGAACCTCCATAGACATCAAGGACTATCTGTGACATCCCACAGTGATGTCCACAGTACACAACCTGAATGCTTCATGTGCGAAACAGCCCTTGAAACTCCTGAAGGAATAGAAGATTTTAAATCCAAAACTTCAATTCCCCTAACGGAGTTATTAATGGCCAGCTCTAAATGCATCTTCTAACAGCAACGAAAGAGCCTATTAATTTATAGCACACCGCAGCGAAGGCTGAATCAATAGCAGATTGAACCGGGGGGGGGGGGGGGTTGGGAATAAGAACCGACCAGACCAGCTGCTTTAAATAACTCCGTGTGTTGAGGGGTTTCCGCTGTTTAATCAGGGCCTGAAGCAAGCCGAAGTCCTTTCCTTGGTGTATGAAGTGAATGCGTTGCACTTTCGTTCTCACTATTTGGACAAAAAAAAAAAAAGCAGAACCCAAATCGGGGCTAGATCTCATCCTATGCAGGGAAGGCCCTTCGTCAAGCTATATAAACTTGGGAGGGCTTGATACCCACTTGCCAACCGAGCTTTAATGCCAGAGCATTGCAGCTTAATCCCAAAGATGCTTTTTACAAAAACACCTGGCCTTCCTTCCTTCTTGTTTTTCCCACCTTTGAAAACATTTCATTTCCTTCTCGGCTCAAGTTCTCCGCAGCTGAGCAAGGACCACGTACATTTCACAAGATGCCTTTTAATGTTTGCCTGGGCTAAGTAAATGCAGAATTTTAGAAATTCAATCAGAACAGAGCTGGGAGGGACCTTGAAGGTCTTCTAGTCCAACCCTCTGCTCAAGCAGGAGACCCTGGCCTATACCATTTCAGACAAGGGGCTGTCCGGTCTCTTCTTAAAAACCTCCAGTTGTCAACTTGCAAAGCTTTCAAGTTGCCATGAGCAGGAGGGAGGGAGAACTGAAGTGCATTCCATACATTCTTCCTGACCGCAATCAGAAGGAGGGTGTTAGGTTTCACAGCCAGCCAAAGTGGTTAATTGGAGAATGTGATTTATAACATGGCCAGAGAGGAGGGGAGAGACAGGGTCATAGGGGAACGTAAATCTACGTAGGATCAGTCCTAACTGCGTCCCAGTATTGCCGGAATGTTGCTCCTAATAAATGACTATATTTCCTTTGAAGTTTGGATCATGGCTCATGAATTAATTAGGGCATCTTTCGGAAACTTGACACCAGTGATGATGGAGCACCCACAACTTCTGGAGGCAACTGTTCCACTGGTTGATTGTTTTAACTTGTCAAGAACTGTATGATTTATGACTTATCTCTTGTTTGTATGTACACTGAGAGCTTGCACCCCAGAGACAAATTCCTTGCGTATCTAATCACACCTGGCCAATAAAGAATATTCCATCCCCCTCGAGGTGACCTTCAGATGAAAGCATCTCTAGAGCAGGGATGTTCAGCCTCGGCATCTTGAAGACCTGTGGACTTCCGCTCCCAGAATCCCCATAGCTGGCTGGGGAATTCTGGGAGTTGCAAGTCCAGAGGTCTTCAAATTGCCAAGGTTGGGCACGTTGGGTTACGTGGGATGAAATGAATATTTGGCGGTTGGCCCGTTATGTCAAGGCGGCCTGCACACATGGCTACGCTTGATTTAACTGACCAGCAGTGTGAGCAAAAGTTGATCCTTGGCCCCGGCAGCTACTCAGGGAATCAGGGCAATAATGCTTAATTAATCTCATCTTCAGCCAGGTCCGTTCGGAGGGCAGGAAGTGAGAGGTCGCCCGACTTGGGAGCAGCTGCTTTGCTCTTCAGCCTTTCCAACTGGATGGAGCCATTTCTGCCAGCCCTCCTGTGATTGAAGAAGACATCAGAGAGGGAGAGAAAGTGGGGGGGGGGGGTTGTCTGTGTAAAAATCTTTTTTATCTAATTGTGGATGGAGAAAAGACCATGTTGAAAAGCCTGGGACTGTGCAGCCGGATCCTTTCATCTGCCGAAAGAATAAATCCCAGGATTAGGAAGAAATGAAACATTGATTATGCCGGATCTGTTTCTCAGTAACTTTGAAGCCTTACAGCGTGAAATATCCTGCCATTATATTAATAGAAGACAAATGGTGACCTTTCCTTTCCCTCTCTCTTTTTCCTTCTTTCCTCCTTTCCTCCCTCCCTCCCATCCTTTTCCTTCCTTCTCTTCCTTTCTCTTTTTACTTCTTTCCTAGTCCATTCCTTCTCTCCTTTCCTCTCCTTTTTTTGTCCTTCCCTTCATTCCCCTTTTATCTTCCTTTCCTTTCCTTCCCTTTTTAATCTTCCTTTCCTTTCCTTTCCTTTCCTTTCCTTTCCTTTCCTTTCCTTTCCTTTCCTTTCCTTTCCTTTCCTTTCCTTTCCTCTCTCCTCTCCTTTCTCCTTTCTTTTCTCTCCTCTCTCCTTTTTTCCTTTCCTCCTCCCCTTCCCTTTCCATTGTGCCCCCGAAAATTGTTTGAAGGTTTCCTTGTCTAGGAAAAGGAACCGTGGAGCCAAGCCTGGAAAGCAAAGCAAATTTTCTATTGTGGTGAAATTTATCTTCCATTGTCCACTCTGCCTCTTTTAGGATGCTTTAGATTTAGAATTTCTTTTGAATTTCTCTGGTGTTTTTTTTCTTTTTCTTTTTCAAGTCTACCATGTGCCTAGAGCTCCTGAAGGCTGATCTTGTTTTCTCTTGTATGCTGTTCCACCAGACTGAAGGCTTTCTAGATATTTGTACCCTCTATTCCAGGGGTCAGCAACCTGTGGCTCTGGAGCCGCATGTGGCTCTTTCACCCCTCTGCTGCGGCTGCCTGTCTCTCAAAATATGCGTCACAACCACCAATGTGCAACACCTGCCAGCACGTGATTTATTGAGCTTTTCAACCCCCAGTAGGCCAACCATGGATAAATCCAAAAAACAAAGAAAAGTTTCCGAAGAAAACAGAACGTTTAATTCAACTACATAAGCTAGTTTTGTGGCCACTCAAAAAATAGTCAGAAGGGTTTTGTGGCTCCCGGTGTTTTCTTTTCTGTGGGAAACAGGTCCAAATGGCTCTTTGAGTGTTTAAGGTGGCAAACCTCTGCCCTAGTCTGAAAATGCCTTGTAGAGTAGGACTTGTCTCCACTCGGGCTGGAATTTTGACTTTTTTTCCCCTCAAGGATAGGGCCCATATGAAGGATCTGCAGCCCCATACTTCTCTTTTTTGGTGGGGGAGAGGCCGCTTTATATTATATTTTTAGGAAAGCAGCTCAGGAATCCGTACCATTGCTTTTGGCAGTCGCACTAAGCCTTGAGCCAAGCAGTTAGATTAAAATATGGATGCTGGGCGTCAAAAAGCAAGGATCCTTTTGTTATCTCCTCAACCTTCTAGAATCCAGCACATCGGATGGCCCTAAATTGTCAAATTACAACCGAGGAAGAGAAAATAATTCATAAGGAAATCCATATCTGCCTCGCCTGTCTGTTTCCTGCCCAACCTCTGCTCCATATCATCTTCCTGGTCTGGTCCCAGTTCCAAGATCTCCTTCAGCTTTGTGAACAAAAGTCTTGGCTGCACTTCCTTTTGGAGAACCGGTCAGTTCCCTGCCCGACCTTCTCGCTGTCCCTCAGCCTGACTTTCGTGGAGCATCGGGGAATTTCCTAAGCTTTGGAAACTCTGAATAATTCTCCATTTTGCTGAGTCAGCTGAGACACACAGCCCGAATACTCTACCCAGACAGCTGGATAGTCAGGAGGATGACTCTACAGGAAATTCTGATTGTTTCAGCAGTTCAAGAGGCCCTTTGGTGGGAAGTCACATTTTACAGATTCCCCGGAGCAAGAGTTTTAGCCTTCCCCACTCATGAATTCAGAATATGCCTGGATTTTTTTGGGAGACAATCTCTCCAAGCCCATGAACTGAACCAGCTTTAAATCTACTTCGAGAAGAGACCTCATTTATATATCATTATTACCCCATTCATAAATCTTCCCAGCCTATTTTTCCTCTCTTTCTCTCTTGGTGAGAAAATATGTACCTCCACACAGAGCTGGCCTTGAAGAAAATAGATGGAAGCTGTTGGGAAAACATGAACTTAGCCCTAGGAAAACAGGAAAGGGTGAGAAAGAAACTCAGAGACAATCCCCTTTGAGTCTCTTTGGTATAAGAGGCAAGAAAGGAGCAGTATTTATCAAGCTGTTGTCGAGATTCTGTTACTGTAGCCTAACTCAATGAAGTAAAATTCAACTATTAATTATGACATCTGGTTCCTAACGTGGTTTATGATGAAGTGAGATCGTTAAGAGGCAGTGATTAGCCCGAACATGGTATATCTTGATTAAAAACTAAGCAAACTCCTAATAAGGAGAAATTTCCTGACAGGGAGAACAATTAATCAGTGGAACAACTTGTCTCCACAAGGAAGTTGTTGTTGTTGTTGTTATTATTATTATTATTATTATTATTACATGTATTAGTTGTGGGTGCTCCAACACTGGAAGTTTTAAAGAACAGACTGGACAATCATTTGTCCGGAATGATTCCTGCTTGAGTCCTGCTTGAGCAGGGGGTTGGACTAGAAGACCTCCAAGGTCCCTTCCATAGGACTTCTGCTTGAGAAGGGGGTTGGACTAGAGGACCTCCAAGGTCCCTTCCAACTGTTATTGTTATTTGGTCTGTTCTTGGATGGGAAGTTAGAAAGAAAACACTGAAAATTGTAAATGACTAACGGGTTTCACCCTGGAGTCGGGGGCAGTTGGCTTTGACTTGGAGAAGACTTTAATTTTGCTTTCTTTCTCCCCCAATGACCCGATTTGAGGTTCATTCCATGACTGTGGGGACAAATACATCTTGGAGGTGGAGAAAAAAAAAGCTGGATTGCTATGACAACTGTTGTCAAGGAGCCTGATAACAATGTCCTTGGGAGGGGGAGGACGGGAAAGAAAGAAAAAAATAAATCTGATTTTAATCATGGTACTTTGCAATCTCCTCGAACAGCCTTTCCAGTGAATGTTGTGTCTCTCATCGTTGTCTTCTAGTAAACATCTGGATTCTTGCAGCCCAAATATCACCTCCCAGATGCAATGGATTTGCAAGGCTTGTTCAGGTTCCCCAAAAGCTACGCATAAAACCTTCCCATAAACAGAAAGAAGGGACAGTTTGGTTTATACAGGGTAGTCCTCGCCTTACGACCATAACTGAGCCTAACACTTCGGTTATTAAGTGAGACAACTGTTGAGTTTTAAGACCTTCCTTGCCATAGTTCTTAAGTGTGAAGTTAGTCACACAGTTGTGAATCTGGCTTCCACATGGACTTGGCTCGTCAGAAAGTTGCAAAAGGGGATTACGGACCCCGGGATGCTGCCACCGTCATAAATATGAATCACTTGCCAAGCGTCTGAATTTTGATCACCTGACCACGGGGATGCTTTAACCATCATGAGTCAGTTGCCAAGTATCTGACTTTATGGGGATACTACAACGGTCGCAGGTGTGAAAAACTGTCGTAACGTAAGTCACTTTTCTCAGAACTGTTGTAACTTTGAACGGTGAGTACACGAACTGTTGTAAGTCGAGGACTAGCTGTGCTAAGGATTCGTTCGTGATGGGAATTTGCTTTCATCGTTTTTCTCCCGGAAGGAAACTGCCATCTCTGTTGACTTGGATTAAGTGGGCGAGCCATGAGTTGCCGCCTGGCTCAAAGTCACTCAGATATACGCCTAAGCCTCAGTTAATAGGCTGAGAACAACCAAGAAATCCTCAACGAAGGCAAGATTAAGGACACCTCCGTAGGGTTCCAGGAACTGCAGCTGGTTTTGTCACTATAACAACACACTAATGTGCTTTTCAGATTGCGAGCGTGTGGGAAATAGATGTAGGTCAATGAGCACAATTTCGTACGCTCGGTTAGAAAGCATCTTGAGCTGAAAGCCCTAGAATCACAGGATGGCTGTGGGGCTGCAGAGATGGGGAAGGGGACTGCTGCCCTACCACCCCTCTCATCCCCATGATAATCATCAGAGGTAAAGGAGTCCCTGTGTACCCCAAAGGTGCTTTTTGCAAGAGGCAACTGGACTTTCTGGTTTTTCTTTGAAGATGTTTCACTTCTGATCCAAGAAGCTCCTTCAGCTAAACGTCTTCAAAGAACAACCAAGAAAGTCTTGAAAAAAACACCTTCAGGACAACCCTAACCTGGATGACTGAGAATCTCCATAGAAGAGTCCCTGTGTATTTTTACTCTGCTAGTCATTGCCAACTTTAAGGGGCAGTGCTCATGTCCGATTCAAGGCCATTGAACCCAGCGCTGTCTGAAGACACTTCTGCAGTCATGTGGCCAGCAGGATTCACAGAGCCCTGTTATCTTCCCACCAAAGTGGTACCTATTTATCTACTCGCATTTGCATCCTTTCGAACTGCTAGGTGGGCAGGAGCTGGGATGAGGACAGGAGCTCACCCCATTGTGTAAGTGCTCAGGTTTCGAATTCAGGCTGCCCACTTTGTAGCCAACAAGTCCAACTTCCTAACTGCTGAGCCACCCCACTGGCCCTATCATCAGAGACATGGGTCAAAATACCTTCCCTTTCTTAGCAAACCCTCCAAGGGTCTGTTGTGACTCCGTTGCCTGAGCCTGGGCTATCGACAGATGTAGACTCTGAGAGTGAGGGAGAGGAGTTGGCAAGGCCTCCCTCTCCAGGATCCTCCTCTCTGGCAATGCCTCCGGAGGACACCGAAGGCCAAAAGATAGGCTCAGAGCCAAGCACGTCCCCGCAGCCACAGGTGGACAGCGACGAAGAAGATAAGTGCTGGCTGGACCCTTGGCAGAAGTGCAGGGAGAAGCGTGCGCAGCAGAGGGGAAGGTGTGCCAGAGATTAGCTGAGTCACTGGACCACACCCCACAGGGTATAAATGTGGGTGTGGTGGCCGGTTCAGTTTGTGACGAGCAAAAACTGGAAATAATCCATGATCTCTGTGTTACTGGACTTTGCCTTCTTTATCGGACTGCATTTGGATTAATCCTTGTATTGTTGAAACTCTGCCTGTTTTATCAGAATGCTTGCAGTCTAATCTTTGTTTTGTGTGAGTAAAATCTGAATTGGCAGCTAGCCACCGGGTTGCTGCCAGCTTTATCTTCAAAGAGTTTTGTCGTGTGGCTTATTAACTCCGGGCCGTCTGTGGGGGTGCGTGTGTGGTACGGGGACAGAATAGGGTCTAATGGTCATATACTTCCTCGTCCCTGGACACATAATGTGTTATTCATCTGAATGCTTGCTCTCCTGAGGCAAAAAAGGATTAGGAAGAACATAGGAGCCGGGCTCTAGACAGACCTGCATGCAAGATTTCTACCTGTTTCCCCAGTATGCCCCCTCTCACCCCCCTGTACACAATGTCCTATGCAGTAGGGAAGAGATTCAGCCGCTGAATCTCTTGGCATCCTCTTGGCTCATTTCGAAAGGTCATTGCATCTAGGAAAAAAAAGGATGCAATCTAAGATCATGTAACTGTGGAGATGGAAGAGACCATAAGGAACATCTTACACAGTTCTCTCCAATATGCAGGAAGATTAACTAATCAAGGCGAGAAGCAACCTAGAACTAAGGAGAAACTTCCCGGCCGTGGGAACAATTAGTCAATGGAACAGAAGTTGCCTTCAGAATTTGTGGGCGCTCCAACACTGGAGGTTTTCAAGAAGAGAGTGGATAGCCACTTGTCTGAAATGGTCTAGGGCAGTGTTTTTCAACCTTGGTAGCTTGAAGATGGGTGGACTTCAACTCCAGAATGGGAGTTGAAGTCCACCCATCTTCAAGCTACCAAGGTTGAGAAACACTGGTATAGGGTCTCCTCCTTGAGCAGGGGGTTGGACTAGAAGACCTCCCAGGTCCCTTCCAACTCTGTTAATCAGACGATCGTCAAGAAGTCGCTGTCCAGCTTCTTAAAAGTTTTCAGAATCCACAACTTCTGTAGGAGACTCTGATGGAAGCCTTTCAGGAAATTTTTCTAAGATATTGGTCATTTCTAGCCCTACTTTCTGTTGGCCTATAAATATTTATTGGTCATTTTCCTTGTAGCTTCCCTCTATGTTCCTGAAGATGGCTGAGATTTCCCGTAAGTTGTCTTTTCTTTAGACTTGATGTTCTTCAGACTGGACCCATCTCTTGCCCCCAGCCCCCCAACCAAAAGACTGGTTGAAATGTAAGGTGGGCACACAGTCCATGATTTGACAATCCAATACTCTTAACCACCAATGAAAGAATAGAGGAGTTCGCACACAATTCCCATTCCAATTCCCCGTCGAAGCAAACAGCATTAACATTTCACAAGGATGCAACCCAGGTCTGCTATATAATTGTTTTACAAGTCTCACCAGCAATCATCTTACACATTCAGGGTACAAAGGCAGAAATAATAATAACAATAATAATAAAAAAAGAACAATGACGGTACAAAACAGTACAATCAGAAAAGGGACATTTTGTTTTCTCCCTTATTTACTGGTCTTTACAGCAATGTTTTCAAAACAAAGAAAAAGAAAAAAAGAAAAAGAAAGAGAAAGAAAGAGAAAGGAGGGAGGGAGGGAAAGAAAGAAAGAAAAAGAAAGAAAGAAAGAAAGAAAGAAAGAAAGAAAGAAAGAAAGAAAGAAAGAAAGAAAAGAAAGAAAAGAAAGAAAGAGAAAGATCATATGATGCAAAACCAAGCTGTTCTTTTAAGGCAAATTATATTCCTTCGTATTCCATAAAAAAACCGAAATAGAAGATTATGTTTCCCCTCGATGGCTGTTTAATGCCAAATATTTCAGCTTCTCTTCGACCTTTAGTGACGTCAGCATGCGTGGATTTGCAGGGGCTGCAAACAAACACATTCACTACTCACCCCAAATCCCCTCCACCCACACACGCATGTTTAGAAATCCCATTGTGTGTGCAACGCTTCTTACTCCTAGGGAAATGTACACACAATTGTAACTGGAGGCTGCAACGCTCCGCACAGCTTTTTGTGACAAAGTTCCATTGGGCATACGGAAATTATTTTTAAGCACAATGGTAAAAACAAAAAAACAAAAAAAACCAACACCCCACAATCTGGCACATACCTAACTGAAGAACCAAACCTTCTGGAAACAGAGCTCTGAGTAAATAAGTTTGCTTATGTGGAATAAAGGAACTTTTATGTCCCGCAAATGCATGACTTGTTTCAATCAAGGCCCACATCTGGTTTTGAATAGTAGATCAGTGCTCACCCTTCTACTACTAACTGGTGCCTGGCCAAAGAGGCTGGCCCGATTTAAATAGCATTTCATTTCAGTGAATCAAATACCACCCGTCTCATAATTCACCCTGTATTTCACCTTCTTCCTTCTACCCCATTAACAGTCTTGACCCTGTAGTAACTTTAGAGAGCTGTGTTTAGCCTTGGGGAGGTCTCAGGTCACAGCCCTTTGGCTACTATTATTATTTGGGGGCGAGGGGAAACAGCAATTTTGTGCTTTTTTTTCTCTTTTTTTTAAACCACCTAGAAGTAAAAACCCTCCAGTGGCGTGGAGAAGATTGCAAATCTCATCCAAACCCACCAGAGATGACTTTCAGAAGAAAGCATGCGATTCGTGGGCGGCGTAACTCATTGTGCACGTTGTAAGCCCTTTTGTTGGTCAGTGAGGGAAGACAGCTGTCAAGAATGAATTCGTGGTTCATCCTTGGAGACTTTCTAGACCAGAGGTCTTCAAACTTGGCAGCTTTAAGACTTGTGGGCGTCAACTTCCAGAATTCTCCAGCCAGCATTGCTATTGCTGGCTGGAGAATTCTGGGAGTTGACGTCCACAAGTCTTAAAGCTGCCAAGTTTGAAGACCTCTGTTCTATCTAGACCGACCGAACTTCATGGAAAGATCTAAAGCTCTCAAGAAGCCTTCAGCCAACACCGTGACTTAATGGCCAATTTCTTATGGAGCCAGGTACCTACATAATATTTGTTAAAATGAGAAAGACAGCGGTTAAAAGAAGAACTTAGAGAGAGAGAGAGAAGAAAAAAAAAACACACGAGAAGGAGCTGGTTTGGTGGATGAAACGGGGGAGAAAAAAACTGAGGTCCACTTCTGGAGATAGGAACAGGCTTCCGAGGAGCCTTAAATGAAGCAGCTTCGTTCTCACACTTGCCTCAAATTATCTTCCAGTTTTGTTTTCACAGATAAATTGTGCTTTCCCGCCTCCTTGGGTGGCACATCTATTCAGGTGGCTGCAGGAGGCACGGTGTGTTCCTCTTCCGGGTTTATTCTGCCTGAGCGTCATAATTCGCCCCTCCAGCTTTCTTCAATTCACCCTTGATGTAATCTTCATCCAGTTCCTTGTGATCGCTGATCACAAACTCTTTGGCGAAATTCTGCAGGAGACAAAAAAAATAAATAAAAATGTAATGTTTGTTTAGCGAAGGATGGGAATCGGATAAGATAAATGTCCTCATCACTAGGATGTAGGGCTGAATAAGATGATGGCCTGGGCACTTTTATAACAGTAACAGAGTTGGAAGGGACCTTGGAGGTTATCTAGTCCAACCCCCTGCTCACGCAGGAGACCTACACTAGGGATTCGGACCACCGACCTTTCTGATTGACAAGCTGAGCATCTTAGCCACTGAGCCACCTAGCCAGGTTTTGAAACAGGAATGGAAAGATTTCCAAAAACAATGCTCCCAGAGAAACTCTTTCACGACTTTTGGGTAGTTTTCCACTGCCAATAATGCAGTGGTGAAATCCAAATTTTTTTACTACTGGTTCTGTGGGCGTGGCTTGGTGGGTGTGGTGTGGCTTGGTGGGCGTGGCAGGGGAAGGATATTGCAAAATCCCCATTCCTGCCCCACTCCTGGGGGAAGGATATTGCAAAATCTCCATTCCCACCCCACTCTGGGGCCAGCCAGAGGTGGCATTTGCCGGTTCTCCGAACTGCTCAAAATTTCCGCTACTGGTTCTCCAGAACCTGTAGGAACCTCCTGGATTTCACCCCTGCAGTAATGCCTCCCCATTCTAACATTCATCTGAAACCGTTACTGCATGGACCTAACCAAGCAGTAATCACATCGTAATCGAGAGAGCGGCAGAGAGGTATGAGAAAACATAGAAAAAAAGTTACTTCCCAAAATGTTAGCATATATGAGGTCCTTCAGAGGTCTTGGATTTGAACTTCCAGCGTCAGCCATGTCCATGATAAGAGCTGTTGCCGATAAAGCCTCAATTTGTGACTGTAATGGAGCCTGCCCATCACGGTCGTAACTCACGACGGTTGTAAACGATTACACAACCAACCTGATTTTACTATTTTCTTTGTGGCAGTTGTTAAAGCGAGGAACATGGTTGTTAAGCGAACTAACGCTTCACACCAGGGGCATGGTTTTGCCCAAAATCAGACGTGTTAGGAAATGATAACTTGTTGGGTTGGCAATATATAAACCCTCAATATAGCTTTAAGACTGCTGTATTGCATCATACTGTGTCCTGATTGGTTAGCTCTGTAGCCAATCTCCTTAAGAGGGAGGTTGAAACATGGTTTGTTTCTCTTTGCTGACCATTATTGCTCTTTGCTGATCATTATTGCTCTTTGCTGTGTTTGCTACTGTTTGCAACTGTTTATTGTGTATGACTACGACGACTGGTAAGAAGACTTTGTTATTGGAATATCCCTGGACTATTGTTTTACTATCTACTGCTTTATCTGTGTATGACCTGGACTGTTTATTGGACTGTGCCTTATTACTATTTCCTAAAAGTAAACACAACTCAGTGTATCTCTGTGTTGGTTGTATTTATTCGCAACTACTCTCAGTCGCTTTCATGTGCACACCCTTGCTACTCTAGGGTTGCTCTGCGAATTCCTTCACAAGATATCAATGCCAGTTTTCAGCAAAACCATTGTAAAATAACAGGGTATTGCCGACCACTTGAAGTGCAGTTACGGGACTGGGGGGTGGTGGTGGTGGTGACCACCATAACTTTAAATCTGGGTCATAAGTACATCCAGGTAAGTCCATCAGAGCTTTGAACAGTGACCGGTCATTGTTGGAAAACCCCCTGTAATTCAACACAGGTAGAAGGTCCCAAGTTTGGGAAACTTCTCCTCTCTTTTTCCAGCCAGGAAATGGAGCAGGTGTGGTCAGTACAATAGCTCACAGATTTTGAGCGCTTCTTAAAGCTGACGAGCCTCTTGAAATACACGAGCGAGCTTCCTTTCTGTCTGTTTCCCGCTGAAACCGTTTTTCTGGATCCTCTTAAATTTCCATCCCTAAGACAAACAAGGACTTTTCAGTCTCCCCCACTTGATTTTGCCATCCCATTTTGACCTTGGAGATGGCCTGGGGATGAATGACCATCTCTGTGCTCCTTCTAGAGCGCATGAGCCCCACAAACAAATACATCCATTTGTTTGAGGCCAGGAAGCTGGGGGTGGGGGGGTGGGGGGGGTGGGCCTTGACAACCTGAATGGCTAAACACAACACAAAAGGCGGAGTCCAAGGAGAACCACAACAAACATCTCTGCGAACGTTTGATTCAGCCTCTTGGGTGGAACAAAGAAACTGAAGATTATTTGTAGTGTAGTAGCCATGCGTCCTTCAGAGCTTCTTTCAACCTTACCGTCACAGAAGCATCAGAACATCTAAATTAGCCATTTTAATGTCTTGGAGGGCATTTTCCTTTAGATGTTGGCTTCCTCATTTCAACGGAAGGACAAGAACGCAAAGCAGTTCAGAATCACTGGTGTAGATCAAATGCATTCAGTCAAATTCTTTTGACTGCAACTGCTACAACCCCTTGTTAACAGGTTACAACAGCTGGGCTAATGGAAGTTGAAGTCCTAACACTTCTAGAAGATGATGACCGCTTTACTTCGGATGTAAGTCCAAGGTTAGGAAACTTGGCATCTTCTCAGTTTATGGACTCTGGCTCCCAACTAGTAGACCCATAATATGTAATTGAGGGTGCTCGAACGAAGTGCCTTGATCCGCATAAAAAAGAGGATCTTAGAAATCAAATCTCAAGGTATAACCAAGGATGTCTCATATTAACACTTTCTCCTGTCTCAGTAAAGGAAAGTATTTGTAGCTCAGGGTTGAAATGAGGAGTCCTTGGTGTTCTCTGAGCTTGGTGGTTTTCTTGTAAACGTTTAATTACCAAACTAGGTAACATCATCAGTGCTAGAAAGGAGTGGGGTTTGCTATAAACTGAGAGCAAGCCCCACTCCCTTCTAGCACTGATGATGTTACTTAGTTTGGTAATGAAACGTTTGCAAGAAAACCACCAACCTCAGAGAATACCAAGGACTCCACAGTCCTTCTCCTCCTCCTTTCTCTCCTCCTCCTCCTCCTCCTCCTCCTTTCAAATTCCACTCTCTTCCAGCACTGATGACATTACCTAGTTGGGTAATGGAATGTCTGCAAGAAAACAAGCAAGCTCAGAGAGCAACAACAACCCTTCATTTCTCCTGTCTTCCTGAACAGCTTCACCAAAAAAAAAAAAACCTTCTTGCTGGGACCAGAAATATTGACTTGAACACCTCCACTTACCTGTACAACTTCTTTCACGAGGGTCTTATCGGTCCCTGTTTTAGCTCTCTGAAGGCCACTGACGTTCTCCCCTATCCAGGTGATCAGTGCAAACTTGACTCGCTTGCTCATGGTGTCTCCAGTGGTGAACCGGATGAAGCCAAACAACCGAATGTCATCTTGAGAAATAAATATACATAAAGGAATGAACTGGGATGGCAGGCGAAGCAAAATTCGACCTATCAAATTGGTCATCAGATTGGCAAATAAATAACCTAATTTCCATTGTTGTTCTCCTCCTGCTTTCATCCAGCTGCATCCAAAACAAATCTTCACTGGTAAGAAAACTCCTATGAGTTTTCTGGTGGCTGAGGATTATATCCCATCTGCCATTCTGCTACTTATAGTAGAGAATATTTGTAGCTCGGGGTTGAATTGTGGGGTTCTTGGTACTCTCTAAGATTGGTGGTTTTGTCTGTTGCTGCTACTTATTTTTTAAAGACTTGTCATGAACATCTGGGGCTTTGCACACCATTACGTCACAATGCAGGTACAAAAAAGGAGCAGAGTTTTGATTATATGGTCATGGCCGGCATTTTTACTTCTTTTAACCGTTTCCTCTGGATACCTCTGACTCAAAGTCTACAGCGGGATTTCTCAACCTTGACCATGTTAAGGTATGTGGACTCCAACTCCCAGAATTCTCCAGCCAGCATTCTGAGAGTTGAAGTTCACCCATCTTAACATGGCCAAATTTGAGAAACTCGGCTCTAGAACATCCTCAAATCAGGAGTGAAATCCTCCTGGTTCAGACCGGATCGGGTGATCCGGTAGCGATTGTGGCAGGTGGTTTGGAGAATCGGTAGCGATGGCGGGGTTTCACCCCTGCCTCAAACCTAAAAGAACTTAAGCCAAAAGCTGAAAAAAAGGAAGTACATAGAAGAAGAGATGCGCCAGGCATGATTTGTATGCATGTACATGGTGTGTGTATTCAGGGAAACAACTAGGATCGCCAGAGAGAGGCCCCCAAAAATAAAAATAAAAATAAAAAAAACCCAGGAACTTTCCTTTGTGCAAAATTAAATCAGAATCCCAAGCAAACCGGAAATTGGAAGCAGCAGGGGCGGCAGCAGCAGAAGGAAAAAAAGCTAACAAGATGGCATCTGTCCTGCAGCCCGAAGAAATTGATTTATTTTTTATTTTTCTTTGCAAAGGCAAAACGCAAAAGGGAGGGGGGGGGAGAGAAATGATTTGCAGACAGACAGGAATGGCTTGTCAACAGAGAACCTCAACCACAATCATTACCATAAGGACTCCTCTTCCTCCCTCCCTCCCTCCCCCACCCATCCACCCACCCGCCCGTACTTTGCCTCGGTTTCCAGGCTGGCCCTTTAAAAGTAAAACATGAAAGAGGAAAACACAGGGTGGCAGGCACAGAAGATGAAAAGCCAAGACATGAACTGTTTCATGATGTTTCCTGCTGCAAGCTTTCTTCTGTGAGCTGAAAGCAAAAGAAAGCAGGACGGAAGAAAAGAAAGGAGGGAGTGGAGGCTTTGAAATTTATTTACAAAAAAAAAAAAAAAGAACAACCCATTCAAGAGCCTTGGTGGCGCAGCAGACTAAAGCACTGTTAAGTAACACCAGCTGCCTGCAATTACTGCAAGTTTGAATCTCACCAGGCTCAAGGTTGACTCAGCCTTCCATCCTTTCGAGGTAGGTAAAATGAGGACCCGGTTTGTGGGGGCAATAAGCTGACTTTGTATAAAAAACAACACCGCTTTGGGGGGGGGGTGTTGAAAGCCCTACTAAGCAGGTATATACAAAAGTATGAAGGCTATTCTAAATGAATGAATGAATGAATGAATGAATGAATGAATGAATGAATGAATAAATAAATAAATAAATAAATAAATAAATATGCATTTATGACAGCCATCTCTCTAACTTTCACGATTTCTCCTGAAAGCCCAAATGGTTTCTCCCCCCCTCCCCCCGCCTCCCACACACACCTTCTTCTTTGCTTTAATTCATGGCTGGCTGGGGAATTCTGGGAATTAGAAGTCCATACACCTTAACATGGTCAAGGTTGAGAAACCCTGCTATAGACTTTGGGCTCAGAGGTGTCCATAAACAACCTATTCAGACGGCTCTATGACTAAGGAGAAATTTCCTGACAGTGAGAACAATTAACCCGTGGAACAACTTGCCTCCAGAAGTTGCAAATGCTCCAACAGTGGAAGTTTTTAAGAAGAGGTTGGATAACCATTTGTCTGAAGTGGTGTAGGGTTTCCTGCCTAGGCAGGAGGTTGGACTAGAACAGGGGTCTGCAACCGTAAACACTCAAAGAGCCATTTGGACCCCTTTCCCACAGAAAAGAAAACACCGGGAGCCACAAAACCCTTCCCGTGCCTGACTATTTCTTGAGCAGACACAAAACTAGCATAGGTAGTTGAATTAAATGTTCTGTTTTCTTCTGAAACTTTTCTTTTCTTGGATTTATCCATGGTTGGCCTACCGGGGGTTGAAAGGCTCAATAAATCGTGTGCCAGCGGGTGTTGCACATTGGCGGTTGTGACACATATTTTGAGTGACAGGGAGCCGCAGCAGTGGGTTGAAAGAGCCACATGCGGCTCTGGACTAGGTTGCTGACCCCTGGACTAGATCCCTTCCAACTCTGTTATTCTATTTCTATCCATGTCTCTAACAACCCCTTTCACAGTTTCTCCCAAAAAGATTGGGTTTTCTTTTTTTCTTTTTTTTTCTTTTGGCTTTAATTCATGCCAAAATGGGCCACTCTAGAAACCAGAGAAGTTAAGTAAGTAAGTAAATATGAAGGTTACAAGGTTTGCAATCGCTTGGAAGTGACGTCACAAACATGTCAACCCAGACCTTTGCTTGGGTGAAGGTGGATAAATGCTACTTTGTGCTGGTGAAGATTTGGTTTTCTTGATCTGTCTTTTCTGTCTGCGCCCAAGAATGTTTGAACATCGGTAGGCAGCCCTCCATTGGCCCTTTAGCTGTGCGTCCGTGTTCAGACATGCTGGGTCGTGAGAGACAGAGAGAATTTCTGCCAGCCTAAAGCGAAATGGCCTGGCTAGATGGCTCAGTGACTAAGATGCTGAGCTTGTCGATCAGGAAGGTCGGCAGTTCGAATCCCTTAGTATAGGTCTCCTGCATGACCAGGGGGTTAGATTAGATGACCTCCAAAGTCCCTTCCAACTCTGTTACTGTTACTGAATCCTCTTCCAGCCAAAATAACACAACGCCAGCCCTTTGCGTGTTCCTTAACGTGGCTTGCAAGAGATTGCCGGTGTTGGAGAAAAGCCTGCATTTGGGTGTGAATTAAAACAAGTTTCAAAGGTCACCATGGACAGACCGAGCAAGAGAAAGAATTCCTGGACAACTGGCTAGAATTTGGGCTCTGGTTGAAAGGAATGAAAGCACCCCTGAACCATCTGCGTCTTTCTTTGAAGGGAGGACTGAGAATCGCCCAACAAAAGGCCTGGGAGATGGATGACATCATTACCGTTCAGGGCTTTTCAAAGGTTTTTTTTTGGGGGGGAGGAAAGGGGGTGTTGGGGAGTGTTAAAAAAGCACATTTCGAGGCTGTTTGGCCTTTCCTTCCTTCCCCCTTGGCAACACGAGGAACGTGGGTCGGTGGAGGAGAGCGAAAAAGGACTCACCTGTACACTGACGTATAAATTCTTCGTAATCCGCCCCGTTGTGTCCTGGGATGATGGTGGAGCCGTCGTACTTAAATGTCACCCTTTGGGAAAGGGGGAAGGAAGAGAAGGAGGAGAATAAAGGGGGAGGGGGAGGAAGAGAAGGAGAAAGAAGATGGAGGAGGAGGAGAAAAGAAGGAGGAGGAGAAAGAGGAGAAGAAGGAGAAGGAGGAGGAGAAGAAAAGAAAGGAGGAGGAGGAGGAGGAGGAGGAGGAGGAGGAGGAGGAGGAGAAGAAGAAATTAGAAAAGAAGAAGAAGAAATTATTCAGATGGTTCGTCGCTAAGATTTCAGAAGCCTTGTACCTCCCCAGCCAGACCCACCCAGGTTTTTGCAGAGTGAGATGGCCCAGTTCCCACCTGCCCCAGAAGCTTAGAAGAAGGAGCCTGGTGGCTCCCAAAGGGAGATGATGTCATAACCAAATGCGTTTTGCAAGAACTCTTAATGATAAGGTGAAGTCCTTCCTTGCAACTCAAAACGGTTTGGGCTTCAAGCAAGAGAGGAGAACCAACTGCCAGCTTAGCCAACATAGAAGAAACCTTACCCCTCCCCTGAGGACCTCACAATGGGTTCCAAGGCCCATCAACCCCTTTTGTGTTAGCTTGGGAAGATAGGCGTGGCTTCCAATGGGTTCCAAGGCCCATCATCCTCCCCCTGTTGTGGTAGCCTGGAAAGACAGGCACTCAAAGAAACCATTGCAAGATTGGAAGAGGTGGAAAGACCTGGCCCTTAGAATGACCAAGAGTTGGACCTGACTGAATGGATAACATCAGCAGGAGCAGGAAGGCAGGCGTCATGGGTTCCAATGCCCATCATCCTCCCCCTACTGCTAGCTCGGGGAAAGACAGGCGTCATGGGTTCCCAATGCCCATCATCTTCCCTTTGTGCTAGCTTGGCAAGACAAGTATTATGGGTTCCAATGCCCATTATCCTCCCCCCCTTGTGCTAACTCGGGAAGAAAAGCATCATGGGTTCCAACGCCCATTATCCTGCTAACCCGGGAAGGCAGGCATCCTTAACAAACCCCCCACCCCCACCCCCTTCCACAAAAGCAAAGCGAATCCCGTTGAAAGACCCTGAATGATAAGATCCTCTTCCCGGCTCTCCGTCCCTTTCGCTCCCCGCCGCCTCCCCCGGGTGAGCTGCGACCCCCTCCTCGGCTGGGCTCCTTACCAGTTCACTCCCGTGCTGTCATCCCTCACCAGGTTGTAGGCCCTTCGGCAGGCTTCTTTGTCGATCTTGGTGGCCATCGCCGCTCTTTTAAGAGGCGCTCCCGGGATTCAAGACCAGGCGGCCGTAAAGGAGAGCCAGCCGCGCGGCGAGAGAAGAGCGAAAGGGACCTCCGGCTCGTGCCCTTAAGAGAGCAGGCTTGGAAAGCATCCGAAGGGCTGAGCGGAGGCTGAAGCTGGGGCTGCGGGGGAGGCGGCCGCCCAGTCCTTCTGCTTGCTGCAGTCGGTCCCGCAGCCTCGCCGGGGAAGGGATCGGTCCGAGCGGATCCGGCTTAACCCTTTCTCTGCCGGACGCCCTGCTCTGCAGCGGCTTTATTGGTCCCTGATCCGAGGAGGAGGAGGAGGAGGAAGAGGAGGAGGAAGAGCAGGGCTTGCTGGGCCGTCTCCTCCCCTCCCTACCCCCGCGTCCTCTTGACGCCCCTTCTTTCCAGCTCAGGGGTCTTTGCTACCCGCCCCCTCGCAGGTCTTCCTCTCCTTCCCAGCAAAAGGGAGACAATCCCTATATAGGCGGTGCAACCGAGAATGCAATTCACTGCTGGGCTTCCTCTGGAATTTGTAGAGCTTGGTGCGCGCCTGGGCTTTGTGTGTGTGTAAGGGAGTGTCTGCGAGCCCGAGTGGGTGGGTGGGTAACCGTGGGTGGGGGAGAGCCAGCTAGAGAGCTACCTATACAAGATGATGTGGAGGAATGGGTCCGTTAAGGGGGAGGAAAGGAGGGGATGGATTGCCTGCCTGCCTCCCTGCCCGCCCGCCCGCCCTTTGGATGCGGCGCAGGGGTTGCCGTAGCAACCGCCCCCCCACCATCCCGTTTGCAACCCGAGCCGAGAGGAGAAGGGCTTTAGGTGGGAAGGGAGGGGAAGCTCAGCAACTGGATCTGCGCTTGAAACTCTGGGCGGCCACTAGGTGGCAGCAGAGAGACCCGGAAATCCGCAGAGAAAGTTTTTTTAGGGCAAACTCCACTTCGTTACAAACCGAGTTAGCTTTTGAACCAAAGCCTGTAATCTTAAAGTTGGTTTGTTTGTTTTTTTTTAAATTAATTATGAAGCAGTAAGACTCTAACTCCTTAACAATTACTGTTAAATCATTTACCTGGCCCCGGATTTTTTTTTTCCCTACTGAGGAGTGGAGATCTTAGGTCCCCTGGATATATTGCTTCTAAATCGGTCTATAAAAGCAGTTAAAAGTATTAAAACAGTAAAAAAAAAATTAAATGTCTAATTCGAGCACGTACATAGCAAGATCTGCATTTCTGCTGTTTCCGTGCTCATGACATCGGTCTGGCTTTCATGGCTGCCACCATATTTATATCTTTATTATAGAAATGTCCATTCCTGCCTGCAAACAGGGTTTTGACAAATGTCTATGGAGATTCTCAGTCCTCCAGGTCATGGTTGTCCCAAAGATGTTTTTTTTCAAGAGGCAACTGGACTTACTGGTTTTCCTTTGAAGAGGTCTCGCATCTCATCCAAGAAGCTTCTTTACCTGTGAAAAAAGAAGCTGAAGAAGCTTCTTGGATGAGAAGTGAGACCTCTTCAAAGAAAAACCAGAAAGTCCAGTTGCCTCTTGAAAAAAGCACCTTAGGGTTTTTGACAGTTGGGTTGGATGAAAGATTAAATCAAGGAGTGTGATACATCTTAGTATGCCGTGGGAATCCAGAGTCTTTGGAAGGTTTTTCCTTGTGTACTTCCAAGCAATCACTTAGACAACACTGCAAATGAGAACAGAAAAATAAATAAATGATTCCAAAATCACCAAATCTTGGAAGTCCTGTGAGATTTGGGGGTCTTGACAATGAGAAGTCAGTCTTTCGGTTTAAGAAGAAACACTTGAGCATACAATTCATAGATTTTTTTCTTTCATTTTTTTTTCTTCCCACTCATCCTTGCAAACCTCTGGTCTAAGAACTAGGGCAGACTTCAGTTATCGCTTGAATTAGACACTCTCCCTGGGGCAATTATCCTTTGAATGTGGAAATTGAATTCTTTCAGATCTATTTCAGGTGCAGTTATCTCCCTCTGCTGGCCTGGAAAAAAAATATGTTTTTGGGTGTGTTAAAAAGTAACAAAAGCAAATGGAGGCTGGAGGACAGAAATCTCCTCAAACACCCCGAGGCTGCGGTTTAATAAATTAAAAGAGTCAAGTTTGATTACTTGGGTAATCGCAAAGATCGGGAAACAGATCCTGTCTCTGTCTGGCATTTCGAAAATACGGTATTGCTGTCTTTAAATTTTGCAGAAGTTTTAGGGCTGGAGGATTCAGAAAGGGGGTAGGCCTAGAAGTCCAGGAAAATCTTTTAAAAAGTAAAAACGACTGATACAACGGTGCAGTTTTCCCAGCAAGAAAACAGAAGTGTTTGTCATTTCATTCTTCACAGGATCCCCCCCCCCTTTTTTTTTAAAAAAAAAAACCCTGGTCTTGTAGTCCACAATCTCGGTATAACCAGGGCTGTCCTAATCAAGAAGTGCTTGGTCCAATGGATGTCAAATCCATCTATCCACTGGACTGTCCTGAGTTTTGAGCTGGGCCGGTTCAGAACCGTAAAACAAACCCAAAACTTTGTCTTGGTTTGATTTAACTTCTAATGGAAGCCGAGGCACAACTCAGGAGCATCAAAAAGCATCGATGTTGCAAATCTGGTGTTTTGCGGAACCTGCAATTTAGTTGCAACGGAGGAACAACATCCGAGGTCGGGTGGGAAACTTCTCCAGACCCCCGAAGCGAGTTTTTCTCCAGTCTTTCCCCCCCACCCCAAACTCTCTTCTTTGTCAGGGCAGCAAACAGAGGCGGTCCTTGGAGGGGGGGGCTTCTTCCCCTTCCCAGCCGCCTGAGAGGAATGCTAATAGCGAGGAGGGGGCGCACGGGAAGCCCCTGCCACTCAAACCCTTGCAAAAAAAAAAAAAAAAAAACCCCAACCCTCGTCGCTTCTCCTTTGCACCGCAGCGGAGCCCGGACAAGTCCCACCTCCCTCGTTTAGCCAGCCAGGCCCCTTTTTTGCTCTCATTGGCTACCTCCGCTGCCACTCCGGCCTGCCAGTTCCTGGTTGAGAGCCTGGGCTGCCGAAGGAGCGGAGGGGAACCAGGGTAGCCCGCGGGGAGAGAGGTAAGAAGAGCAGCGGCAGCGGCAGCAGCATCTCCGGCTGGCCGCGAAGTCCAGGGATGCTGGCGCTGAGGCATGATGGGAAACTCCCGCGGTCCTCATTGCTGGCTCTTCTTCGCCGCAGGTTCCTCCTTGGCTGGGGCTTTTTTTTGGGGGGGGGGCACCCAGGCAGCAGAAGCTGAGGTCTGGACCCCGCCTTTGGACCCCGGCGTAGACCAAACTGTGGTTTGCTTGCTGCAGTCTGCAAACCATGGTTTATGGATTCTCGCGTAGCAGAGAGGCTGTTCCGTGCAGCGGTGAAGGCACCAGGGCTAGAAAGTGGGAGATTGGGAGTTCTAGTCCTGCCTTAGGCACAAAGCCTTCTGGGTGATCTCGGGCCAGTCACTCTAACTTGGCCCTAGGAAGAAGGCAATGGCATAGCAGGCAGAAATCTTTTTTTTTTTTTTTTAATTTGGTTTATATGCCGCCCTTCTCCGGAGACTCAGGGCGGCTTACAATGTGCTCAGCAATAGCCTTCATCCTTTTGTATATTTATACAAAGTCTGCTTATTGCCCCCACAAACTGGGTCCTCAATTTACCTACCTTAGAAAGGATGGAAGGCTGAGTCAACCTTGAGCGTTGGCGAGATTCGAACCCTGCAGTAATTGCAGGCAGCTGGTCTTAATAAGCTTAATAACAGGGTACCTTAAACCCCTGTACTACCAAGGCTCTTGTCAAGAAAAGGGCTTAAGAAAGTGATGGAATGTGCTGAAATGAGTAAACTGACATTTGAAATTAGAGAACAGGAAGATAAACAATATTGTTCAGCCTGGACTGGGGGGGGGGGTTTAACATGTATTTTAATACGTTTTTATTCGGATGTTTTATTGTTGTGAGCCGCCCCGAGTCCTGCGGAGATAGGGCAGCATATAAATAAAATAAATAAATAAATTATATGATACGGGATTTATTTTATCAATGGCTAGACAATAAAGCATGGAAATGAAGTATGAAACATGAAATAAATGTAATGATAAAATATATGAAGCGATTTTTTTTATGGGAGACAAGCCATTGTTAAATGATTGTTATATGAGAATAATAGCACAAAGGGATAGAATAAATTGTTAAATAAGAGGAATTAAATAACCTGTAAATTTTGGATATGGGATTAAGCACAAAAGAATTGTAACCGATCGACACACTTTCTGTAATTGTAATGGATGATGGTTGTTTTATGTTTAAAAATAATTAAAAAAAAAAAAAAGCACAGGGCTGGATCCAGGCAGTTGTTGAAGAGTCAGCACTGTCTCCAAGACAGACAACAAACACACAACAAACGCACACGCAAACACACACCATGGTACACTAGCTTGTTTAGCAAAGCATGATTAAATCACGTGCTCTTAGCAAGTTTGCCATTCCTCATCATTTCTTGATTTCCCTCCAGCGTCCAAGAAACACTTTCAAATGAAAAACAAAAATTGCTTTTTGGCAGTTTTTCCTTCTTCTCTGCCTACCAGCAACCAAATTTCTTACCCTTTGGGTTCAGATTTAAGATACCAACCCTTGGTAACGGAGAGAATAAATCCCCTGGTTGAGTAGACATCCTCCCCCTGTTCAAAACAAGGCTTGCAGGGCGATTTTCTGTGGATCTACTCAGAAGTAAAACCACAAGAAGCTCTGCTGGCTGGTGCCCACGGGCCAATGTCTAAAACTTGCTTGTTTCTTTTAGCTAAGAATTTGGGGTCTTTGCAAGTCTGAGACTGTTTTCCATTCGCCCAATTTTGTTTTTTTAACCCTCCCCAGAATCGCAAGATACTGCCTTGATGGAGAGCCCCAGGCAAGTCAGATTTTCTCGACCGCCCAAGATCAGCCAATCTTCAAAGGTCTGGTTACTTTTATTTCCTTTATCGCCTTTTCTCGGGGGTCCCAATCTCAGTGTGTTTTGAGAGCACCAGGTTGGGGAAGATCATGGCATTTTAAGGGTTTTTATTCCATTAATCAATCTCTCTTTCTGCCCCTTGCTTTGCTGCTTTGCCCTGGGTGGTAATGCATTCATATAGTTTTTATGGCTAGTATATATCTTTGCGTAAAAGTTTTTTAAAAAGTAAATACTCTCTCAATATATATAGTTTTATAGTAAAAGTAAAAAGCTAGTACATATGATTGTGTAAACGTTTTTTAAAAAGTAAAAAGATTGTATATATTAAAAAGTAAATTAATTAAAAAGTTGCCACCAGTTTAGACATTAATGGCTGTGCGTTGTGTTATTTTGAGGGGACAGCACATTTACAGTTATACAAGCTGTATACTCACTACATATATATAGATAGATAGAGAGAGAGAGAGAGAGAGAGAGAGAGAGAGAGAGAGAGAGTATAAAAGTAAAAAGCTAGTATACATTGTGTAAAAGTTTCTTAAAAAGTCTTTTTTAAAAAGTAAAATATTCTTTTTACTTTTTAAGAAACTTTTACACAATATGTACTAGTTTTTTACTTTTACACAATATATACATACATACATAAGTATATATTGTGTAAAAGTAAAAAGCTAGTATAGATTATTGTGTAAAAATTAAGTTGAGAATGTAGTGTTGTTATCTTCTACTGGGCCAGAGAGAGTTGGAAGTCCAAACCTTCCCTCCCCCCCCCTTTTTTAAATCCCACACCTTTTCTTTTTCCCGTCCTTAGTTTCCTATTATTTTTATTTTCTTTGTATTTTATATTCTGATAAACTAATATAACATCTTTGTGGCCCAAAAACCTATTGAGAAAGCTGGATTTGCTTGATGACCCATCATTCACCTAATGAATGCAGTGGCAAAAAAAAAAGGATGTGAAATCAGGTGAGATTCACTTAACCACCTGAAGTGGTCATAAGTCAAGGACTAACCCGTACGTTGCAAAACTTAAGGTCAGCCTCTTTTGGAATCAAACGTTTCCAAGGAGATCATTGTTCCTGCTAATAAGCATCGGTTGGCCGTTTCTAGATCTTGAAGTGCAGCAAGATCTAGAAATGATAATCTGTTCTTTATTCAAGCCAGATCCCTCAGCATCTTGCTTTCTTTTCTCCGAGCGCTTGTCTCACACTTCTGTCTTTTGAATATCTGGATATTAGAATATCAGAGTTAGAAGGGACCTTGGAGGTCTTCTACGCCAACCAGAGGTGGGTTTCAGCAGGTTCTGACCAGTTCTGGAGAACCGGTAGCGGAAATTTTGAGTAGTTCAGAGAACCGGTAGTAAAAATTCTGACTGGCCCCACCCCCATTTATTCTCTGCCTCCCGAGTCCCAGCTGATCGGGAAGAAGTGGGGATTTTGCAGTAAGCTTCCCCTGGATTGGGGTGGGAATGGAGATTTTACAGTATCCTTCCCCTGCCACGCCCACCAAGCCATGCCACGCCCACCAAGCCACACTCACAGAACCAGTAGTAAAATTGACTCCAACCCTCTGCTCAAGCAGGAGACCTTTATCATTTCAGACAGGTGGTTGTCCTCTTCTTTAAAACCTCCAGTGTTGGAGCATCCACAACTTCTGGAGGCAAGTTGTTTCACTGGTTATTTGTTCTCACTGTCAGGAAAATTCTCCTTATTTCTAGGTTCTGGATCTCTCCTTGGTTAGTTTCCATCCGTTGCTCCTTCGGAGCCTTTGGAAAATAGGTTGACCTTTTTTGACCCACCATGCAAACTTATGAGCTGCAGTATGACTCGCCCCTAATTTGCAGGACGTATTTCCTCATCCAATCTCTCCTCCTTTCAGGTGTACAAATGTGCTGACCACCCCAGCCTCGTTCTCCAGAGCCTGAACGAACAGAGACGCCGCAACCTCTTCTGCGATGTGGTTTTAGTGGTGGAGGAGCAGAAAGTCCCCGCTCACCGGAACGTTCTAGCCGTCTGCAGTGACTATTTCCACACCATGTTCACGATCGGCATGCGAGAAGCTTATCAGAAAGAAGTGGAGCTCTTCGGCGCCACTTGCCTTGGCCTCAAAGCCATCCTGGACTTCCTCTACGGCTGCGACCTGTTCCTCAACAGCGGAAATATCGATTCTATCTTGGAAACGGCTCACCTGCTGCAAATCTGGAAGGTGGTGGATTTCTGTTGTGAGTTCTTGGAAAACGAGGTCGACGAAGAGAACTACTTGTACCTCCAAGAACTGGCTTCCATCTTCAACCTCAAGCGCCTGGACTCCTTCATTGACGCGTTCATCATGAAGAACTTCGGCACCCTCTCGCTCACGCCGGACTTCCTGCAAAACCTTCCCGTCGAGAAACTCTGCCGCTACCTGGGCAGTACGGGCGTGCAAGAGGAGTGTGAACATGACTTGCTGCAGGCGGCTCTGCGGTGGCTGATGCAGCACCCTGAGCGGGAAACGGAGGCCTACCGAGTCTTGGAGAACATCCATTTCCCTCTGATCCCAAAGAGCGATCTCTTGCACCGGGTCAAGCCGGCTGTCTGCTCCCTCCTTCCCAAAGAAACCCGCTGTGAAGACTTTATCGAAGAGGCGGTCAACTACCACAATCAGGTGGCTGCTCAGCCTGTCCTGCAGAACAACAGGACGGTTCTCCGGACCCAGGAAGAGAAGCTTCTCTTTGTCGGAGGAGAAGTGTCCGAGCATTGCTTGGAGCTGAGTGACGATACCTGCTTCCTGGACCCCAAAACGGGACAGTGGGTGAAGGAGACGCCGCTGCCCGCCAGACGGAGCCACCACTGCGTTGCGGTTCTTGGAGGCTTTATCTTCCTCGCTGGTGGCAGCTTTTCCCGCGACAACGGTGGGGATGCGGCCTCGAATCTTCTCTATAGGTATGATCCTCGGTGTAAACAGTGGATAAAGGTGAGGCTCAAGCTCTGGTAGATGTTTTTTTTTTCTTTCTGTGTGTTTGGAGATACAGAAAGTCCTCGACTTACGACCACAACTGAGCCCAAAATTTCCACGGCTAAGAAAGTTAAGTGAGTTTTGCCCCAATTACGGCCTTTTAGTAGCATGTTGTTAGATAAATTCCCCATTGATTTTGCTTTGTCAGAGGCTGCCAAAGGGGATCGCGTTACCCAAGGACTCTGCGACCGTCATAAATACGAGTCGGTTGCCAAGTGTGTGAATTCTGATCACGTGACCATGGGGATGCTGCCAACGGTCGTGTGAAAAACAGCCATGTCGCTTTTTCCAGTGCCGCTGGAACTTTTTAACGGTCACTAAACGAATGGTTGTAAGTCAAAGACTATCTGCAAAGGGGACAAGATTTCTGCCACCCCAAATAATAAAAATTGGTGTTCTCTCTTAACTGTGAGGTTGGACTCCCAGAATGCCCTGGGCTACAACTCTTGGAATTCTGGGAAAATCCAAGTCAAGGAGGGACTTTTAATGTTTCCAAAGAAGAGTGATAAATATAGGGCTCGTTTTCGCTGCGTTCCCAGTTTGTCTATCCCAGGGGTCGGCAACCTTAAACACTCGAAGAGCCACAAAGGTCCTAACCGGAAGCCCCCATTCAATTCTGGTTCCCCCATCATAGTCTCCTCTTAGCATGGCATCCTTTTTCCTCTGCTGACCAGAAGTCCGGTTCCCTCACCATAGTCTCCTAGGGTGGCATCTTTTTTCTTCTACCTGTCCTAACCGAAAGTCCTATCAATTGTGGAGCCGACCAGCAACAGGGAGCCGCAGCAGAGGGATGAAAGAGCCACATGCGGCTCCAGAGCCACGGGTTGCTGACCCCTGCTATATCCATATGGTTTTTGTGGATCTGGAGAAACGGTCTTTTTTAAAAAACAAAACAAAGCACAAATATCTGGTTGCAGCAACCTATCAGGGTCCAAGCAAATGTGTGTGTGTGTGTGTGTGTGTGTATAAATAGGACCCAGGCGAAAGGTCTCATAGCTTGCATTTGCTTTTTGCCAGTCCTCCTCCCCTGCTTTTAAGTTGTGACAAATATACTGTTTTTAATTGTTGGTTTCTGTGACGGATGACCCTTGGCACATTTTTTTTTCCCTTTGGCTTTTCTCTCCCGTTCTCAGCTCGCCTCGATGAGGCAACAGCGAGTGGACTTTTATCTCGGGGCCATCAGAGACATGCTGGTGGCTGTGGGTGGCAGGAATGAAAATGGAGCCCTGTCATCGGTTGAGACCTACAGCCCCGAGAAGGACACCTGGTCCTACGTTGCCGGCTTGCCCAGGTGAAATGGAGCAGATGATGATAAATCTTTATTTCTTTCTCTTTTTTTCTTTCTTCCTTTCCTTTCTTCCACCTGTATTTTCTTTCTCTTATCTGTCTCTTCCTTTTTCTTTCTTTCCTTCCTTCCTTCTGTATTTTCTTTCTCTCTTCCTTCCAGTTTCCTTCCTTCCTTTGGTATTTTCTTTCTTTCTTTCTTTCTTTCTTTCTTTCTTTCTTTCTTTCTTTCCTTCCTTCCTTCCTTTCCTTTCCTTTCCTTTCCGTCTTCGTTCTTTCCTGTGGTGCCCATCTCACCTACAAATTGACTTGGTTACGAATGGTCTACGTTTGAAACTGTCACTTGGAACGTTAAATTTACGTTTACACGAAACGTAAATTTAGATTGGGTGACATCTAAGCTAAATTTAGATTAGATGAAACCTGGCTCGATAGCAGTAACTCTGAGAAGGATCTTGGAGTTCTAGTGGACGATCACATAAATCTGAGCCAACATTGTGCGGCAGCAGCCAAAAAAGCCAACGCAATCCTAGGTTGCATTTACAGAGGGAGAGAATCAAGATCACGTGAAGTGTTAGCACTGCTTTATAAAGCCTTAGTAAGACCACACTGCATCCAATTTTGGTCACCATATTATAAAAAAGTGGTAGACATTCTGGAAAGAGTCAGCCACTTATCCGGCATGGCATAGGGGTCCATACTTAAATAGGGGGTTGGACTAGAAGACCTCCAAGGTCCCTTCCAACTCTTGTTAATTCAGGCGACTATAGTTGTGACTCATCTGGAAAGTACCAGATTGAGGCCGCCGCTGGAGAGAAGATCAGGGAAAACCTGGTAGCATCAGAAACCCCACTGGTTTCCTACATACATTTTTCCCCCCCTTTCTGCTCTTGGATTTTTAATTCTCTATCCCGGCCCTCCCTCCCTCCCTCCCTCCCTGAGGCATTAACATGAAGCAACCCAGAGGTATTTTCTTGCAAAACAGTCTTGAAACTAGGCCAGAGGTTGCTGCCAGCTCTTAAGATTACCAGTTGCTTACCTATATATCACGACTGAAATATCACCAAAGGCACTTGGGCAACCAAAGCTTGTGCCCAGGGGGTCCAAAATAATTCAGTCTGAGGCACATAGTTCGGATTGCGTGGATTTGCACACTGAATCAGGGAAGGATCTTTCTTTGTTCTTGGATCCAGAGAGCTACTGTAAGGCAAAATTCAAAAATCCCAAGCCCCATTTTAGCCATGAAAGTCAGCTGGTTGACCTTAGGCCAGCGTCCACCTTGCCGTCCTCTCTCAGCCCAACCGACTTCAGTGGGTCGTGGTTGTTGAAAATAGGAGGAAAAAGTGTGTTTTGCTGCCTTGAGTTATTTGTAAATCCATTAAAAGCGGGATATAAATATATAAGTCTTGCAATTAAAGAGGGCAACCATTGGACTTGGCAATATGTTGAGTAAAATCCAATTTCCTAGCTGAGTAGACTCATTTGTGTTTATTTATTCAATTTCTATCTGTTTCTGTTTTGATTAAAGAAAAAAAAATACAAATACCTTTATTTCTGTTTGGAAACCCGCTTCTAGATTTTGTGCTTGAGGTGAGGGAAAAAATGAAACCTTGATTTTGGGTTTTACCAGTTAGATAGATTTGTTGTTATAGAAATGGCTAGTTTATACTATTATGTAAAAATAAAAAGTTGAGGTCAGATGATAATGCCTTATTCTACTGCACCAAACTTGAGTTGGAAATCAATGTTTTTTTTTCTCCCTTCCTTTCCCCCACTGTCCATTTCCCTTTTCCCTTCCCTACTATTTACTATTCTGTTCTCTTTGTATGCCATATTATAAACTAATAAAAAGTGTATAACGTAAGCATGAATTTCTACCAAGGGACTCTGACTGGCTTACAATTCTAAAATTATAAAAAAATGAACAGAGTTACAAAAGAGCAAACACATCCCGAAAATAAATAAACCCCATGCCCCTTTTTAGACGACAGCCAACCTTTATTCTTGTCTATTTGAATGGGTGTGTTTTGACTCTATGCTCTGCTTATCTCTACCTTTTTAGGATTTCATTCACAGATGTGAGTAACTCAACACAGCCAGGCATGCTCTGTTAATACCAGAATAAACAGTTAAATCTTGAACAGGCTTTTGAAAGCATCCTCTCCGCCTGCTAAAAGGGCCGCTTAAAAGTCTTGTTTCGTTTTTCCTTCTGCCGCAGGTTCACGTACGGCCATGCGGGTGCCGTCCATGAGGAACTCGTCTACATTTCGGGAGGCCACGATTACCAGATCGGTCCCTATCGCAAAAACCTGTTGTGCTATGATTATCGGATGGATACCTGGGAGGAGAGGAGGCCCATGATCACTGCCCGTGGCTGGCACAGCATGTCTACTTTGCAGGATGACATCTATTCCATCGGGGGCAGCGACGACCACTTGGAGACCATGACACGCTTTGACATCCTGGAGGTGGAATCCTACAGCCCCAAATGCAATCAGTGGACGAGAGTGGCGCCTTTGCTCCAGGCCAACAGCGAGTCCGGTGTGGCCACCTGGGACGGCAAGATCTACATCCTGGGCGGCTACAGTTGGGAGAACACGGTCTTCTCCAGGGACGTTCAGGTCTACGACAAAACGACGAAGCAATGGCAAAAAGGGAGCGACCTTCCCAAAGCCATCGCCGGCGTGTCGGCCTGCGTCTGTGTCTTGAGGCCGAGGTCGCACGACAAAAAGAAAAAGGCCAAGCCGCAACGCCACGAGGATCGAGGGAGATGAGGGATTGCGCTTGGATCGAAGCCTGTCCTTATCCCGATACAGGCAGCCCTCATACTTAAAACCACAATTGGAACTGGAACTTCCATCGCTCAACGAGGCAGTTCTTAAAGCGGAATTGCACCTGATTTTACATCCTTTCTTTCTATGGTGGTTGAGTGAAACACTATGGTGGTTAAGCGAATCCAGTTTCCCCTATTGACTTTTGTCAGAAGCTGGCTGGGAAGGTTGTAAATAATGATCATGTGATCCTTGGATGCAACCTTTCTAAATATATATTCCCCCCCCCCCCCAAGTGCCTGAATTTTGATCATGAGGATGCCGCAATGGTCGTGTGAGAACTGGTTGCGAGTCACTTTTTTCAGCCCCATCTGAACGTTGGAACGGTTGCTTAATGCACTGTCGTAAGTTGAGGACAACCTGTACAGAGAATTGGTTTTGGAAACTTCAGAACTATTCTTCTTGACTTGGGCTACAGAACTTCCTCCGTTGTCCATCTTTGCTTCTTGGAGTGGTGAGCAAATGTTACTTGTTTTTGGAGTAACCTCAGCGTTAGGGCACAAAGTCTGTGAGAAGAAATCATGAGAGCGTCTACAAATGGGAAGATGAATGTCAGGGATCTTCAGAGAAAGCCAAGCAGGGTTTCTTAGAAGGTAGAATCGTGTCAATAAAAGCCTGTCCATCAAAACTCACTTCCCGTATTAAAATCCTACTTTGGGAAAATTGACCAAAGCGGAGAAGTGAGAATGAGATAGCAACAGCCCTTAGATTTATATGCCGCTTCACAGTGCTTTTATAGCCCTCTCTAAGCAGTTTAGAGTCAGTCTTTTGCCCCCAACAATCTGGCTCCTCATTTTAGCCACCCCGCAAAGATGGAAGGCTGAGTCAACCTTGAGCCTGGTGGGATTTGAACTGCCAAATTGCAGGCAGCCGACAGTCAGCAGAAGTAGCCTGCAGTACTGCCTTCTAACCACTGCGCCACCACGGCTTCCTTCCTTCCTTCCCAACAATAGCACTTAGACTTATATGCTGCTTCACAGTGCTTTACAGCCCTCTCTAAGCGGTTTACAGAGTCAGCCTCTTGCTCCCAACAATTTGGCTCCTCATTTTATCCACCTTGGGAGGATTGAAGGCTGAGTCAACTTTGAGCCTGGTGAGATTCGAACTGCCAAATTGCAGTCAGCCAGCAGTCAGCTGCAGTAACATTCAGCTGTCCTTTGACTGAATTGAGATTTCTGAAACTGTTCTGGTGTACTTCATTGAAATATCCTGCTTTCAGCAGCTAAGAGGTTCCTGAAACATCTGGTTTATTTTTCCCTCCTACCTGTAATGACATGAATGTTGTGCTTTGGCCTGAAGATTGTATCAACACTTGGATGTAGTTTAAATGATTGGGTGTAAGATTATCCCTCTGTTCCAGGCACCGCACGTTTCTCATGAATTTGGGAAAGCCTTTATTAGTAGAATAATAATAACCTGTTCAGGTAATACTTAGCTGGACACTTACAAGCGGTTTTATTTGAAGGGTTAAGGCGCTGAACGAGGAGCAGCAGAAAAATCTTGGTCTTGCCTTAGACACAAAGCAGTTGGGTGACTTTGGCCAGTCCTTCTCTCTCTGCCTAAGGGAGATAAAGGCCACTTTTGAAAATATTGCCTAAAAAACTGCAGGAACCTGTCAATGTAGTCTCTAGAAATAAAAACATTGGGGAAACAACAATCTTTGAGAGCTAATTTGTATAGAAACATTATTCTTTCCTGTAAACGGAGCTGATCATTTTTACAAGGTTTGCTCAATAAATAATAAGTTGGAATGATGTAATCTTCTTTCCTCCAGATTTTTTTATGTGTTCAATCCCAAATTTGGATTTCAAACAATAAACTGTTTCCAAAGAGGAGTTGGCTTTGTTCCACGCTGATCGGCCAGGGATGCTGCTTTCCATCACCAGGGTTCTGAAAAGGAGGGAGTGAAGAATTATGTAAAGTGTAATTTTGTAAAAGTGAGTAAGATTGTCCAGGCTTCATATGAAGGGTCCAGCTGGATTACATCCAAGTACCTGTTTTCTTCAGCTGTCCCAAAACGGGACTGCAATTTTTCCCTGCCGTAGAGAGAAAAGCCAGAGATAAAATATTGCAGGAAAGTAATGCCATGTCGTAGGAAATTTAAATAATTCCAAAGCAAACCTCACTCCTTACTAGCACTGATGATGTTACCCAGTTGGGTCATGAAATGTCTGCAAGAAAACAACCAAAGTTTGCACCAAGGACCACCCCTCATTTCAACCCTAAAAGTTGGTTTTAGCAAAAAAAAAAAAAAAAGGTAGCGAGCCTCTCGATTCAGGCGGCCTATTCCGACAACACCCTTTTCCCTGGAATCACTCCATCCAACACGTGCTCTGGGTAAAGCCCGGCGCCTGCGCAATGCCAATCAATCTCCCCGTCGCGCCTGCGCAAGGAGCCACACCCCTCTCACCACTCCGGATCAAGCACAAAAATGTATTCAAATAAGCGCTCATGCGCAGACGGCTCTCTCCCCTCGCGATGGCCGAAATGCGCGTGCGCAAGCATGTCTCCGTCGTCCCATCCCTCTCGCGTGTAGGGACAACCGTTCCCCACCACCTTGAGGAGATGCGTGCCAATCCTTTCCCTCGCATTCGTTCGCACGTTCATTTCCGTAACGAATAAAATCAACTCTCCGGCCAGGGTATCGTGAGATAAGAACTCCCACCACGATGCCCAAACCGGGTCCCCTCACCGATCCATGACCGACGCTAGGAAACGCCTCCGGAGGCGAACCGCGCTTGCGCAAGTCGCCTCACACTCTCCCTCCCCCCCCACCTTCAAACCGTACCGTCCCGACGCTTCACCGCGCGCCTGCGCAGCCAGCAGTTGCCCTCTTTTCACGGCCTCATCTGTTTGGAAGGCTCATGCGCAGAGTGACGGGGCGAGGGGGGGGGAGTGGCTCACCCCGAGCCGGCGAGCCCGCCTGTGGGAGCGCAAAGCGCGTGCCGCGAGCGCGCGTGCCGCTAGTGCGCAGGCGCCGCGGCCGCCCCTCCCCTGCCCGCCCGCCCGCCGTGTGTGGTGGCGGCCGTACGCCTTTGCCAGCAGCGAGCGAACGAGCGAGAAGATGGCGGCGGCGGCGGCGCCCGCCGCGTGAGGCGCTGAGGGAGACGGCTGAGCCCCGCCGCCACAGCCGCCTTCTCCCTCAGCGAGGGGCCGGGGCGCCATGGCGGTCCACGGCGCTCAGGTAAAACCGCCGAGGGCCCTCCCGCCGGGGCGGGAACACGCTGTTGGGCCGGGCCTCACCCGCGCCTGCAGCCTGGCGGGCGCCTTTCGAGGCCCGGCGACGCTCTCGGGCGGGAAAGGGAGCCGGGGGATGATGGGCTCTGTGGTGCTGGGCCTCCCCTTCCCCACGGAGCGCTTTCACTGGGGCGGCCGTTCGTTCGCTGCAGGGCCAGGGCGAGGCGGGCCTGCTCGGCGGCCGCATGGCGGTCATGGGGGGACGGGGACGGCGGGCGAAGGCCCCGCTGGAGGCTGAGGCTCCGGCCTCGTGGAGAGGCTTCCCTGCAGGCTCCAGCCGGGCGGCCTGGCTCGCTCTCTCCACCGCTTCTTTCCCACCTTCTTCGCCCGGGGCGTTTGGGGCAGGGCCAGGGGCGTCTTCCTTCCAGGACTGGCTGGCTGCGTGTGGGGTTGGTGTTTGAGGCCTTGCGGGTGGCGGGGAGGATTTTCCTCTCCAGGGAAAATGGGTGGGCTGCCCTTTGTCTTTAGTGGGGGAGTGGGCTCGTTTCCCAGCTGGAAGGAAAAAGGAGGAGGCCTCGTTCTCCTTGGGGCTTGAAGGTTGCCTTGCTTAGGCTGGGCTGTGTTGAGTTGAAAGTCCAGGTAAGGGGGAGAGGATTGGATTGGAGTTGGGGGCAGGTAGATTGTGTGTGTGTGTGTCTACACACACACATGCACATACACATTAATTCAGTGTTCCCCTATACACACACACATATGTAGATGTGTGAATCCCCTGTTTCCCCCAAAATAAGACATCCCCTGATAATAAGCCCAATCGGGCTTTTGAGCGCATGGCAATAAGGCCAAGTCTTATTTTAGGGTTCAAAAAAATAGGGTCTTCTTTTCGGGGAAACACGGTTTGTATGTCTGGGTGCGCGCGCACACACACACACTGGAGTATATTGGAGTATAATCCAATACTCACCTATACATGCATATGCATACATATATGTGTTATATGTACATATACACACAAGCACACTAATCCAATACTTGCCTATATGCATGCATACATGCATACATACATGTGTGCTGTATGTATGTATGCGCACCCAACCACACTAATCCAATACTTGCCTATATGCACGCACACCTGCATACATACATGTATGTTATGTATACACAAACCACACTCAATTCTAATCCAATACTTGCCTATATGCATGCATACATGCATGTTATATGTATGTATGTACACACAATCACACACTAATCCAATACTTGCCTATATGCACACATAAATGCATACATGTGAGCTATATTATGTATACATATAAGCACACTCAATTCTAATCCAATACTTGTCTATATGCACCCATACATGGATACATACATGTATTTTATATATATATGTATGTATGTATACATACACAATCATACTCGACTAATTCAGTACTCGCCTATATGCACACATACATGCATACATACAGGAAAAAATGATAAATAGCTTTGGTTTTGGGAGGAGAGCTGGTAATGAATTTACCTGTTTTTGTAACAGCAGATTAAAGGCAAAGGAGAATAATAATTTTTGGGTATGAATAGAGGTAAAACAGATTTTTGGCATCTTCCCTTTTTATTGAGCAGAACTTTTTAGCATTTGCTGACGCCTGTATTGGGGGGGGGAAGGTTTCCTTCTTTCGCTGGCTCTTAGATACTTGTTTTCTCTGCTCACAGTTGTAGGTTTTCAAACATGCTGTTAGGAATGCAGCTGGAAAAGTTACTGGAATGCTGTATTTTAAAGTGGTGGTATGCTGTTTAGGTAGCAAAGAGGGTTTTTACATCTTGATGTGGGTGTCATGAAAGCTTCTCATTTCCTTTTGATTTTTATGTGGCATTTTTACCTGCAGGATGAGATGTAAAACTTAATCCAAAAAGCAACTTGGTTACATTCCTATTTATAATAGTCAGGAAATACATAGTTGTAAAAAAAATGAGGGCTGTGCTATCTTAATTTATGGAACTCTAGGAGGTTTACAACTTTTATTCTGTATCACACCTCTAGTCATGAATTCTGTCTACTCAGTTTAACAAATAGAACTGTCTTTATATTTATTTGTATATGCATATTTAAAAGCAATACTTTATAGAATATTAGCTGGCCATTTCGGTTTGGAGTAAAACTTTCAGGATTCTTCCTTGTTATTTTGTTGATGTCATCAAAGTTTTGTTTTTTAATATAAAGCTCTACATCAGTGCATTTAAAAACCAAAAAGGAGTGCAGACGTTTTGAAGTGGTATTCTCATGGTTTCTGCTTGATTTATTGTTTAGCATTTCAACATAGATTGCATACTTTCTCCTTAGGTTTTGTTCCTTCAGTAGCTAACCAGTTTTTGCATAGGAAGCTAAAGTTGAATGACTTCTTGAAAGGCGAGGAGTCTGGCTCTGGGAGACACGCAATTACACATAGCTCTTGCAAATCTATGTAGATAATTGCATTTTCTTGGTGTCACTTGCTGAATTGATCTTTGATGCCTATATTTGTATACACAGATACCATTTATCCTGTATTTAAACTTCCTTTTTGGTGTTGTAATTGAAATAGCAATAACTGCCAGCCATATAAGCCCCAACTTTATATATTATCTCTATGTGGGCAGGAATCTGAATTGTGCTTTATATCTCTACCATGTGCTGTTCTGCATTGTAAATGAGGCAAAACTAACTTTTGACATCCCCTTTGTAGGAACTCAGAATGGCTTGCTTCTCTAATTCTTAAGCCAAAAGGAAGAAACTACTACACCATTGATTAGATCCTCATTCAGTTAAATATGTTTCAGTAATGATTGTAAATTTCATTATGAAGCAAGATGCATTTAACTTCTCCAGTGCAAGTTGTCTGGCTTTTTAAATCAAAGTAATCTTAAAAAGTTGTTTTTCAATCCGACCCAATTTTCTGCAGTGTTAGATTTTAATAGGAGAAGGCAAAGTTCACAGTACTTTTCTGTAATAAAGTTCACTATATAGCCTTAGACAACAGTCTAATCCATTTCATAGGGATACAGTTTTAGGCATTGTTATGGTTTTTAACTTCTAGTCCTAGTATATGGAAGTAGTAGGAATAACCAGTGAAAACAACTAAGCTCAGAAAGCACCAAGAAACCCACTCTCCCCCCCCCCCACACACACACATTTGTAGTAAGGCTATTTTGTATCTGGAGCCTTAGGGCTGGTGTTCTGTTCCTTAAAATTATCTTGTAAATTGCTTCAAAAAAGATACATTACTTATATTGGATTAAAAAAAAAAGTAGCATCATAGCACCTAAAAGAATTCATTTCTAATCTGCTTTTCTTGCATTTTATTTAAGACCCAGTCTGGTGGATAATTTTTTTCCAGGAAAGTGTGCAATCTTTTCAATTCTCCAGAACTTTTGTTTTTTAACTTTTGGTTGGTCTTGTCAGTAATAGTGGAGGGTGGAGTTTTGAAATTCAAAATTGGCAGTTTGTAAATGACTATTTACTATATATTATTATGAAAATTACCTTTTAATAGGCACTACATTATTTGTAGTAAAGCTTGTGATGCCTTTCCTGTCCTGGTACTTTTGGGATGTATTGGACTACAATCATATTTTCAAATGCTGTTGAAATATGATCATATATTAAATTCATGTCATTTGTTGCTTCCTCTGAAATGAGTAATATCTGCTGGACTACCTGTTTGTTAAATTTTAAAGCTTTGTTTTTGATGCAGATACCTGCCTTAAAATTGCTGTATACTCATGGCATGAGTATTTGTGCATATGCACAAAGATTGTATGTATGCATTTTATTCAAATGAGAAAAAAATAATTCTGTTAAAATTGGCTTGAATTCTTACACCATTTTAACTAAATTATATCTGTAGGGTTCTCTCATCTTGCTATTATAAATCTCTAATAGTCTGGATTTTAACATTTCTGCACATTAAGATGTGCCTGAACTTGAAGCTTCTGGCAGTTCTCTTGTACTACAAGTTAACCTCCTTATTCCACCTTGATAATAATTAAATAGCAAATCGAGTTTTTAAAAAAAAGAATTATAAAACAAGATTGGGAGCCAGTTTGATATAGTGATTAAGGCACCAGAAAACAATCTTGGAAGCTATGGGTTCCAGTCCTTCCACAGGTATAAATCCAACTGGGACAGAGAGACTCTCTCAAACCTAGGAAGTAGGCACTGACTAATGACTTCTGAAAGCCTATCAAAAAAACTGCATGGACTTGTCATAGTAGTCTCTCTAAAAGTCAAGACTTAGTTGAAAGCACACAACCAACCAGTAATAATAACCCAATTATTTTAATGGAAGCAAAGTACTCAACTGTTTTTTTATTGAAAATATTCTTATTACAATCTCTGCTATCTGCAGTCCTGAAGATTTTTTTTTTTTTTTGGCAGGCTGTTTAAATAGAATGTCTAGAATACAATTTGCTTGGAATTTAGGTTACTTTCTTGAAATTGGAATTGTGGTGACTTAAATGTTTTTGCAATATATATATATATATATATTTATGTCGATCGCAATCTACAGAGCAACATTTTGATTTAGAACGCAACCGTAGAAAAGGTTGTTTCTCACGTAATTTTCAGCCAAATTCTTTCAGCCCCGGGCTTCGTTCTATGACAGTCTCGTTGTACATATAAAAAATGGCTGAGCTTCTCACAAAATGCTGCAGCTTTGCAAGATTTGAAATGTGATTTCTGCAATTTGGGATAGAGTCAGTATATCTTTTTTTGGAAATAAGCAGTTACTCTGGTATCTCTAGGCAATGTTGTCAACCTCAGTGCTAAACTGTACTGTAATATAGGCTTATCATGACACAGAAACTCATGTACAGGTAGTCCTTGATTAACAACAGTTCATTTAGTGACTGTTCAAAGTTGCAACGGCACTAAAAAAAATTGACTTCTGACCATCTTTCACACTTATGACCGTTGTAGCATCTGCATGGTCACGTGATTTACCTTTGGACTCTTGACAACCAACTCACATTTGCAATGTCCCGGAGTCATGTTTTTTTTTTTGCGACCTTCTGACAAACAGTCAATGGGAAATCCAGGTTCCCTTAACAAGAAGTGTGTACTGATTTAAGAACTGCAGTGATTCACTTAACAAATGTGGCAAAAAAGGTTGTAAAATGGGGCAAAACTCATTTAACAAATTTCTCACTTAGCAACATAAATTTTGGGCTCAATTGTCATAAATTGAGGACTATCTGTAGTATGTCAAGATATGATGCCTGTCTCAAATCATCATGGCTTGTTCAACAAACCATGACTAAACATTCTGACTTAGTCTTCGTGTAAAAATAAAAAGTGTGTGGAATCATTGGCTTCCTATGATTCCTCCAGATAAGTTTGACAATCTTCCCTTGTTCAGCCTTACTTTAGAATTAACATTTTAAAATATGAATTTATGGAACATGCTTTCTGCAAAATTATCTGTTATGAGCTTCTATAGATAATCCATACATCTTAAGTTTCATCTTATACTATAATATTACTTTTTGCTTATTGTTGTCAGGGTTTTGTTTTTCTTTTTAACAGATCATTATATTGAGAACTTTCAGGCTTTGAGCCACTGGATTATAATCATTTGTCACTTTAATGCTGTTTCAGCAAAGTAGATGGTCAGTTTGAAAGACCTGGATTGCTAGACATGCAGTTTTTTTCCTGTCCAGTTGAAATAGTTGGTCTATGGCTGTATATAATGCTTTATATATGACCATTTAGCGTAGCACTCAGCATTTAAATAGCGGTGTTTCACCGCATGAGAAGTTTTCTCAGTTTTCAAACACTTCTGTAATTAGAACCAGAATGTTTTCATTTCCCTTTGCATAATTTGTATTCCTCAAAAGAAAAACTTTCTGTAATTTTGTGGCAGTTGTGGAACTGGTTAGCTTTGCAGGAGCTGAAAACAAAAATCCTTTCAACATTCTTTAAATCATAAATGCAACAGTTAAGGCACCCTTTGACAAGTACCATTGTTCTCGGTTTCAGCAGCATGTGGCAATGGGAATTTGTTCTAAATATTTAATGTACAACTAGCAGTAAAAGTGCTTTCCTCTGACAGTGTCATCTCCCCATTCCCCATTATAGATGGGCGGACTAATGTAATTAAAGTCATTGTATTCCTTTCTCTGAAGCAGTTTATTTAGGACTTGGAAAGAGATGTTCTCATTCCGCCTCGTACTTAATAAATTGTGAAGTCTGTTTATCCAAGGTGAAGGCAGAGAGGTTGTTAAATGCACATCGGGTACTCCTATTTCATTGGTGAGTTGATAAGAGGCTTTAATCGCTTGCTATCTGATTAAGTTGAAGGTGGCCTGGACTGATCAAGGCAAAAAAAAAAAGAAAAAAAAAGAAGAATGAATGAATGGAGAAACTGAATAAGATGTCTGACTGTCAATTGTCAGAATCCAAACCCGTTGTCTCCCATCATAAAGTGCGACCATTGGATTAAAACAAAGGTTTCAATGAATGCCACAGTTTCAAAATGATTGGGTCTCGGCTTTTGCCTTAGTGTAGTCTGATACAAGACACTCAATTTTAAATGGGCTATTTTAGCTGAAGATTATTTTAGTTTAGAAGTATTTTGTAGGATGTCTTTTATTATTCCCCAGAAAACACTAAAACCTGCAGTTCTGTCCTTAGGCAATTGTCAGATGAAATAGGCCACAAATATTTAGACTTCTTGTTTAACAGCTGACACCAACCCTCCCATCATTCGTTGCCACTTCTCCAGCAGGATTTGCAGGTTTTGGAAGACATTAGTGCAATCTTGTAGATACTATCTGCCTGGAGTACAGTTTCATTCAAGAACTAAATTCCTCCCACTCCTTGTCTTTGTCTTTCCATCCTCCCATCATCCTGTTTGGATTGTTATACTGGAACAAAAGGCATTTTAAAAAAAAGTTCTTATAGTATGGATGCGCTCAGGTAGGGAGTCAAGCAGCTTCCTATATGACTTATTTGAATAGCCTGATAAGAGAATATCAGTGGATTTCTCCCTTTTCTGCAGGCAAAAAAACCTTTTGTAATTGGAAGACATGAATTACAAATAGTTGCAAAAGGTGAGCACGTAATACACAGCGTTACAGTTTCCCAAAGCCAGAACAAAAATTTAGTATATTTTCATTTAGAAATAACAAATGATTGCTGCCTGTCCAGCAGAGATGCATATAAAGACTTACTGGGAGAAATAGCAAAGGAAATAAATTAGTTTATTACAATAAACTAACATTGATGTAAGTAGCTGACCATATACATAGGCTGGAATAAAGGAATGGTAAATTGGACTGGAAGGTTCAGAAAAGTTGTCTATTGTAGTAGTGTATTGAAAACAAAACTCATGCTGTAAACTTCAGATAACATCTAAGCACCCCAGAAAAGGGATTCTTTTTCCGTCCTGGAATTACTCTGCAGTGAATAGTAGAGGTGGCTTGTGGAGTGGTGCAGTCAATTTGTCATGTCAGGATTTTACTACATTCTGCTGCGCATGTGAAATAGACAAACGGAGAAGAGGGCACGGGATGTTAACACAATCTTCTGTAGCTGTGTAAGGCAACACTTTTAGGATATCTGACATTACTACAGGTATTCCTTGCTTAACAACCACTTAGTGATTGTTCAAAGTTATGTCAGCACTGGAAAAAAATGACTTACGACTGGTTCTCACATGACTGTTACAGCGTCCCTGATCACGATTCGAGCGTTTGGCAACCATTTGCACATTTTACGACTGTTACAGCATCCTGCAGTTACGTGATCACCATTTGCAACTTTCCCTGTCAGCTTCTGACAAGCAGAGTCAGTGGGGAAGCTAGCAAGAGGTTGCAAATCATGGTTAGCTGATGGTCATTTGCTTAATGACCATGGCAGGAAAGATAGTAAAATCAGTGCAGTCACATGATACCTCACTTAATGATCATGCTGCTTAACGACAATCCCTATTGTGGTGGAGGGCTACCTGCACAGGCTATTTAAATGAAGTTTGCAGAGCTATTTCTCCATGCTTTCCTGACCCTTATTGTGAGTTTTGTGTGGTGTCTTTGTGATTGAATAACAAGGAGCCCATTCTCAAGCAGATCAGCAAAAGATAAATGATTTGAACTGTTGGAAAGATGGTTTTCGTGCTTTGTCTCATTGTGAAGGAATAATTGTGCAAGGATAAATGTTGCACCATAAATATAAGCTAAAATGGGGGGGGGGGGAGAGGGATAATCAGTTTGTATTTTGAGGCACAACTTCAGCAAAGTGGTAATTTAAGCCTTTAAGAGGAATGTGTATATATAGGAATAAGTTGTTAAAACAGCATTTTAAATGTTGGTTGTGTTGCATAACTTCATCTAACACATACATCTCAGGTTACAGTTCAGCAAGTTGTGCTAGTTGCTGTAATTTGAAATGTTGCCAGAGTATAGTATCAGTTGAAATTAGTTTGATTTGCGCTGTTGAAAATTCATTGAAATATGAGAGTGACTTTTGGCATGCTTAAGTTGTCAGATTGCTTTGAGTTGTTGCATAGCTGATACCTACCAGCTGCTTAGATAGTCCTTAATGGATTAACAAATGCTTTAAGTAGATTTCCAAACCAATTTTACTTTAACAGAGGTAATCCTCGACTTACGTCCCCAATTAGGACCAGAATTTCAGTCACTAAGTGATGCAGTTATAAATTGATACATCATGTGGCTGCATTACATAGTGACAACAGTCCCTGTTGCTGTTATTAAGCAAATTTTACCAGCTGAGGACCCACCCCAAGCCAAACTATTCCAGGCTTGATCCCTCCCAGCCCTGAACCTCAATTACATAAGGGGCTGTCTCCACCTCCTCCCACTGCCTATCTTCCCCACCCACTTCTCTGCCGTTTTGACTGCCTTGCAGGGCAGCAAGTAGCCCCAGAACCTCGTGGCTCTGGGGCTGCTTGGTATGCCCCAGGAAGTAAGCCCAGCCCAGATCCCCACTGTCCTATGCTCCACTGCCCCAGATGACTGTAGTATTGGTTTTTAGACTGTAGATCAGCCTGGTTTTCCAGAATCTAATATATTAAGATTGTAACGTGAGTTAACCTGTTACGACTTTGGACACAGAACTGGGTGCTTATCAGCTTCTCAAGATCCTCTTAATTCTCTGGTAAAGGGACTTGCTGAAGGTTGTAATGTTATTTTTAACAAAAGGCAAGGTTTTATGGTACCCTGTGCTGAAGAGCCACAGCGTGTCAGGAGTCTGTCGAAATTCATAAATTACTTACTTTGTGTTCTATTTTACAGTATATCTTTGGGGAATTCAGCCCTGATGAATTTAATCAGTTTTTTGTGACTCCCCGTTGCTCCGTTGAGGTAAGAACAAATTTAAAAATTTAAAAAGTGAAAAAAAGTTCTAGTCCTTATAAAGAACAATGAATCCTAAGCACTGCCATTGTAGCCTGCTTCAGTTTAAGTCTTACGTTTGTTTTGTCTATTGAAAGTAATTTTTCCTCTGATAAATCAAATGTGTAAATTTCTTTTAACAGTCTCAGGAACAAAGGCCACTGTATATACTTCAGATAATTCAGACACACACACCCCTTTTTTTTTTTTTTGTGTGTGTGTTATTGTATAGAAGACGGAGCACATAACATTCAAGAGGAAAGAGATGAGGATAGAATGTAACATGGTTGTCTGCTATCTTAACCATGTTTTAGATTTGAAATGCGTTGTATCATTTAATAAGCCAATAACTTGCTGGTGTTAAAATAATTTCCCACTAATTCTTCATTTATTTCTACGCAGCTGCCTCCCTACAATGACACCATTTCATGTGGTCTTAAGTCCACAGGAGAGCTCCATGATGGTAAGAAGCCATTCCTTCTTCACCACTGTTTTCCCAACCCTTTTGAAGTCCAGTGTATTGCAGGTTCGTTACTTGAGTTCAGCTTTGGGGATTTGGATTACTTTGCAGCTTAAGCTTACTAACCCAATTACCAGAAATATTCCTATTTCATAGCATGTTTAACTAATAGTTCATCCTACCTTCTCACTGATCCTTTGAATATTTTTATTTTAAATCAACTAGGAATCTTGAGCCCCTTTTGGTGCCTGTGATAATTGTTCCTTATATGGAACTCTCAAATCTTAAAATTACTGGATTCTTGGTCATGAAATCCATCTTTGAAATTGGGAAAAATAAAAGTGTTTTTTTATGTAATTATTGTTTGCTGTGGAGAGAGGGAAGGGATATTACTTGAAATATTTGAAAGAAAAAATATTTAAACTGTTTTATCACAGGAAGTAAACAAAAACGCTTTGACCATGACCAAATCAGGTTCCGACGAAAAAATTCACAAAATTTTTGAATCTGGTCACGAACACATACTTGGGTGGCGATCAAACACTCGGAAAGAGCTCCACTCCCCACCACCCACCCACCCACCCACACACGTTTAAACTTAGTGAAAAGACATGCACAGGGATCAAGAGGCTTTCTCTCTTCTCCCACACCCGGCGCTCTTAAGCCAGTTGCCTTGAAAAGGAAACTGGTGTGCATGTCTCCACCCTCTGTAAGCCCTCACTACCAGTAATAAGCTCTCTGTGCAGAAGAGGAGGAAGATCCTCAGAATCCTGCCATGTGCCAAAAATGCAGTTTCTGAGGAATTGAAAAGTGCTGCTTCTGCAAATTGGGGGTGGGGTGTCAACTTGCCTGGTGCACGAGCCTGGGTGGAGGGGGGGTACTGCCTACGCTCCTCAAGCGCAGCCGCCTTAAGATGGAGAGCACGTTAACCCGGCAGGAGATGGGAAAGGTCTCGTGGGTGCTGTGCACGATTCCGCCTTCCGCCTTCCTGGCCGGGCTCCACAGCTGAAGGGCGATGGAGCAAACTGCGCACAGCTGACCGCATGACTTTTGCCCATCTCTGTTTCCTCATGGGCGGCTCGCAGGAAGCTTGTGCGGTGGCACATAGTGGGATGGAGTGGGTGTCGCGTTAGGATCACTCTGCCACCCCCCATGCCTCTGGAAAAAGGCAAAGTAATTCTGCACTGAGGCAGAGGCATGGGGAAGGCAGAGGTGATCCGAACATGCTGCCCACTCATCCCACGGTCTCTCAGCTTGCCTGCTTTCCAGCTTTGTTCTCCGCTTCGCATGCAGGGCAAGAAAAGTAGGTTTTCTCAGTGTTATTAAAGGATTTTACATTTTACTATTATAGTACATGGTGAGTTCTATGGCATAACTATTTTTGTGCTTAAAAATCTTAAAAAAGCAATATTTATATACAGTTTGTAGGGGTCTGGAACGGATTGATCGTATTTATGTACAATCCAATGGGGAAATTAGGTTTGGGTCACGACCAAATCGGGTTGCGACCAAAGTTATGGAACAAATTATGGTCGTGATTCTACTGTATTAGAAGTAATATATTTTGCTCATCACTATGATGATGAAAATATATTCTGCCCAATTTCTCACTGGGCAGAATTCACACTTGGTACAACAGCGTAGAGCAGTCCTGTGCAGTTACTCCAAAGTACACATTCCTGCCTTCCTTCCTTCCCCCCCATCTCATGCACACATTGTGTGTGCGTGTGTGTGTGTGTATCATCCCAGTTAAGATATTTATATTAAGGAAGTAACTGATAATTGACACTAGATTATACTTACTTTTTCCTGAGATTTTCTAAAGATCTGATTTGAGCTAATGATTTGCATTCGCCCAGCTTTTTTGCATACATGAAATCTAAGCTTTTTTTCTTATTCATTTTTCCACACTTTCCCTAATTGCTGTGTGTTGTAACGTTTTTTCCTCTCTCCTAGGAGAGGAATATCAGAGAATTGAATTTGGTGTTAACGAAGTGATTGAGGCAGGTTCATCTGTGCTGAACAACAGCGACTACAGTATTTCAAGTACCCTGAATCCTCAGGCACCGGAATTCATTCTCGGTTGTGCACCGACCCCCAAGACATCCAGCGATGTCCTTGGCGAAACCAACCATAACTCCATTGACTGCCAGTTCAATGACGCTTCCCTTGCTTTGGATAATGGTTCTAATGCTGAAAACGACAGTTTCTCTGGGAGCCTTGGACAGCGGGAACGCAAAAAGAAAAAGAAAAGGCCCCCCGGATATTACAGTTATTTGGAAGATGTAAGCGACGGTGTTCCTGCTGAGGCTTTGATCAACGGACATGCCAGTTCGCCCAGACTTAATAGCATCAGCATAGACGATGTAGATTTTGCAGGTGATGTGCCAAGGACTTGTAACAGCCCTGACAATTCTGTGGACTTCAGTAGTGAAGCTGTATCAGAGGATTTGGTTTCTAGCACTCTAGATACTACCAGAACTGCAGGGCAGCCAGAAGTATGCAGTGTTACTAATTTGGAACAGTCTTGTGTCTCCTCTGATCATGAGAGAGACAGCCCGTTAAGGACAGCTGTCGTGCAGCCTTGTGCTGAAACTACTGAAAACCTTGGCGTTACCAATGGGCAAACACTTGAATGCTCTAGCGAGGGCACAACTGCCAACGGGGTGGACTTGCAGACTGCGGAAAACACTGACTCAGACCAAGCTAAGCTGGAGGAGGCCTCCCCCCCTTCGACAGAGGCGGTCACCCCTGTTCCAGGATCAATGGTGGTTAATCAGCCTGCAAAATCATGGGCAAGTCTGTTTCACAACTCAAAGCCCTCTGTTTCCACGCCTATGGCTTATGTGGAGACTAAGTATGTCCCTCCTGCCGTATCTCCTGTGGTCCCTGAGAAACAGGTTGACGTCAAAGAGGGGCCCGTTCCAGTTTCTGAAGATCCCGTAGCCATAAAGATTGCAGGTATCACTCACTCAGGGTTGAGCCGAAGATAAGTGAGGTTAAAATAGGAGGAAAATTGTGTGGTGAGAGGACACGGTATTGGGTTGAAAAGAAAGTATATATTTTTAAAAATCCTAAAAGTGCTCCCCCCCCCCCCCAAAAAAAAAAAAAAAAAAGGCAGCTAGACTTTACGTTTTTTCCTGGAAGATATTTTGCTTCTCATCCACGAAGCTTCTTCAGTTCTGACCGAATGGTGGAATGAGAGGGGAAGCCCAGGTTTACATCCAGTCCTCATATTTACGTTTGCATTGTCCCGCAGTCACATGACCACCATTCACATGCTCTACAATCTTTTTACAAGTAGGGGTTAGTGGAGAATGCGAAAGTAAAATTGCAAGTTGCAGTCGTGTAATGTCTCAACTAATGCAGTGATTTGCTGCCATATGCCCATTGTGTTCACATGATTTTCTGCTTAGCAACAGTTTTCTACCCTCAACCGTAGTTCCTAAATGAGGATGATGTGTAATTGAGGGTTTCTATGATGCTACATTGTTTAATTTTTAATATTGTTTTGAGTTGATAAGTACACTTACAGGTTTAACTTCCTTCAGGTCCCAATATCAGAACTGTAAAATTCCTATCCTCTCCACCCACTCTCCTGATAGAAATCTAGCCCCTTTCTGTCCTGAAGGGACTGTTCGGAAAATTGGTGGAATAGAACTTGCTCAAGTCTCTCTAATTCCCTTAAGAAAACCGATTGAACCATTTGGTAATAGAAAACCATGAAACACTTAAGTTGGAAACTCAACCTAGGTGCCATTTGCATAAAACCTTGCTAAAAGCTTGCCTGACTCAACTGGCATATTATGAATGAGTGGTAGTAGATGCTACTGTTCTTAATTTCCTCTTCCCTTCAGTCAAATGAGTAAAGGCAACTCAAAGGCATTGGCTTAGCTTCCCCAAATCTGATGTTTGTTTGTTTAAATTATATACCACTCATCTCACCTAGAGGTGGCATCTTCCAGATTGGATTAAATTGCAGTTCAGAATTCCCAGCCAACCAGTCCATAGAGTGGATCCAGTCTTGTTGGGGCAGGGAGAAGACCCAGGCCTCTTGGGAGTGGGAGTGCGAAAGAGAGGAGGCCCACCTACTGCCAGGCCTAGCCGGGCAAGACTTCGTGACCTGTGACATATTTCCACACCCTGGTGGGCGTCAGGCCTCCTAAGGACTGGCCCACACCCTGAAGCTACCCAGCACATTTGCTTAATGACATGCATGGTCATTTAAGGACTGCAATGGGGCGGGCTGGGATTGTGGTTGTTGAGCAAGGCAGTCGTGTGGGAGTCTTGCTTAACCACCATGACTTATAACCAAAATTCCAGGTGGAATTGTTGTTTGTAAGCCAAGGGCTACTTGTAGCTAAGTCTTCATAAAGTAAGATTGATAACTAAAGTACAATAAAATAATAATATCATCCTGGACAATCTTCTTGAATAAGTTAACCGTGCCTGGTGCAGAAAATGATAGAATCTTAACCACAAACTATGGATTTGCCAGTGTTAACTGAATTGCCTAACATATATTTGTCCTGAATTTAATATCCATTCCATACTGGGAAAAAATAAAATCATCTGTGCTTCAGATCCATAAAAATAATAGTACTTAATCACATTTTGTTCTCAGGCTGATTTTCTTCATCTTGAGTAGAACATCCAACAGTAAATGCACACAACACACTGGTGATGGCACGGTTATCTGCAACATGTTCTCTTGTTTTAAATTTAACTGTTTGCCCCTTTAAAATTTGGCCAATTTTAATTGCATATTCTTTATATAGTTATAACCTAGCAGTGATATTGTACTAATTGGATTACCCCCCCCCCCAAAAAAAAATAGAATACAGCATTTTAAAAATAGTACTGTTAGGTTTGTTTCCTGCTATTCAGTCTCTAAGGATTATGTCTATAATGAAAATTACTTGTACATAGTAAGTCTTTTTGATTTTATTAAATATGTATTATTGGGACTCTTAACTGCTAGTGCTGGTTAGAGAGGTTTTGAGGTCAGTAAAGAATCATTCGAACTTTAAGGAAGGTTACTTAGTCTTGCTTAATTTCTAGTGCAGCTTCAGTCAAACGTTTCATGACAAGACTGAATATTGGAACAGATCAATACAGTTGTGATACAGTCTGGTCTTGAACTCTCCTTGAATTTGCTTAATGTTGTTATTGTATTAGTTGGGAAATAATGTTTTCATACTCTTGAACATGTATGTAATTAGAAAGAAATGACAGTATCTAATCCTTTTCTTCCAAGGACTCTTAGACCAGTTCTAATGGGAATATTTCGAATAAATATCAATTAATTGTTAAATGATAAACAGTTATGCTTGCACGCTCTGATGAGCCACTGCTGACAAAGTTATACGCTATATGCGTGATACCGTTTCCCTTATTTGTACACTCCATACCAGTGAATTTTGTGATGAAGCAATGCCGTAGAAGGCAAGAAACACTGTGATAAATTGCTTTCTTTGACCACAAGGGGATGCTGAAATTCTGTTTTTCACTTTCCCCACTTGATTTGTGATAGCTTCGAGCTGTGTTTAGTGGCAAGCTTTTGTTGATGCCTTTGAATTTGTTTTTCATCTGACAGAATTACTGGAAAATGTAAAGCTAATACATAAACCAGTATCCTTGCAACCACGAGGGCTGATCAATAAAGGAAACTGGTGTTATATCAATGCTGTATCCTTACCTTGAAAATACATCAACCACGTTTGTTAATATCTTATGTTTCTGAAGTACTAAGGATGAATGGATTTTATTACACATAGGCATTAGCCAGTAGCTATTATAATAGCTATTCAGTGGCTCCCTTGCACTATAAAAAGTAATGTGTATTTTATTCCAAAGGCTGTCCGATGTTTGGGATAAATGGATCTAGCTATTTGTTTTTATGACTCCTTAATGCAATTCTTTAGACACTGCAGGCTTTGGTAGCTTGCCCTCCTATGTATCATCTGATGAAGTCCATTCCGATGTTTTCTAAAACACAGAGGTCATGTACTTCTACGCCAATGATCGACAGCTTGTACGTATATCCCATCAGTTGGTGCTGGGGGGTTATAAACTGATCATCTTCCCTTTTTTAAAAAAATAGAACATTCTAAAATTAGAAATGTTATCTTAAATGTTAAACAATGTTATCACAATCGTCGTGATCTCCACATGCAACTGTAAAAGGCTCATCTTGATTGTCTTTTTTTCCTTCTTGTGATTTGGCAATATCCTAATTTTGGTGTAAGAAGAAAGAAGCAGTATGTTCCCATAATACTTTTGCCCAGCTACCATGAAGAAATATAAAATATTGGCCATATTCTGGCAAAGAAAACATAGGCTTTTAATTTTCTTGCCCGAGGAAAAGATATGAAATTCATACAGAATGGCATTCGGGATTGAGATTTTAATGAAGCAGGCAGACACCGAATGTTACAAGAATATTTGATACTTACCTTTTTCACACATCATTGGATTGTTGCACAGGTATCTCTGTAGATAAAGTCAGGCTTACTGTTTCTGAAATCAGTTTTCTTTTCTGTTTAGTGTTCGCCTAATGAACGAGTTTACAAACATGCCAGTCCCTCCTAAGGCAAAACAAGGTAGGTAATAAAATACTAGCTTCTGTCTAACTTATTACAAAAGTGGAGGAATCTTTGGAAAATGTAACCATTGGTCTGAACTAGCACCAAGAAACATGTCTTAGATTAGAGCAGCACAAATCCAGTCTTACTTGTGAAGAAAATATGATGATGATCTGCTGCTTCTGTATTTTTAATATTCTTTGTATACATTGCAAAACTGGGTGGAAGATAGCCTGTTGAACATGGTGTGTTCTGTTACATTCTTATATCAGTTATTCTGCTGAATTGAAAGTCTTCTGCCTTTCTTCTAAAAAAGGCAGCTGCCAACGAAAATATGGATTAAGAAGCAGTTATTCCAGCAAAAACTTAACAAAAACAATATTTTAAACATTGGTATTTGTAGTTCCGTACTGATCTCCTGTCTTATATCTTCTACCCAGCTCGTTGGTATAAGAATTGCCATTATGGAAAGTCTTGTATAATGTCACTATAATATGGTGGCAGTAATGACCAAAGAAGTTAGTCTTCCTTGTTTTTCATAGATCCATAATTGTTCTCCTCTTTTGATGGTAATGACTTTAAGTAACACACCACAGTATTCATTTAGTAAAATGTTTAAGAACAATGGATTGACTGGAGATGTATCAGTGTGTTTGTGTCGTCTCAAGCAGCTGACCGTTAGAAACTTTCCCTAATTTTTGGTTACAGCTTTAAGTGATAAAATTGCACGAGATATCAGACCTGGAGCTGCCTTTGAACCCACGTACATTTATAGATTGTTGACTGTTATTAAATCCAGCCTGTCAGAAAAGGTGAGGATTCCCCACGTAAGTAATGCTGCAGGAGCAAAATTTGAATTGTGTTTTAATGTGTTTTGTTTTATTATCCACCTGTGTCTAGAATATCCAGGTAGTATCAGACTGAAAGAAACGGTTACAGGAATAATGTTTTAATTGCTGATAAGATTCAGAGCACATCAGCCATAATCAATATTGTGTCAAATACAAGGTACTACTTTGTCTGCCAATTTTAGGAAACGGTGATTTAATTGCAGCATGTCAGACTTCATAAGTTTAGAATGAAGAGGGTTGATTAACATAAGTTGCAAGACTGATTGCTTTATTAATGTTTACACAAACAGATGACTGACAATGTGCATGTTTCATCATCATCTTTTAACGACCCCATAATCCCTTGCGGGGTGGAGTCTGGGCAACTGAATGGAGCTAGCAGAGTGGTTTAATGGCTGGATGCCCTTCCTGTCTTTGTACAGTAAAGCTTTGTATAGCAGATATATTCTCAGTATGCGGCCAGAGAGAGAAATATCTGCCTCTACCTAGGATTGAACCCACAGCCTCCTGATTGTGAGGCGAGAGCTCCACCTCTAGGCCACCGAACCACTCTACGATGTGCATGTTTCTTGCCCACAGTTTCTAGATATTTCAGAAAAATAGTTCTCTATTAGTTTTTTCACTTCTTTTATTTTAAACTTGTTTGTATTTATTGTTACATTTTCTCATTTATTTCTGTGACTATAAATAAAATTTGAAACTATGTCACTGTCAGAAAAAAGAAACTACTTTAGAATTAAGCTGCAGGAGAGAGAGTCCCTAGACCGATAAATAAAGATTCTATACTAGAGTTCCTTTGAAATGCACACATAGAAGGGAAGAAGTGGGTTATGTATTGCAATGTTTATTACAGTCAGAAGATCCGAAAAGAGTTATGTATACTTACCCATCCAAATCTTTAGCAATTGGTACACACAAACAATAGCCCCAAATGCTACATAGTCCTTGACTTACGACCACAATTGAGCCCAACAGTTCTGTTGCTAAGTGAGATGAATTTTACCCCATTTTATGAATTTGATTGCACACTTGCTAAGTGAATCACTGCAGTTAAATTAGCAACCCAGTTGTTAAGTGAATCTGGCTTCCTCATTGACTTTGCTTATCAGAAGGTCGCAAAAGGGGATTATGTGACTCCGGGACACTGCAACCATCATAAGTATGAACCAGTTGCCAAGCATCCGAATTTTGGTCACATGACTATGGGAATCTACAACGGTCATAAATGAAAAACCACCATAAGTCACCTTTTTTTCAGTGCCGTTGTAACTTTTGAACAATCTCTAAAAAAAACCCTTGTGAGTCAAGGGCTACCTGTAATTTCTCTGTGATGGAGGCCTTATTATATTAAAAATTCTCGATGGAATGGATGCTAACTTTGTTCAGTTTATTACCGTTAGTATAAATATCTGAACAGAGTTTTAACTCTTTGAGTGTCCAAGGAGGAAGTAGCATGTGATTTCTGTGTTTCCTCCTCCTTGGTTTAAACCCCCATATGCATTCAGTGGAGGAACAGGTTAGGGTTGTCTTAGCAATATATTCTGGAATTGGAATGCAAAAAAGCACTACCCATTTTAAAATAGAATTTGGGAGAATAATGGACGTGGGTGTACGGCCTTGCCTTCATTAGTGAGATCCTGAGCAAATCTAGGCAGCTCTTAGTATTGAACAATGAGTGACTGAGTAACCTAACACAGAAATCATTTATGCAGGGTAGACAAGAAGATGCCGAAGAGTACCTAGGATTTATTCTAAATGGCCTACATGAGGAAATGCTGATTCTGAAGAAATTGCTATCTCCACATAGTGAAAGTACGTTTTCAAATAGCCAATTAACATGCATGAGTCTTCTTTACATATAACTCTCTTATATCTGCTGCATAAAAGATGTGTTATCATGAGTCACCAGTATTTTTCTTCCACCATGTGAATGATGGTTAATGATTTCCCCTTTAACTCTAGTATGAAGTAATTGCTAAAAACAGGAATTCAGATTAAGTATTGCATCAGCACTGCCAGTCATAGTCAAGACAGGTTCCTTTCTTCCCCAATCTCTTTGCAAAATCATTTTCTTGTAATTCCTCATTGTTCCACCCTCTTGGCATGAAGTTTTAACGGTAGTTAATGTAAGAAACTTACCTCTTAAAATAGATTTAAAGGACGTATTTAGCCAGAAGTGTAACCCTATTCAAGGGCAGAGATATGCAGCCATCAATCACCTTTAACACTTTTTCAACATCTACCCGCTTCCCAAAATATAACTCGGTCTCTGCTAAGAATAATCTTTTCTTTTTTTCTGTGGCTTCGGCATGAGGGTTGGAGTTGTGTGATTGTGCATTTGTCTCTGTTCCTAGCCACTGCTTCAGTTTCACCTGTATGACACCCCATCATTTGTCCCTGAGGAAATGCAGCCCTTGAATAAACCATTTGTTTAGAGAAAGCCATGCTTTGTTTTGCACAGAAAGTTTTTTTGGTGTCAGCCCATTTCAAAACAAAATGATCCATCCCCTTTCATTATGTGGTGAACCTGGGCAGGGATGACCGTGTCCCTCTTTGTCCTCTCTGTGTGAAAAACAGTTTCCAATGGCCCAGAGACCCATCTTGTAAACGAAGAGGAGGAACAGGAAGAACAAGGTGAAGGCAGTGAGGACGAATGGGAACAAGTCGGCCCACGTAACAAATCTTCTGTCACTCGACAGGCTGATTTTGTCCAGACACCAATCACAGACATATTTGGTGGTCACATCAGGTACATAGTATTCTAATTGTGTCATTATTATCCTCAACTGGATAGAATTCTGTATTGCTTCCGATATATCAGGGTGTGATGTATGTTGACATTTCTGAATTCAATAGTATGAACAGCAGTATGAGATAATTAAAAATGATTGAAATGGTATGGGGAGAATCTCAAGCAATCAACATGCATAAAGGAAAGGCCTTCAGCAAGAACCTCAGAACTGTATAGGAGGGGAGCCTTTTAGACAGGGGAGCATTCTAGATTGGGAGTACCACTGCAGAGGAGGCCCATCAATTAGAAGTATATACGTAAAAATGAAAAATCAAGTTGAAAGATGAAATGAAATAGAATGAAACAGAGCACAGTGGCTTCCCCATTGCCATTTACAATAAATGACATTTGAAAAACTAGATTTGTGTACTTTCAAAGTGCCTTTCGTCCATTTAAACTGACAGTACTTCTTACGAGTAAGCATGCTGTCCTATTTTTACATCCAAAGCAATTAAGATGAAACACAGGGATTCCTGTTTTCTTTTTTTAAAAGAATGTCTTGTCAAATGTGAGAGCCACAAAATTCTAATCCCACGTGTGTTGTCTGCTTCTGCCGCACCCATCCTACTCACTGTACAAAATAGGTCACCACAGAAATAGGATCTCTCATAAGGATATTGGAAAGGTTTTTTTTTTTTAATGTGGGGCTAGTGGTGGAGATAGGAATTATTTACTTTTTTAAAACCTTAGAAATTGTGGCATTTTTCACGTCTTTCTCAGAAATGATGAATTAGCATCTTTCTCTTCCTGCATAATTTTTGGTCTCTTTAGATTTTTTTTCTTACGAAAATTGTGGGAAAAACAATTTTTTCAATTGGAAGTTGTACTCTTAAATGGAGGTTCAGATTTGTATGATTTTGTAACACTGAAAAGCATTTTTCATAGAATACATTTCGAATGACAAATCTATAAGAATTAAAGTCATTTTGAGCTTATGTAAGAACACTCACAAAATAAAGGTCTCATAAAATAAAGGTCACACAACATAAGGCTGTCTTTACTAATTGCTTAAAAGCAAAATTAAGTTTCCAGATTGACTTCTTAAAGGAGGAAACTCAAGAATCGGTTAAGCCTTTTGCCATCAGCCATACTTTAGATCAAGGGTCTCCAAGCTTGGCAACTTTAAGACTTGTGGATTTCAACTTCCAGAATTCTGGGAGTTGAAGTTCACAAGTCTTAAAAGTTGCCAAGGTTGGAGACTCCTGCTTTAAACGACAGTAGAGTATGGAGCAGAGGTAGCTTGGTGTGATCTTAGAGAACAGGTAGAAACTTGTAGGATTCAAAATTGATTCCATAGACCTTTGAGGCCCAAACTCTTTTCATGCAGAGAAATGAACATCATTTTAAGTAGAAAGTAGAAGCAATATTGGAGTAATACCCTCTGAATAAGAAACCCCTGCAAACACCGTAATGATAGCCTCGGTCTACACCAGTTGCAGCTTTTGTACATTTGTCAGGGCAAGTCCACAAATTTGCCATTTTTTAAAAGAGAGACATGGAAATAGGTTGGTAGGGGTGACTTACTTATTTTCTTTCTTTTTTTTAAGGTTTAGCTCCAGATAAAGCAAAAACAGGGATTCCAGTTTTGTGAAATGGGGGCTAGGCTTTGTTTGTAATATATCAAATTTAAAATAAAACATTGAAGTGATTTCCACCTGCATTACTCATCACAGGCGCTGTAGGTTTTTATGACCCCTTCTGCGTGCTTTGTGAAAACATTTCTTGAAATGCTAATTTAGAACATGAGCCCTCATAAGGACGAACACGGTCTAATTTGAAACAGCGACAGCTTCCCTGCTATTCAAGGCTAATGAACCCTATTCTGCCTGAATAAATAACCTGACAGTTCATACAGTGCCACAAAGAGGACACTAAAGTAACTGAATAGAGGGAGCAAGTTGCCCCTTAAAAACAGTAGCTGTGCTATTATGAGGGCTTAACGTGGACCAAGAAAGATTTTCTTTCCCCAGGAAATAAAGATGCTACTGTGCGAAAAGGTGGCTGTGTAGGAGTATTAAAGGGACAGAGTTTTATTCAATTGGATTACCTTGGCTTTATTCAGAAATGTCATGTTCTGTATGTAATGCATGAACTTAAGCACGTTCAGCATGAGGATACTGAAATCTTGTATAGACTATGAATCAGAAATAGTTAGGTTGAAGATGAGAGATCTGTGAATGTAGCTATTTTCTTTTGCAGTTCTAAAGAAAGGGAGAGGCAGATCAGCAACAGCCTTCAAAGGGTAATCAGCAAGTGACGAACTTCCCATTTTTTTCAGCTCATTTCTTGTAGCAGGCTCATTAAGTCTGACTTCATCTTTCCAGGTGTGGTGCTTGTATCATTCAAAGGCTTTGGGGTATCTTCCTTTTAATGCTCATCACACTGTATTTTTTAGAAAAATATGAGTAAATTTAGTGTAGAAGATGATCAGGCTGAGCCTGATGGAGGGGTCAAACACATCATCAGCCATGAGTCCCTGCACACCCACAAGAGCACACCTTGAATTCATTTCTCTTTTTAATTCCTGCTAATTTCCCTTGACCGTTAGTAGTTCAGATTCTTGTGGAGAGCGTAAGCTTACCATAAATCTGTATACCCATTTGAACTGCCTGGATATCCTGATTTCCCCAGTGCTCGACATGGTTACCAGTCTTTCCAGGGTTCAGTAATTAAATAGTTTTTCAGAAACTCTTCTTCACTCTTCCTCATTTCTTTAGGTCTGTGGTTTATCAGCAGAGTTCGAAAGAATCTGCAACTCTGCAGCCATTTTTCACTCTGCAATTGGATATCCAGTCCGATAGGATACGTACTGTTCAGGATGCCCTAGAGAGCTTGGTGGCAAGAGAGTCTGTCCAGGGCTACACTACGAAAACCAAGCAAGAGGTAGGTGTTTTCCGGATAGTAAAATACGTGCTTATGCTGCTTGGTATTGTACACAGAGTCTTCGACCTACAACCACAATTGAACCCAAAAATACTGTTGGCTAAAGCAAGACATTGGCTAAGTGGGTTTTGCCCCATTTTACGACCTTTCCTGCCACAGGAGTTAAGTGAATCACTGCCGTTTTTAGCAACACGGTTGTTAAGTGAATCTGGTTTCCCCCTGGACTTCACTTGTTGGACAATCACGTGACCATGAGGCTGCTGCAACAGTCGTAAGTGTGAAAAACGGTCATAAATCCCTTTTGTGTGTGTGTGTGTGTGTGTGTGTGTGTGTGTGTGTGTGTGACTGAAACCTCTTGCACATAAGCAAAAACCTCAGCCACCAGCAAATTGAGCGTCCTGCTGCTTTCTTGTATTGCTTGTCCAAATTAACGTTAATAGAACTGTCCTACGCCTCATGGTATTTTTCCACTGCAGCAGGTTGGCATATTAACATAATCATTAAAAAAAAAAGGCCTTAATGCAGGAAGCTCAAGAAATCTTTGCAAACATTGATGCGCCACACGCTAGAAAAGAGTTGGCATTTCCACACTGTTTAAGCATTCAGGAGTTGGGGGGGAGGCCGCCTGCCTGGAAAAACCAAGAATGAGAACGTGTTGCCTTGCAAAATGATGTGTGGGCATATGCAGCCTGTCTGGATTTGATGTCTGACACTGGTGGGAGGGGTGGTGGGAGAACATTTCCCTGGTTGCCTGAGAGGCTTCCTTGTACAGGGAGAAATCCTCCACCTCTTCTGAATTTACCACCTACATTTTGCTTGGCCTGGCCCTGGCTTTTGGAGTTTGCAGCGTACGTGGTTTTAGTCTTCTCATTTATTTGTAAACTCAAACATTTCAATTATGGTTTCTAGAAAAGAGGATGTTCGCTTTAAGGTGCTGGTCTAGTCTGATTTATGTGTTAGTGTCCTGTCTGAGAGGAGCGGACAAGTCTCACAATCAATTAAAAAAAAAAAAAAAACCTCTTAAAATGACCATGAATGTTATGCCTTTTAAGTATTGCACTTCGTAGCATTTCTTAACGTTTGTTTGATTGATTTCTATAACTACCCATCTCAGTAAATGACTCTGGGCATCTTACTGTTCAAAACATACACTATTATTAAAATTAACATTTTAAAACAATAAAAGTGTACATGTACTAATTATGCTTGTAGTTTCCTGGCTATAAGACAGAAACAATCTCTTTAACCTTGACTCAGTGATTAATTTTTAGCCAGAGCCAGGAAGGAAGAGTGTTTATCTGAAAATTAGGCTTAATTGCAGGTTTTAAATACTGTTTCTGGTTAATCTAGAAAACAACTCACTTTCCTGATTTGGAAATTTCCCAGCTGACCTCAAATTCTGAACTCAGCTGAGTTCCAGCATATCTATAAACTTTTTTGTTTCCTTTTTGACAAGTCTTGGATGAAATTTCAAGGGAGTAATCCATAATTTTATCCTTAATTTTCTTTGGCCGTTTTTACCCAAATGTCCTAAACTACAAAGATGACTCTAGTTAAGGAACTTGAAACATTTGAAAAGAGTGCACACTGGTTTTTTGTTTTGTTTTTAATGAAGAAGCTTCAAATTTAGTTGTGCGGAGGAAAGTGACATTTTGGAGGAAAGTGACATTTTGCTTCTCTGCCTTTCTCCTTTGGAAGGTTGTATGAAAATGACAAGCCAACCTTGCTCCCGTACTTATTTATTTTGCCATATTTGTACTCCATCCCAATCTTTTAAGGACAGTACACAGCAACATGAGGATCAACAAGGCTACAAACAAACAAAAAAACTATAATCCATCGGTGTAACAACTGTAACACTTCAAAGTATGAATTGCCAGTTGGGTTGATTATGACAATTGTATTAGCGGAAATGGGAGATTCAGTTAAAATTCTGCTTTTTCTCTGCCAGGTAGAGATTAGTCGAAGAGTAACTTTGGAAGAGCTGCCTCCTGTCCTGGTTCTGCACCTCAAGCGATTCGTCTATGAAAAAACAGGCGGGTGCCAGAAGCTCATTAAAAACATTGAATATCCTGTTGACCTGGAAATAAGTAAAGGTGAATTTTGTGAGCAGAGCAGCTGTTTCGTTTACTGCTTTGGTGTAGCTTTTTAACAATTATTCTTCTCTATCTCTAAATGTTTCTCGTAAAACATTTTCCTTGTAGAAGTTCCACAGTTATCATGCCTCAGACATTCTTTCTTGGCAGGATAAAAGTCTTGCAACATTTTAATTGTACTATTTTGACAAGCGTAATCTTTAGTATTTCTCCCCGAATAGTTTGACTTATAAATCGGCTTTAAACTTTACTCACCTTTTAAATTATTAGTGTTTGTGTGGATGTGAGAGGTGGATCCTAGCTGAAGGTGAGCAAACAAACTCTCTCTGTGCTTCCCAAGTCACTTTTATATTACTAAAGTGTAACTCCTACACACTGGCATCACAAATTAGGTGGTTTCTAAAGATGTGCCCGAAACAAAAACATACCATTTCAGACCCGAGACAACCATCCTGTATGCCAAATTGTTTTGCATTGAAATAAATCCTTTATGGTTTTGCTGGAATCAAGCCCTTCTGGAGTTTAATTTTCTGAGGCAGGGGTCTCCAACCTTGGCATCTTTATGACTTGTGGATTTCAACTCCCAGAATTCCTCAGCCAACCATGCTGGCTGGGGAATTCTGGGAGTTGAAGTCTGCAAGTCATAAAGTTGCCAAGGTTAGAGACCTCTGTCATGAGGCAAATGTGGCAAGGTAGGTTTGCTCATTATCCGTCCTGTCAAGTTCAAAACAGCTGAAATAAAACTCCCTGGAAGAATCCCTGCATTTCTTGGGCCATTGCAGCTGAATAGAGGCGCTAACGCCAGCAGACTGTGTCAGCTGTCTCCTTGAGACTTTATTGGGTTCACTCCCGTTCCTTGCTTGATTGCATGTGAAAAAAAACAGCCAGAAGTTTTTTGAGTCTTCCAGAGGTGCTAATTCACCACACATTCTGTGTGCTGTTTCAGAGCTGCTGTCGCCAGGAGTGAAAAGTAAGATTTTTAAAGGCCAAAGAACCTACCGGCTCTTTGCAGGTATGTAGTCTTACCTCCTTAAAGTCAAGAATTTTGGAAAAAATCATTTTGGCTTCTTTCGCTCTTAAATTTAAAGTAGTTGATAATAGTACAAGCAAAAGTTTAGAATTGTGAAATTGCAGGACCTGAAGTCAAGAACCTAATAATATTCCTATTCCGTAAATCAAAGAAATGAATTAAATTGTTCTAGGCTTCCCATTTGTGAGGGCAAAAATGTAACGTTTAGCAGTTGGAACTTTGAACTTCTGTCAAGAGAGGCATAGCTATGGATTGCGAGAGATAATTGCTTGGATTATGGTTTGGGGAGGAGGATATTTCTTAAATTTGTAATCATTTCTTAGTTGCACAAATTGGGGGATTGCACAGCTGCTACAAAAAAACCCTATCTTATCTTTCAAACGCTCCAAGGGGTAGAGTGATAAGAAGATTTTTTTACCCCCCTCTGCCTCTAACACTCTGTAAAATCACCAAATGTTAAAAGAAATCACCGTGATTTTCAGTAATCCTGTAGCAAACACAAAGCTTCAGGGAGATATAAACATACTGAAGTGACGGCAGAGATGAGCAACTAGGTAATTTTACAGCCTGTGGACTTCAACTCCCAGAATCCTGGCTCAGGAATTCTGGGAGTTGAAGTCCACAAGGCCATCAAGTTGCCATAGCTGCCCACCCCTCCTCTAGACAAACCGGCTATTTTGCAACTTGTTGGTCCAGTTTTGTCTGCCCATTTCCCATTAACGATTTTTTAAAAAATGTTTTTAATTTCTTGGCAGTTGTCTACCATCATGGAAACAGCGCAACTGGTGGACACTATACTACAGATGTCTTTCAGATTGGTCTTAATGGCTGGCTGCGCATAGATGACCAAGCTGTCAAAGTAATTACTCAACACCAGGTGGTAAAACCGTCAGCCGAGCGCACAGCCTACCTCCTGTACTATCGCCGAGTTGACCTGCTTTGAAACCTCCAATCTTCTGCTGTGTTTGCCAGATTATCCGCTTTCTAGAACGCCAACTCTTTTCTCCTTTCTCCTTCCCCTTTCTTTTTCAGCGCTCTTCAGAGGCCCTCTTTCTCTTCTCCTCTCCTCTCCTCTCTTCTCCTCTCCTCCCCTTTTGCAACTGTTGAATAGAGGGAAGGAGAAACATTCCTTTCCAGAAGTTTGCAAACACAACCTAGTTGGTGTTGCTATTGACTTGGCAGAATGGGCTTAAACGACTCACATTTTGTGAATCACATGGAGGTTGTGGGGTTTTCTTCCTTTCTTTTCCTTTCTTTTCCTTTCTTTTCGTTTTTCTTTTTTGGCGCTAACGCTAAATCCTAAGAGATTAAAATGGGATTTGCAATGGATTCCCACTTTCTAAATGCATAATAGGAACAGCCTTGCACCAGCAACAAAACTTGTAGATTTCTGTGAAAATGTTTTATCTTTACTTAAAAAAAAATTTTAAAAAAAAGAGACCTGCCCTTCTACATCCTCTCCCATTAGTTTTTTTGATAAATGATAAAAAATGAGCCAGTGTCTATCAAGGAAAAAAGTTTCTCCTTTAAAAAAAAAAAAGAAATACTCTTTAAAAAATTACAATATACAGAGTTGCTGGTTTCTGATATGGGAAAAAAATACTCATTTTAATAATTGTGCGATGGAAAACTGCTTAAGTACACATTGCAGATCAAAATACTTGGAGTTAAAAATGTTAGTCTATATAGATGGGTGATTGTAACTTTATTGCTATTAAGAGATTTCAAAACTGCATTTATGCTTCTGTGTACATGGGATTTTAAAACAAAAAAAATGGGCAAAATAATGAAGGTTGATATTTTCTTTTAGTCTGCTTTGTTTAATTTTGCTGTCTGCTCTCCTATAATGTTGAGTTCCTAAGTGTACACAGTGTAGTGATATCTAGGAGTATAAAGTTGTCGCCCATCAATAAAAAAAAAGTCACAAAGTTGGTTTAAAGCTTTTAAGAGTGTTCTTTGGGGAAGGGGATTCAGCTAAAAGGGGTGGAGGAAGCTGAATTGAATGCTGGCAGTTTGTAAGCTAAGTAGACACAAAGAAATGCAGTTTAGTTCCCCCTCACTTGAGGTAAATATCTTGAGAAAAGTCATTCGGACATACTAGTTGCTCCAAAGGGTATGATAAAAATAAGAGAATGGAATTGAAGAACCACCCATTTTTTTTGTCTGTTGAGGTGGCCCTCATAATTGAAAGGGATGTTCACGAGCAAGCTAGATGGGATCTGCCTTGTAGATGTCACAAATGCCTATATGTGGAAATAATCCAGACAGACCTTTCACCTCATCCATTTGGATGAAGATGTCAGAATCCTGGGTTCTTAATGATAAATGTAATGGGTCGTATTCTACTTTGAGATTGCATGATTGGTGCAAGTGGTCAGAGTAGGTACGCTGGGAAAAAATACTGTACATAAGCAAGGCTATAAACTGGTATTTCCTTTCATAAAGTTGACATGTTCTAAAGGTTTCCTCTCCTTCCCATCTTCACTCCCCGCAAATGATCTAAATCGGTTTACTTAAATTCTAGACTCTCTCAATCAAGACTTGCGACAGTGAACCCCAAAGGATACATGAAAAGGAACAACAATGCCGAATTGATTACAAATGCAATACAACTGGAACCAAAGGCATGGTGGAGTAAGAATAGGAGGAAATGCAAGCAGGGAAGGGCTGAATGAATTTCCAAGGAACACATCTTGTAGAGCAGGGTTGCCCAAATTTGGCCACTTTAAAAGCTCTGGACTTCAACTCCTAGAAATCCCCAGCCAGCTATTCAGGCTGGGGAATTCTGGGAATTGAAGTCTACAGGTCTTTAAAGTGTCCAAGGTTGGCCACCCTTGTTCTAAGAACATGAAGCTTGTGCCAAGGAGACTTGCTATCTAGTCCACATGGGTACATTTTTAACAATACCAAGTAGAACTTCTAGCCACTAGGCTGGGTTTATCATTTGGGGGGAAGGATGGGAGAACAATTGCAAGTCCAGGAGACACTTTGCCAAAAGGCAAGTATCCTTTCCATTCCATGTCCTGCTTTTAGTGAGGATTACTTGAGTGAGTGACCAGAAGACTTACCAGGCCCATTGGATCTTTAGAAGAGGCATGAGGGTTTCAGATTTTCTCATGCAATTGAAATGCATTGGTCTTTTTTTGGAAATTGGAAACCCAACTGCCAGAACATCGTGTCCTCTGGACTGGTTAAGAACTCCCTGCTGGGAGAAACTGCAAAATGGGATTTTGGAGAATTCAGCCCTGATGCCTTGTGATTTTTAGTATTTCTGCCTTCAAAGATGTGAAGGGACAGGGGCACTAAAAGCTAGGCAGAAGCATCTCTGACCAGGTCTGTGTCTCTGCCCTCGTTTATGGGTAAATGTTAAGATGGGTTCCTTTGCTATGGGGAGGGAGAAGAAGACTGGAGAAGGCATTGTGATGAATATAGAGAGATTGGGCAGGTGGTTCTCACGGAAGGCAGCATCAGTGCTCAAGTCCAATATCATGTTCTAGTCTCCTGTGCCCACCTCAGAACCTCATCTCTAGAGGTTTTGTGTCTCTGGACTCTAGCAGCTGCTGCTGCCAAATGTTAGGTCCGTATGTGATAAAGCTTATCTCATCCACAGTTTAACCATGGATGAGAAAGCTGACTTGCCTGTACTACTGAATCTTGGTTGGACATGAACGAGAGGTTCTCCCTGTCTGAAATGTGTCTTGGCTTTCAAGTTCACCAAATGTAAGACCCTTTTGGTGGGCCATAAAGATCAGTAGATATGCCTATACTGGAGACAGTTGGCACCTATTTGTCCTGACTTCAGCTAATTTGGCCATATAAAAAGGTTGGGGTTTCAATGGGCATCACGTCAGAGAGAAGTTTCCCTTGCTCCATGGCCTGTGTTGAAAGATACTGTACAGTCGATGGACAGATACTGCAGCTGGAGAGCTGGCTGCAGGATGCCTTGGCAATGGGATCTGTTTCTTTAAGACTTTAATGGCTTTTGAGCAGTTTAGAATAAAATAAGTGCCCTTTTAAAAGATTTGGTCATAACACTTGCAATAAACAAGAATCACAGAGCCATAAAATGTAATATAAACCAGACTTTCCCCCCTGAAAAAGCTTGGACAAATAGAATTTTTGCCTGGTGCCGAAAAAGCAGACGAAAAGCATATGTGGGAAAGGAGAAGCTTCCTCGTTTCAAAGGCCCATTGGAGTTGGTGGATATCCAAGGAGATCTTCCATAACTGGTCTTACCTAGTGGTCATGTTCATTAGGAGAAGAGGAAGTCCTTCCATCTTGAACCTGTGTCCAGAAAGAAGCTTTGGGGCAGTGACACTACTAAGTATTGTATGTTGTGTTATGTACTATGTTGGGGAAGAGTGTGAGCACCAGTCATCTTCTATTGGCATGGAGAACACTCAGCTCGGCTTATCAAGGTGGCATCTCACCACCTCAAGTGGCCCTTCCCATGAGTTGCACTGCGGACATCAGAAGAGACTTCCATACATCAATAAATCTTGTAGAGAAAGCCTCTTTTTGCTATTAAAAGTGTTTGAGTGGGCTGTAGACCGGGAGTAACTAAAGAGACCTGTCTTTTGGTTGGGGGACATCTTGCAATCCTTTGGCAAGACACAGCATCCCTTCAGAATTTTCCGTATCCTGAGTATGTATTCTGATTTGCGTTCAAGAATGTCCAAGGAGAAATTCCCAGGTTTAACCCAGGATCTGGTGAGATACGTTCCCAGTTGTAGGAATCGATGCTTAAAAGCATCCGGATGGAGGATCTGCAAAAGAACAGGTGCCAGACTGTTGAAGATAGTCTGATGATCTTGCCAGATGAAGGCAGATTTGTGTGAAAACAGAACATCTTGTTTGGACTCCTGCCATTGGCTGTTTAGTGTCTTAAAACTGGGTTTCCAAACTGATGTGGCAATGCTGGTGTCCTTCCTTGTGCCAGAAGAAGGCCAAGTGCCATGTCACGTTCACCAACTCTACCAAACTTTGGAATCCTGTATGATAACCATAAATCCAATGTCAAGCATGGCTTAATGTGCTCTAAATCCAGCCAATTATGGGCTATTCCAGAAATAATTCCATAGTTGACATGATAAATGTCCCCTCTTCCCTTGAATTTCTGGGAGTTGTCTAGAAAGTCTTGGACAGGGAAAATAAAGAGGTAAGTGGTCTTTCCAACCACTTTGGAAAGACTTCCAGAAAAAAACCCTCTATATCTGGAATGATATGTTGCAAAGAAGGAAAAGGAAATAAAAATGAAACCAAGCATAAGCCAGAAAACCACTGGCTGCATGTCTCCAGTTGCAAGTCACTCTAACCTCAGTGGCAGACAATCGCACAACATTGTTTTAAACTGGTTTTATTGTTCTAAAACAAACCTCAGGGTATTAATCTTCGTGTGGACGTCATGGTAAGATGAGAACTATTGTATATTAAGCTGCATCCATGGTTTCATTTTGTAGAAAGGAATCGCACATTTGTTTTTAGACACTTCAGATGAAACTTAGCAAGGAGTTTTTCCCATTTTTTCCACTCAAGGCAGTCCTTTTTATGGTGTGTCCACCATAGCCCCTTCACCTTAACTCAGATCCCATCAAAGCAAACTTCTAACATTTTTTCCCCATTTCTTGTGCTCTTGCTAAAATTGCTTCTTAAAAGATTGAGATACCGGCAAAGCCCAGGTTAACCATTGTCCTGAAGTTTTTATGTTTCCATTTTTTTTTTTGTTTTATTCTCCAGAGAAACGTGCACATTAGGAAACAAGAAGTCCGACGTGTTTCATTTTGCAATATCTGCTAATAGAAAAGTATGTTCTCAATTACCTCTTTGCAAGTTCATTTGCTATCTTTGTTTTTAATAAGCATCTCTGAAGCAGGCTGCAAAAAAGAACTTTATTCGAAGGAGATTCTTTTATGATGTGTTAGACTGGAAGGAAATTGCGAAAGAGGACAGACTTACGCATTTACAAATGAAACATCCTGCCTGAAGTGAAAGCTGGACAACATTTTTTTTCCTGCATTGATGCTTGCTAATTAAAGGAAACTTAGTCTTTTTCAAATGTACCACGGCCACGTGTCCTATAACAGGAGACTGCTAGTACAGGAGAAAGATACTCTTTGAAAAGGGCATAATGGGCTGCTCTCATTTAATCCTGATTTGTTGAAACTATCAGAACTGGAGGGATTTGGGGGGGGGAGGGATGGGGGGGAACTTGTTTTAAAAACCTTGCCCCAAGAATCATGCAATGATGCCAACAATAATGCCAACTAAAAAAATAAAGAATTGGCTAATACTGTTGAGCAATTCACACTGTTATCACCTAACCACAACGTTGGTTTTTGCACATGGGGCTTCGTGGTTCTGCATTCTTTGTCATGGAACAAACAGTGTTGTCCAAAAAGTACATCTCGGTAACTATCTGTGGATAACTTGATATTAACAAATATTCTTGAGTGAAACTGAGTTTCACTTGAAAATCTCTAGCTTAATTGATCCTTACATACAAGCATTTGAATATAGGAACAGACTTCCTTCCCTCCTCATTCAATTTCAATTTTAATCTCAAATTTTACTCTCATCTTCATTTTAAAATTGTCAGGTAAAATGTTCCTTTCAGGGGCAACCAACTTCAGACTTAGCATCTTTAGGTAAAGCAATCTAGTTTAAAAATTTATGAAGCATCATTGTAGTTAAACTCCATGGGATCTGGCTTGGGTTCCTTCCAAAATGGTTGTATCTCTGGCTACTTAGAAACATGAAAGATTTATGGAACCTTCAAAGCAAGCATGTCGAATGGTGTTAAAAAAATTTGGCATAGAAAATTGACTTCAAGGCTCTGCTTGTATGTGTCTCCTAAAACCTGACCCCTTTGTGAAAAGATGCTGGACTAAGTAGAGTATTGGTCAGTCCATACAACACAGTCATCCTTCAGATGTCTTTCTCTTTTTTTCTTTTACCCCTGTAATCCATCCACACACTTACTAATTAGCCCTACTTTGGACAGCACAAGCAGTTGGAAAGTCAGGAAGCTTTCCAAGCTCATTTTGAAATGAACTGAACCCAAAACCTTCAGATGCCAAGAAGCATAGAAAGAGGTCCAACTGTTGACCTACTCAATTTTGTATAACTGGCACTGACTATCAGCAATTGATGTAAATCTCAAGCAGTATGTTTTCTGATCTATCAGCAGAGGCCAAAATTAAAACTCTGACCTTATCCAAGCAAAGATGCTCACTCTATAAATGAAGCAACTCCTATGAAGCAGCAGGATCCTTTCCTCCACATACTCAACTCAAGGTTGCCATCCAATTGAAGGAATCTTAATCGCCCACATGTCCTTAGGGCTACTAAACTGGCACTCCTTCTAAAATCTTTCTTAGCTTTATGGACTGTAATTCAAACCCATCACTTACAAGAAGGCCTTTTTTTCCTAATAGTGTTAGAACTTTAACTAGATTGGCTGGGAAGCTCTTGTGGACGAGAGTTTAACCAGACATAAATTTTCCCATTTATTTTACGAAATGTTTTTGATGTGAGAACTAAAGAATGGAACACTGGACGTCTGACTTGGATGACCTCCATGAGTTTGAGTTTAGAATAGTTCAAAAGAGCTGGCTTTACTCCGACCGCTTCTGAGCCTTGGACCATAACTCTTAAAAGGCAAAGGATAGTTGATCCAGAGTCACTTTCTCAATTCAGGAAAACGAACGTAGGAATTGTTTCATTATTACCTCTTCCGGGTAATTGAAGAACTTCCCATAATGTCCTTCCTTGAATCTTCAGCTCCCTCTTTTTGAACCATTTAATGGACTTCAGTTGAATTGAGCTCTTACGATTTTTCTCCACAATTATTCTTCAGGATGCATCCGCAGACAGAAGAGAAAGGATTTCACCTTGTGTGGAAGAAAGTCCCATCCTTAAATCTGGATTTGGGGAGGGGGGGCAGAGAGAAATTTAGTGTGTAGTGGACTGAAAATAACCTTGAGGGACAGGAGGAATAGCCTAGGCAACGGTTGGATAAGAGAAATCAAGAGTCCAAAACAGGAATGTAATATGAGAAAGCATCTCAGAATTGACCCTTGTTACTATACCTCCATCGTAAAAACAGTTTTAATATTCATGACTTCGGTGTTCAAGTCTGGTCTACCTCAAAGGGCTGACACTCTGACACTCTGGAACTGCCAACAATGGAAGCCACTGAAGAAATCCTTGAATGCAGGACAACCCCCCACTCCAGAAAATCTCCCCACCTCCACCCCCACTTCTTTTTTCCTGCTTTCCCAACAGCACTCCTGCCAATTCCCTGCCAGGTTTGTCAATTACAAGACATTTGCTGTCTTGGCTTGCAACTTGGGAGGAGAAGAAAAGAAAAGCTATGGTGGCAGAAGTAAATAAATTAAGAAATAAAGATTGGATTTGTCTCATCTGCTTGGTCTCTTTGTTTAATCTCTCTCTTTCTCTCTCTCTTTCCCCCTTTCTCCCTCCCTCTCTCTCCCTCCTCTTTCTTTTTCCTCTCTCCCCTTCTCTCTTTCTTTCTCTCACTTTCTTTCTCTCTCTTCTCCCTTCCTCCCTCCCTCTCTCTTTTCTTTATCCTGGCAGACTTTTGGGAGGGGAAGGGAGCGGAAGGGTTAAAGAAACTTCTCTCCAGGCCATCTCGGCATCCTCGACCCCTTTGGCTTGCCTCGAGGGATATCTGATGAAAAAAGGGGTGGGAAGAAAGAGGATTATATAAAGGCGGAAGAGTCGGCGATCTCCTGCAGTCTTCGGCCGGGAGGTTTTTCGCCTGTCGCCCATCTCTTCTCTCCGGCTGACCAGAGTAGCAGACGCGCATTTCTTTCGCCCTGAGCAGAATTCCGAGGATCCGATCAAAGCAAGTTTTTCCTTTCTTTGCAGAGGTGAGCGCACCGTTTGATTCCTCTGGCCGGATGTAGTAGTTCAGTGGAGCTACTTATCTGGAACAAGATTTGCCTTTTCCTAACCTATAAACATGCAAAAGATGAACCTTTGGGGGGGAATGCTTTTAGATTCTTTCTTTCTTTCTTTCTTTCTTTCTTTCTTTCTTTCTTTCTTTCTTTCTTTCTTTCTTTCTTTCTTTCTTTCTTTCTTTCTTCCTTCCTTCCTTCCTTCCTTCCTTCTCTCTCTCTCTCCACTCCTTTCCTTTTCCTTATTTACTTACAAATTTCTTTTCCTTCTCTCCCTCCCTATCCTTTCTTTTCCTTCCTTCCTTCACTCTCTCCCCTTTCTCTCTCTCTCTCTCTCTTTCTTTCTATCTTTCCTTCCTTTCTTTTTCTCTCTCCTCCCTCCTTTCCTTTTCCTTATTTACTTGCCTACTCCTTTTCCTTCTCTCCCTCCCTCCTCATATCCTTCCTTTTCCTCCCTTCCTTCCTTCCTTCCCTCCCTCCCTCCCTCCCTCCCTTACTCTTTCTTTCTTTCTTCCTTTCTTCCTTCCTTTCTCTTTCTCTTAGGAGAGAAAGCAGACAAGGCAAGGTTTGTGGATAGAAGCCACCTGACCAAATTTCACATTTTAAAATCATACCAAAGATTCAGGAGCATACTACTTGCTTTAAAGGAAGATGTCAACAGGATGCAGAACTTCTCTTTCCCCGGGGCAGCAGCTCTATAGCTGAACTGCAGCTTGCTTAATGAGGTCCAGTACAAAGCGAGGCTCTGCATCCACACAACTTCCAGTTCATTTCAGCTTTGCTTCAGGTTCTTTTCATTGGGCTTGGCGGGTGCAAAGCCGATGTGTTTGCTTACTTTCTGATTAGCAGGGCACACCCAGAAAATAGGTGAATTGAGTCAACGGGTGAAGCATCTTTTGTGGACCTATCTTGAGCCAGTCAGAAAGAGTGTGGTGGTTTTATTCACAAGTATCAAGTTAGAACAGAACAAGGACCAGATCTTTGCCTGCTTTGAATGGAGCCATTTTTACCCAGTGGACTGTAGAGCATAATATAGAATTGCCAGTCTTCGTGATCATTTTAATTTCTCCAATCTCCTCCTTTAACTAGGGAAAACACTGCTTGCTTTGTCTCTTCATTGCACCGGCCTAATCCTAGACTAAGGTACTTATTATAGAAAGCCTATTCCATTCAATAGGATTCAAATATGCTCAGTAATTGCAATTTACATCAAATAGTGGTTGGAGTAGTTTATGAGGGGTCCTTGGTGCTCTCTGAGCTTGATTGCTTTCTTGCAGATTTTTCATTACCCAAACTAGGTAACATCAACAGTAAGCCAAAAATATTTTCCTTTATAAGTATTTTATGGTTGGAGAGGATCTGAAGCAAAGGAAAAGTGGAAGAAGGTTGCCCAAGAATTTAAATATTTTAATGGAAAACTGAAGCTACAACCCCAAGTAGATTCCTCCTTGAGTTTGGATTTTTATTTAATTGTTTATTTATTTATTTATTGGTTTGATTTATATGCCGCCCGTTCTCCGGAGACTCAGGGCATCTTACAATGCATTAAGCAATAGCCTTCATACTTTTGTATATACCTGCTTAGTAGGGCTTTCGTCCCCCCCAAGCGGTTTTCTTTTTTTATATACAAAGTCAGCTTATTGCCCCCACAATCCGGGTCCTCATTTTACCTACTTCAAAAGGATGGAAGGCTGAGTCAACCTTGAGCCTGGTGAGATTTGAACTTGCAGTAATTGCAGGCAGCTGGTGTTACTTAACAGTGCTTTAGTTGCTGCGCCACCAAGGCTCAATTGGATGGGTAAAGAACCTGATTTCCTTTGTAAAATCTTCTTCTCTCCCTGATCATCTAAGGGCTAGGGTTAGGGTCAATCAGTTGGTCATTAAAGGAATGTACATTTTGGATCTATGTTGTTTGCTTTGTGTACCAATTTCAAAATTGAGAGCAATTTATCCAACAATTTAGCCCAACGTTAGAAAAAGGGGTCAATGTTATACAACCACTGAAGACAAATCAGCGTTAGTGTTTCATATTTATCAGCCTGTGGAAACTAACAATCTCTTTACGTAGAAGTTTAGAACTCCCAAAATTAATATTTCTCTATCTCTGTCACACACACAAACACAACGTTTTCAGGACAACGTAGACCCAAAATGTACATTGCTTTAATGACAACAGATTGACCTGCTTAGATGAGATTAGAGTCAGGAGAAAGCCTTACAAATGAAATTTGGATGGACAGGTTCTTGTCCATCCAAACTTGCTGCCATCTGCAGTCACTGTGGACAAATCTTCAGAAAAATCTCCTTTTGGCTTTGCCAACTCAGTGGGAATCCTTTGGAAGGCCAACTTCAGGCCGTGTCCTTAAGCACTTTCCCTTCCTCTGCTGGTGAGTCACGAGTAAGGAGCCCATCCTATGTTAGCATGTTCTGTCTCCTCCGCCTGTCTTAACCAAGAATGATGATCACATCTGCTAATAAATCTCTCTGAAATATTTTCTATCCCTCCCATCCAACCCCCAAATGTTGTTTGAGGCTTGTTACCTACTTACTGCCATGGGGGAGGAGCGGGAGAAATAGAGAAGGCCAACCCATGACATTTCCAAGCAAGATTTCCTTTGATTTCCGAATGGAAAAGAGCTTCAACGCTGATTGGCCACTGCAAGGATTTCCCCTTTGTCCTGACCTTCTTGATTAGTTTTCCACTTGGGCTCCATGTTTGGCTCCCCCCACCCGCTTGTCGATTCATGGATTGCTGATCAATCCCAGATGTTAAGAGAGCATCTGTAGCAGGAGCCGGATGGAGGCAAATGCGCTCTCCTGCTTTAAAACAAATACAAAGTTTATGCAGCTGGACTAGATGGCAGCATGTCCCTTCAGAAGGAACTTAAGGTCTATCTTTCCCAATTCCAAATCAAACAAACTTTCATTGGAGTTTTTTTTTTAAAAGAGATCTTTAAATCTGCAAACAATCTGTGCAAAATCAAGAGATCTTTCTGGCCGTAGGTTTTCCAGTACTGTTGAACATGAGATTCCTACCTTGTCTTTGGTTATGGTCACTGTCCATTTGACCTCTTTTTTCTGGGTCTAATGGAGGAAAGTAAGGACTTTCTCTTCATTTCTGAATGTTCTTCCTTGCAGAAGAAAATGGGGGGAAAAATCTGGCAGGGGGCAGAATTACCAGCAAGGGCCCTCACCAAAACAAAACAGGGATTTTGTCAGAAGACCCAACAATTCCATTCACCAATATTGGCCTTGTCTGGGACTCAAGATTAGCGCGCACTGAACCATCTAAATCGTCCCACACGGGAGTAGAAGAATGTCATCTAAGGGGATAAAACAGACAGTCCTATGCATCTGAAGGACTGCCAACAGACTGGAGTAGATTGAGTTGAGGGTGATGGGTTAACCGTCTGATTTGGTACAATCAAATCTCCTGAATTTCTGGATGGTCACGAACTGTCTTGGCAAGAAAGAAAGCAGCACAGCCAAGCTGGGGACGTCATTCTCCTGATGACTGGATTTTGAGATCGTCCTTCCCACTATGTCTGTAATGCTAGAGCCAACCCTGTCTATGATTCAGGGCATTTGACATGATGCAGCAAATAGGGACTCCATTTGGATACATTGGGTGTCTGACCCCGTATTGTGCTACATATTTGGCAAAACAGAAACCCTGCTGGGGCTCAGTGACCCAGAAACTAAGAGCATCTTTGGAATCTCCAGCTTCTCTACAACATACATTCCTGCAAATCTGAGAGCCAACAGCACTCAGTGCCTGCTCTCTTTTATCATGAGATACAAGGCGGTGCTCCAAATCCCAGTTTGAAGCTAGTTAGTGGTGTTATCATAAGCTGCCAAGAGAGCAAGTGGTTCCTTCCATGCCAGGTTGAAATAAGTTGGCAGGCAGATATGTCTGCGTGCTTCTTAAGGCCTCACTCATGAAGTTCAGTGGCAGGAAATTTAGCTTCAATAAATCAAAGTCTTTCTTGACAGAGAGAACTAAGGAGTGTGGCTCAGGAGAAATTTTGCTAGATAAGACCTTTTGCAGTTCTTCAAACCCTATGGTAGTCGTCATCCTCTTTGGAGGTGCCATGGTTTATAAGACTATTCCATCCATCATTACCAATTCAGCAACTGGACATGAGGATGAATATAAGTGTTGGCCAGTCTGTTAAGACCTAGGGCAGTGTATCCCAATCTCAGCAACTTGAAGATGTGTGGACTTCAACTCTGGCTGGCTGGAGAGTTCTGGGAGTTGAAGTCCACATATCTTCAGGTTTTCGAGACTCTTCAACTTCGACTTTGGTGGTTGGAGAATTCTGGGAGTTGAAATCTACATATCTTCAAGTTGCCAAGGTTGAGGAACACTGATCTAGGAGATTGAGCATACTATAAGAAAGGAGTGGAGCTACAGGTCAACAGGGGAGGAATTTGCCTGGACCGAAGGCAAAACGAATCCCATACTTCGGCCCTAACAATGAAAAAGTCCACAGAGTGACCTCAGTTTGATCCTCTGATCCTTTGGACTCTTGGCTATGCCAAGGAATGTGGGCCAGGCTGACGAAGCACCCTTTGCTTGGCAAGTAATCTCACCCTTTCATTTAAATCATCTTGTGGTCAAAACATCTGGTTCTGACCACTGACAGTGACAGGGTCCTGGATGAGAACAAAGCTTGCAGTCATCCTGGCTGACCCCAGTGTTTACAACTCCTCTTCCACTGATTTTTATTAGTGGAGCCCAAATGGCTCCCTTGCTCAACACGACATCTGGTGCATTGTGTAAATTAGCCACTGAGTGCTCATTTGTGGAGAGCAGGTTGTCTTCTGCTTTGACTCGGAATGGTTTCCATTTCAAGGTTGCTTGAAATTGGGCCACCTGGCAGGCATCCGCAGGTGGAAGGAAGCGCATTTCCATTCAGTCAGAGACCTTTCCTTCTCCTGAGTTTGATGCCAAAGAGGGACTGATCCTGCCTCTGGGAAGGGAAAAGAATTAAAATTTGGCTTCCAATTTTCCAAAGGTTTTCTTTTCCAAAGAGTTTCAACTGTTTCTTCCTTAGCAGATCTCCAACAGGTTTAGCCAGCAGTTTCAGTGGGCTGCCTTCAGGATAACACTATCATCACACTGAAGCATTGTGGAAAATTAAGACGATCTCTTCCATCCTTGCATTCGTTCACCAGAGTGGATAGGATCATTGATGGGAAATATCTCTGAACTGGGAAAGAGAGAGGAAAATAATTCTCTGCTGGGGGTTTGCTCCATTAGATACACAGCTGACCTGCCCCTGATATATGGGGGGCTCTGGACCCTCTGGGCTTCTCAGAAATCATGAAGGACTTGATTTCCAAAGGCACATGTACCTTAGAGAGAGAGAAACAGAGAGAGGGGGAGAAAAGAGAGAGAAAGCACAAGAAGGAGAAAGACAGAAAGAGCTAATATATGTTTTGTGTATGTATGCATATAGTGTTTGTGTATGATATGTATGATTTTATACATTGCATATATAGTGTGTGTATGTATGCATGTATGTATGTGTGTGTGTGTGTGTGTGTGTGTGTGTGTGTGTGTGTAGAGTATATGTATAGTGTGTGTACATACATACCAGAGGTGGGTTGCTATCGGTTTGCCCCGGTTTGGGCGAAACAGTAGCAGCGGTAGCGGGAGGCTCCGCCCACCTGCCCGGATGTCATCAAATACGCTCTGCGCATGTGCAGAAATGGTGTGTGCACTCGCGTGCGAACCAGTAGCAAAGATAAGTGAAACCCACCACTGAATCATACATATACATTTACATACACACACACACACACACACATATATATATGTGTGTGTGTGTGTGTGTATACACACACACATATACATTTACATACACACATACACATATATAGTGTGTGCATACGTACGTGCTTGTGCATAGACATATATATATATATTGTGTGTGTGTATGTGTAAACGCTGTAAAAGCAGGACGCTTGTGAGCAGATTAGACTACAGGGCAGCCTTGTGGGTGCCTGGCAGAAGAGCATCTATTTATAAGCCCCCTAACTCTGAAAGTCAGAATTGTTCCCCAAAGTGGGTCAGACTGTCTACCAACGGAGCGGCTTGAGGTTAGCCGCAGCAAATTTGCCTCTTGCTGGGCGGGAGCTGAGTGGGTGGGAAGGGCTGAAGAGATCAAGAGGAGGAGAGTTTACAAGAACAAAAGAGAGGGAGAGGGGGAGGGAGGAGGGAGGGAGGGAGGAAAAAGAGAGAGAGAGAGAGAGAGAGAGAGAAAGAGAGAGAGAGAGAGAGAGAGAGAAAGAGAGAGAGAGAGAGATTTTCTTTTTAAAAACGAGATTAAGACTGTAGTTGCCCCCAAGATTCATCATTTGAGAAACCAGGCTGGATAATTTGGGGGAAGATCAAATGTCAGCTGCCTCGATTTATCTGTACTTTTTGGATTTTGGAGACAATCCATGGGAATCACGCTGAAAGTCGCCACACAGCGTGTAGAAGCCAGGAGGCCCTTGAAGGGAACCAGTTTTAAAGAGGTTTACTCAATGGGGCTTGGAGGGGGGCGGGAGTAATATTCCACCTTCTTTTCTCTCTCTCTCTCTCTCTCTCTCTCTTTTTTAAAAAAAAACTCCTGCTGTTTTAAACGCGTTGCTTAGTACGAAATGTTTCTTGCTAATGTTTGCTTTGAATGTACAAAAATGCCAGCCTTGATCATAGCCAGCCAGCTGGGAAAGGCTCAGATTTAAAACAAAACTATCTTCATATTCAAAATATTCTCAGCCAGCAGAGAGGGAAAGGAAACACCATTTCATTGCTGCACAGTAGAAGTAAGTTGAATTCTCTGTTCAGGAAAGAAGATTCAACAAAAGGATGGGGTGTTTACCACAACATTTATGAGTCTTAGCCAAAATCTAAGTGAAGTTTTCTTACGAACTTGAACAGGGTTTGGGAAGTGCCAACTTTCTCTAAAGTAGGGGTGTCTATCCTTGGTCATGGCTGGTTGGGGAATTCTGGGACTTGAAGTCTTGAAGTCCACAAGTCTTAAAAGTGGCCAAGGTTGGACATTCCTCCTCTAAAGCATTACTGGCTGAGGAATTCTGGGACTTGAGGTCCACAAGTCTTAAAAGTGGCCAAGGTTGAGATTCATGGTTCTAAAAGAAGTCCCTTCCACGAGATCATTCATTGGTTGATCTTCTCTGTTAAACTTGGTTTCTATAATCCTTGGTAGATCTTTCTCCTGGCTTGGACCCAACACAGAGACTAACGCCCTGCTGCAAAGTGTTTCACAGCTGTTTTCTACTCACCTCACTCAACTTGATGGAAAATACAATTTATTTCCCCTTCTTCCCAAGAACGTTCAATGAACTGCACATAAATGCTAGATGGGAGTTAGTTTCTGATGTTCATTGGAAAATGGCCACTGAGAGGAGAATATGAAGGTCTGGTCTTCCAGACCACATTCTCCTGGCATTCTCCTGCATCTTTCTTGACTGATCATGTCTTGATTTAGAAAATATTCCTTTACACCCACATTCCAAGTGACTAACCATGCTTTCATTAAAAGAGGATGAAATTATTCCCAAGACATCTTTTCCAAGTAGGACGTGAAAAGGCTGCAGAGGCATTGATGGCTGGAGGGGGTGGGGGTGGGGGAATGATAGCAGGCAAGGAGTCTTTATAAAAAAAGAAAGAAAGAAACTGAGATGAGGGCCACGTCTATGTGAACAGAGCCCCACCCCTTTGTGTCCACTGAATCTGCTGTAGAGTGATGAAGATCAAGGTACCAAGAGAAGCGGATACTGGTCACTTAGGGTTGAATTTTGGAGTCCTTAGTGCTTGATTCTTGAAGAGCAATGAGTCTGAAAACCCAAACCCAACCAGAAATCTAGACCATATCTCAAAAAAAAAATAATTATTAGCTCAGAGATGCCACCCCCGAAATCTCTAACATCTGGAACTCTGCAGAAGAGGAAGAAAATCTTTGGAGAAATCAGAGATAGTTTTGGATGCTGAATGACTTGGGACTGAAAACTGTAGAGCCCTCATCAAGAATGGAGCTAGGATGAATGCTTTGAAGATGTTTGAGCTAGAACTTCTGTGTTATCTCCACTGATTTTCCATGAGTTCCACCCATTGCACTGGGGACAAATGGAACCTCATCTCCCATCATCTTCAATCAAATGCCAAACATCTGGATGAGCATGAATGGCTAGGAGACCATTTTGCTCTTCCTAGAGGGACAAGATAGGGGAAAATGGGCTGCAACATCACTTTAGCCCAGAAGGCAGAGTTTTCTTTTTTCTTTTCTTTTCTTTTCTTTCCTTTCCTTTCCTTTCCTTTCCTTTCCTTTCCTTTCCTTTCCTTTCCTTTCCTTTCCTTTCCTTTCCTTTCCTTTCCTTTCCTTTCCTTAACAAAGGAGCCTATAAATAAACTTGTGCAGAAAGCTGTGACGCACCCTCTTCGGATGGGACTCTCACCAATTTTGAAATTTCTGGTGACATCTTGCTTATGCAGCCGGAGATCCCCAGGAACTGGCAAAACTTCTGTTCTCCTTTGCTGCCAAAAAGACACAGCTCACAGCTCATAGTTGACCTCTTCTAACTTCTATTTGGAAAGGTCCAAGGTGCCATTAATTAGATTCTGGGGACACGGTAGTATTTATCAAGCTCGTCCTCCAGTGGGTGTCTGCTTGCAAACCAACAAGCTTGAGATTAAGATTATTCAAGATCTTAAACTGAGTATATAGACCTAACTTGTCCTCCTCCTTTTGGGTGCTTCCCAAACATTACCTCAAATCGCTTATCAGAAAGTCCTTTTTACCCAATGTAGGTAAATCCCTTTTGTATCAATTTAAATGCCCCTGTTGAAATTGGGTTGGGTTGTTGCTAACTACTTTTTATCCAGTTTGGGGTATAATTTACCTTAGTTTAGGAAGCTCTGTATTAGACCATTCTGTTCTTTCTTCCCCACTCACCTGTGAAATGTATTATGCTGGTACACGTCTCATTTTTGTTCAAGAAGGAATCTTCTACCTATCTCTTGTCTTACTGGCCCAGAGACATAGAGCAACAGGTTCATCTTCCTGAAATACAGTATTCTAAGAGAAGGTTCTTCAAACTTGGCAACTTTAAGACTTGTGGACTTCAAACTCCAGAATTCCTAGCTGAGGAATTCTAGGAGTTGAAGTCCACAAGTCTTAAAATTAGACCCCCTTGTTCAGTGGTGGGTTGCCCCCAGTTCGGACCAGACACTTCTGCGCATGTGCAGAAGAGCATGTGCGCGGCCCCATTGCGAACTGGTAGTAAAGGTAAGTCCCTGTCCCTGTTCTAAGCTTTTTGTTTGAATGAGTAGAGAACAGGAAACAAACAACTTGAAGGAACACCATTCATAGCAGTGGTGAAATCTCAATTTTTGTTACTATTGGTTCTGTGGGTGTGGCTTGGTGGGCATGGCGGGGGAAGCATACTGCAAAATCCCCATTTCCACCCCACTCCAGGGAAAGGATACTGCAAAATCCCCATTCCCTCCCCACTCCTGGGGGAAGTATATTGCAAAATCTCCATTCCCACCCCACTTTGGGGCCAGCCAGAGGTGGTATTTGCCGGTTCTCCTAACTACTCAAAGTATCTGCTACCAGTTCTCCGAACTGCTCAAAATTTCCGCTACTGGTTCTCCAGAATCTGTCAGAACCTGCTGAATTTCACCCCTGATTCATAAGTTGGAAAGCTTGCTCATTGTTGGACTCAAAATAATATTTCCCCCCATTTTTGTATTATAGGTCTATAGAATACTGCTGAAGTGTTCCCTTGGAAGAGTATTGTTTGCACACCTCTCATTTCCACCAAGCAGAAAATGGCTAAGAGTCTTACCGTTCCTTGGCTCATCACGCCATCCCTCCTCCTCTTCCTAACTCATGGCATCCACTGTTTCTTCTTGCCCAATGCCACCCACTTGGAAAACCTCCTTAATCGATACCAAGATGGGCAACCGCACTCAAGGGCCAAGAGATCAATTTCCAAAAATGACCAAAACGAAATCCTGATGCTTCATAATAAATTGAGAGGGGAAGTCTACCCTTCAGCATCCAACATGGAATACATGGTGAGTTCAAAATTGAGGAATGTGCATCAATCCATAGCCAATCGGTGATATACTGATTCTGTACAGCATTTTGGTAACATTGGATGGAACAAGAAAGAGAAATGCAGATGAAGTTAGCATGCTGTATTGGGGATGAGAGCACCCAAGCTTTAATCATAGATTTTTATTCTTTTCTAATCATTCTATCTATTTGGTTTCAATATCTCTGTTTTTTGTTTAATTTTATTGTAAACTAACAGAACACCTCAACAGCTAACAGTATAATAAATTAGGTGGAAAATAGACAGCAAGACAGCACACAGATGGAGAGCAGATAGATAAATATAGATTGATAGATGATAGATAGACAGACTAGATAGATTAGGTAGAGAGAGAGGAAGGTAGAGAAGTAGATGATAAATAAATAGGTGTGTGTGTGTGAGAAAGAGAGAGAGAGAGCGTGAAGGGAAGGTAGAGAGATAGATGATAGATAGATGATAGATACTGTAGATAGATAGATAGATAGATAGGTAGGTAGGTAGGTAGGTAGGTAGGTAGGTAGGTAGATAGATAGATAGATAGATAGATAGATAGATAGATAGATAGATAGATAGATAGATACAGTGGTGGGATTCAGCCAGTTCGCACCACTTCGGGAGAACCGGTTGTTAAGTTTCTGAGCAGTTTGGCAAACTGGTTGTTGGAAGAAATCATTAGGGCAGAGAACCGGTTGTTAAATCCCACCACTGGATAGATAGATAGATAGATAGATAGATAGATAGATAGATAGATAGATAGATAGATAGATAGATAGATAGATAGATATGGATGGATGGATGGATGGATGGATGGATGGATGGATGATAGACAGACAGACAGACAGACAGACAGATGGACAGTTTCTGGTGAGTAACTCTTTTAGGACAGTCCCATATAGCATTCTGGATCCTTCCATCTGTGAGAAGAAGAGAATTCTCAAGAAGAGGCACTTGTGAATCATGCCATGCCATTCCATCTATCAACGTAGCCTAGAGTTTAACCTTGTTCCACCCTCCTTTGAGGACACTTACTCATCCCAAATTCCAGAGCAAGAAATCTTTCCTCTAAGCCTTTCCTAAAATCCTAAACTCAGATTGTAGTTTCTTGAGTCGTTTCAATAAGAAAGGAACCATCTGTTGGAAGGGTCCAAAAACAGTCCAAAAACAGCCCTTTCTAGGCTTGAACGCTCAACGTTGCTCCTTAGGAAAAGAACCCTAATGTCTATATTTTTTTCACGGTTGCATTCTGGGAGTTGAAGTCCACCCATCTTAAAAGTTGTTGAAGTTGAGAAACATGGCTTCTGCGGTATTATATGTTTCTATTTTTCATTTCTTCATCCTCGTCCAGTTAACCAACCCTGTGAGATGATGCTGACCCCTCTTTCTCAGGCTTCTCTTGTGAGAATTGGGAATGGAAAAATGGCAAACGTACGGAGAACATTTTACTATAAAAAGAGCTCCTTTCTTTACAAATAGCAACTTAAAGATCTAGAGACTGGAAGAGAGAGAGAGAGAGAGAAAATAAATAAATAAATCACACATTTCTAGCTTCAAAATATTCCCAGTCGTTTGCTATTTATCATTCTAGGTTTGTCAGCAAGAGAAGAATGCAGGAATCCTTTCTCAGAAGTTTGTGTGTGTGTTGTTCCTAGTGACTTTTTTTAAAAAAAGAAAAACAAAGATTTTCACATGTTTATGTGACCATGCAAAGGCTTTTGACGGAACATTCTTCTGACGTAGGCCCACTTCTCCAGACGCCAATAAATATGAATTAAAGATGATTTCATGCAAAGCCAACTGTCCATTAAATGTGAGATTGAGCGGGTGTGTATGTGTGTATAAGGAAAGAACAGAATGTTTTCTCTGCCTGTACAAGATACCAGATCCATTCTAAATATAAAGGCAGGATCCCACAGAGCTAAGATTGATTATACCCGCCTGCATTGATATATGGCTTGCTATGAGTCAAACGATTGGATCCAATTATTCTAGTAATTCAAAATCTTAAACAAGGAACTTTATAGCTATCCGAGGGCTGAACCAAAGAAGTGAAGTTGATATTCTAACTTTGGGATGTAGGACCTTAAATGAATTTAGGCCAGTATTCTCAACCTTGGTAACTAGAAGTTGCATGGACTTCAACTCCCAGAATTCCTCACCTAGCATATGTAGAAGCTTTCACTGTAGTAGCAAAAGTACTTTCAGAAGTTGATCGGGGAGGGATTTTTTTTTTTTACAGAAGGAACAAGTTTACTTATTCACAAGGACTCCAGAAAAAAGAATGACCTCACTCTGAATTGGCTTTACAATACAATATTTACAGTAGTGCAAAGCCAATTCAGAGTGATGCCGTTCTTTATTGCAGTCTAATATGTCTTAACATTGGGTTGACGGTTCTTAATCGTTGGGGATTCCTCGATTGTTTTTTTTAATGAGTTACGACATAATCCTTGATGAGCTAGGATTATTGTCCAGGAAGACCCAACTTCCCCACTCAACCTTCTGATACTAGGAAAAGAAGTGAGCAAAAATGTATGTCCTTGTGTTTTGAAAGTCCGTTTGGTGCCTCCATCTCCTGGGACAAGAATTCCAAAACTACCCCTTCTTACAACCCCTGTGTAGGCCGACGGCACCCATTTCCCTCCTGAGCAGCGCTTGTTCCATCTTTTGTAAGACCAGGAACAATCTCGCTGCTTTTAGGAAAGTCAACATGAGTGTGGAGGCCAAATAAATGTATTTTTCTTGGCATTTGTGACCCCTCCAGCTCTGCTCTACAGCCAAGGACTCTTCAGGTTAGTGTCTATTTACTTGTCCCGCCTAGTTAGTTCTTCGTGTTTGGCTTTGCTCGGTAGCCTGACCTCATGTGTGTGGTTTTTCTTTCCTTCTGCTGGAGATCCTACAGAATATAAAAAGAACTCCTAAAGATTTAGCTGAAAAACCAGCTGTACGTAGGCTCTCCTGCGGCTGGTTCATAATCCCCCCTTCATAAAAGTTGTCAGCAATTGGAACAGCATATGAGCCCAATCAACTCACGAATAAATAAAATAAGTGCGTTCATATCTATCTAGCAGAGTTTAGCAATCCCAGCCTGCAGAAAGTTTTAAGTCTTTTCTGTTTCAAAGTGTTGGGGGGATTCGCCACTCCTTTGAAGGCTGTAAGCCCCAAGAACTGCTCTTTGCAGAAAATTGGCTAATTATAGCCCCCATATTTCCAGTCTGAATTTCAGCTAATTTAAAGAATGTGCGAGAAAAATCTTTCACTGTCATGCTCTGGATAAGAAAAGCCATGTTGACTTCAAAGTCTGCCAAGAAACAAGTCAACAACTTTGATCCAGCAAGGCCTGTTTCAAATTTAACACCCTGCTAAACACGGAGTTGCACGTTTTATTACTAATTTTATGTACATGTGGGAGCAATGTTTCTCAACCTTGGCAACTTTAAAATGTGCAGGCGTCAACTCTCAGAATTCCCCAGGGAACTCTAAGATGTGGAAACTTCAACTCCCCAAATCCCTCAGTGTGCATAGTCTGACTGGAGAATTCTGGGAGTTGAAGTCCACACATCTGAGATGTTGACGTTAGATAGGTTGACCTACTAGTGTTTTTCCTCCTATTGTCTTCTTTAGAGATGGGACGAAGAACTGGAGAGATCAGCTGAATCTTGGGCTCACCAATGCATCTGGGATCATGGACCTGCCAGCCTCCTCCCATCCATCGGCCAGAATTTGGCTGTTCACTGGGGAAGGTAAGCCTGCAGGCTCCAGCAAGCTACAAATCTTGAGATGGTATGTGTATGTTTGACCAGTGGAATGTACTTGACATAATCCTGGTTGAACATTTCAGCCTGCCCTGCTGTAATCATAAGAATGTATGCTTTCTTTTATGCAGTCGTGTGTTTTTGCTAGTTCCTAATGGGAAGAACTGGCTGGCAACCTGGTTTTAGCTGAATGTTTGGCTTGGTTTCAGTACCTGTTTTCAGCCCATTTTTATGACTTCCACATTCATCTTGATGTTGAAACACAAACAATGCATCTGGGTATGCACCTTCACACATACACACATACTCATTTATACAGAAGCTTATGTGTTTGTAGCAGGGGTGGGCTTCAAAAATTTTAGCAAGGGGTTCTCTGCCCAGTTTCTGAGTGGGCCTGGTCATGGTGGGTGTGGCTTAGTCGGCCTCCTGCACCATGACAGTGGAGGTGTTTTGCCCTCCCCGGGCTCTGGAGGCTTTCCTCGAGCCACCAGGAGAGCAAAAACAGCCTCCCCAGGCTCCAGAGAATCTCTGGAGGCCAGAAACGGGCCCATTTCCCAAACTTCTTTAGACCTGTTTTTCGCCCTCCTCAAGCCTCTGCATGCGCCCTGCACTTACCTGCATCCAAAATGGGCCACATGGGGACTCCTGGGAGGGGAGGGGAGGGGTGGGCTGGGCCAGCCAGGAGTGGAATTTGGGGGTTCTCCGAACTGCACAGAATCTAACTAGAGGTTCTCCCAAACCCCTACGAACCCCGAGCAGCCCACCCCTGGTTTATAGCTGGCTAGGCACCCTGGGCAAAGAGCTGGTTGATGGTCTTCTTTGTTACACTAGAACCTCTTCCCATTTTTTACCTTAGGTATCGTTCTCCGAGTTTCCACGTCCAGTCTTGGTACGACGAAGTAAAAGATTACACCTACCCATATCCCCACGAATGCAACCCTTGGTGTCCCGACAGATGTACAGGACCCATGTGTACACATTACACACAGGTAAGGCCTGCAGCGGCTGAAATGGAGTCTTAGAACTGATGGCTTTCCTCTCCTACCTCAAGCTTGCCACTCAGGCGGGCAGAGCTATGAAAATATGTTGAAGCGCAAGACGAATTGAGCCCGGGTAATTTCTTTCAACCGATTTGCTTCTTGTGTTTCTTTCCAGGTGGTCTGGGCTACAACCAACAAAATCGGCTGCGCCATTAATGTCTGCAAGAGGATGGACGTGTGGGGAGAAGTGTGGGAAAATGCGGTGTATTTGGTCTGCAACTATTCCCCCAAGTAAGGCTACAGGGTGGGGAGACAGGAGAACAGTCTCTGTGGCTTTGCGTTGAAAGTGTAGCCAAATAATGAGATAGATAAGATAACCTTTTTTTTTTTTAATTTGATTTATATGCCGCCCTTCTCCGGAGACTCAGGGCGGCTTACAATGCGTTAAGCAATAGCCTTCATTCTTTTGTATATATTTATACAAAGTCAGCTTATTGCCCCCACAAACTGGGTCCTCATTTCACCTACCTTAGAAAGGATGGAAGGCTGAGTCAACCTTGAGCCTTGGAGAGATTCGAACCAGCAGAAATTGCAGGCAGCTGTGTTAATAACAGGGTGCATTAAACCACTGTACCATCAAGGCTCTATATTGTCATTTTCTTTTACTGGGAGGACACTGGCACCCATTACAAGTGAAATTCTGTTGCCTGCTCTCAATAGAATAGAATTCTTTATTGGCCAAGTGTGATCAGACACACAGAGGAATTTGTCTTTGGTGCATATATTCTCAGTGTACATAAGGAGAATAAAATACATTCATCAAGAATAAAAAGATACAACACTTAGTGATAGTCAAGGCTACTAATAAGCTATCAAATCGTACTAGGAAACAAATAAAAACAATATAAATTAAAAGATACAAGCAACATGGTTATAGTTATAAGTGGGAAGAGATAGATACTAGTAAGGAAGAGAAGAATAATAGTAATACAGTCTTAGTAAATTATTTGACAATGTTGAGGGAATTATTTGTTTAGCAGAGTGATAGCGTTTGGGAAAAAACTGTCCTTGTGTCTAGTTGTTCTGATGTGCAGTGCTCTATAGCCTCGTTTTGAGGGTAGAAGTTGAAACAAATTTATGTCCAGGATGCGAGGGGTCTGTAAATATTTTCACAGCCCTCTTTTTGACTCCTGCAGTATACAGGTCCTCAATGGAAGGCAGATTGGTAGCCATGGTTTTTTCTGCAGTTCTAATTTCTTTCAAAAGAAGGTATATATCTACCCATACAGTACTGCACTCTAACCACCACCACCTCTAACCACTGCACCACCTCGGCTATATGGAACAAAACTGTGACTAAATCTGGATGTTGTGCTTTGGATACCACAAAGCCTCCTTCCAGAAGGTAATAAGAAAAACTGGTCATGAAGAAGATGTCTGGTGAGTCAACATTTCCCAAGACCTCTTCTTGATGCACCCAGCACAACTGTTGCGTACCAAAATATGGAAACCCAAGCCAAGATTCCATGGTGCGGCTTAACATGGTAGCTTAAGATATTCACATGACTCGTTAAGACATTAGTTAGGTTCCCACGACACATTGCACCACAAACCCTTTTTAGCCTGGCTTCACGTGTTGGATGACCACAACCTTAAAGTTTAGATCATGGGATGTGCCCAAAATATTAGAATATCAGGACTGGTTGGAGAAATTCCAACACGACAAAGCATATTTCTAGGTTCTTTGGATTTAAAATTTTAGCCAGCTGATTTTAAGTTTTGCTTAACCACTGGTATTTTTGAATGCTTGTATCAAAATGGTTGCTTTTCCTGGTTGAGATGTTTGGACAACAGACGGGTCCCTGATGGGTCAGGGACAAAGTTCCTTTCAATCTTGAAAAGACAGATGAAGTGTCGAGTGACTTCTGCCCATTAAAGATGAGAGCTTAGCATGAGGCAAGCACTACGTGAAGCTAATGTTCCCAGATGCTGCCAAAGTTTCTCAGTCATACACAAGAGCTAATATTTATTCATCTCTTGGAAGACACCTGGGAGTCACTCTCAACTGGAAGAAGTCATTGACCAGAAAAGAACTTTGAGCATTCAGATGGGTGTCCTATACCCACCCAAAGGGATTTGGGAGAAAGAAATCGGCGCGGCCTTGAATAATGGTTTTGGGGAACTGGTGTGAAGGCTAATGCCTGGTTGGTTTTGAGGCATAACTTTGGTGCTTTCATCTGCCAAAGTTCTCATCAGAATGCCCCTGACCTATACTTTTGAGGCAGAATGTTCCCATATTAACAGTAATCTATCAAAGCATAGCTACAGTGTGAACGTTATATATTTTTTTTCATGGATCAGAGGTCTTGAGAACATAACAAGTCAGGCACCAGGCCTAAAACAGTCCCCAGAGATGATTTTGTAGGCTGCGAGCCTAACACAGGATGAAAGAAGATAACAAGGAACGTTCTGTGTTAATTTTTCAGAGGCAACTGGATTGGAGAAGCCCCCTATAAAAATGGCAGATCCTGTTCTGAATGCCCACCTAGCTATGGAGGAGGGTGTCAGGCTAACCTCTGTCATAAAGGTATGTGATCTAGTGGGCAAACATTGATCCTGGTGCTCAGTGGCTAAGATGCTGAGCTTGTTGATCAGAAAGGTCGGCAGTTCAAATCTCTAGTGCCGCGTAACGGAGTGAGCTCCCATTATTTGTCCCAGCTTCTGCCAACCTAGCAGTCCGAAAGCACATAAAAATGCCAGTAGAAAAATAGGGACCACTTCGATGGGAAGGTAACAGTGTTCTGTGCGCCTTTGGCATTTAGCCATGCTGGCCACATGACCACGGAGATGTCTTCGGACAGTGTTGGCTCTTTGGCTTTGAAACGGAGATGAGCACTGCCCCCGAGAGTCAGGAACGATTAGCACATATGTGTGAGGGGAACCTTTACCTTTGTTCTGCTTGTTTTGAGTTGGGTTGCAACCTTGCATGGGTGCATCTTGTGTTGTGATGATGCAATGCTTGTTGAGTCATTCTGAGTAAATGGTTGGATTCGGTGGACATCCCTAGCTGTATAGATGGGCCACCTGAAGAAGGTTTGCATCACAGGAGGACAGAAGAGGAAACTCCTTCTCTGGAGCTTTCCAGACTAAGATATGGGCATCTAAGTTGATTGCAAATTAATAGAAATATAGATCTCACAGCAAACACCAGGAGTAGCATTTTCTGCTTCTTCCAGCAATCAAGGCAGCCCAATGCGAATTCCTGAAATTCCCAAGAAATTATACAGCAGGCTGAAAGTAGGGTAGAAAGTAGAGTCTGGAGCCTCTTTTGCAGAAGAAAAGAAGAAAGTTGTTGAGATAGGAAAGGAACAATTTGCTCCAGTATAAATTTGGGTGGCATATTCTATTAGAAAGCCATTTCATCTCTTCCTAGCTAAGATTCATGTTAGCTTAATGTAAACCTCCTGCTCAAATGCTGATCAAGATAGATCTACCATGCTAATTCTCCACAATACGTTCAGTTTTTAGAGTCCTTCTTCCTGAAAACCCAAATTGAACGTTTCCTGATTTGTCTAAGGCGTCCATAGGTGACTAAAAACTCAAGATAGCAGTTGCAACCTTATGAGTAGGGTGCCATCTTGACTTTTTTTTTTTTGACACATCTTCCTCCCTTCTCTGCCCACATGGATGCCTTTGTTTCACACTTATTTATTTGGGGTAAGCAGGTTTCAACTATAAATGAAATTAGGGGACAAAATTACTGAATCTCCTTAAACCAGGAGTCTCCAACCTTGGCAACTTTAAGACTTGTGGACTTCAACTCCCAGAATTCCTCATCCAGAGGAATTCTGGGAGCTGAAGTCCACAAGTCTTAAAGTTACCAAGTTTGGAGACCCCTGGTTTAAACAAAAATCACAAGAATGATTCTTAACTCCTAGTACCTGTCTTCTTTGCTAACGGCCTTGAATAGTAGTAACACACAGCTCTTTTTCCCTCGCTAACCAAAGAGAAAGTAGTCGAAAAACCTGAGACGGATGGGGCAAATGAAGTGGAGTTACAAAAGGTTCCTGACAGAATACAGCCCAAAACTGTAAAACCTACGAAGGAAAAGAAACCGACGGAGCTGACCTACATGAGTAAGAAAGTATTTCTATTTTCCAGCATTTGGGAGTTTGCAGATGATGATTCGGGGATACCTTGCTGCTTGGCTAAGTAGGAGAAAATGCAGCAAGCATTGGACTATTTGGTAAAAATTGGGTTGGGGATTTCTGTGGTTAAATGCATGCCTTAGATCAAGTGTGTTTTAAGTTTGGCAACTTTTAAGACGGGTGGACTTCAACTCCCAGAATTCCCCAGCCAATTCTGGGAGTTGAAGTCCACCCATCTTAAAGTTGCTGAGGGGATAAACATGGGTTAGATAAATTGATAGGCCAACTCGGTTTACTAGTGTAAACACACGATGTAGAAAGTGCCAGAAATTCATCTGGATGGATTTGATATCAATCTGGAAACTTTTAAGGAAGGAAGGAAGATCTCACCCTATATTCCAAGGTCTGAATTTTCTAAACAGAAAAATAACTGGCAGTTATAATTACCGTCACAAAGCTATAACGTCACTACATTACTATGAGCTTTATAAGTATCTCAAAAATTGGGGAATATCTTTGGATAAATCATCCATAGCTTTATGTTCTCTACATTTAATTATTCGTTGTACCACGCTTTCTCCTTGGGTGACATTACAGGCTTGTACTCAATGTTACTTAAGGGCTGATCCTGTTGGTTTTAGTGTTTCTCTCATAGCTGTGTATCTTCCCATTATTCTAGCTCAAGTGATCAAGTGTGACACCAAAATGAGGGACACGTGTCGAGGATCCACATGTAACAGGTGCTCCACATTTATTTTCTTTCTTTTTACCCTTTGACCTGTGGCGATGTTCAAACACAACATTCCCTTCTGATGGCCTATAAATCCAAAAATCATGTAGAAACCAGTCCATTCGAGTCTTTTCACGTAAGCTCCAACTCTTGAAGAAAAAGAGGAGCTTCAGACTGTCTCCAACAAGGACCTAGAAATGATTCCTTGCCCGTTCTAGCTACCCATCCTTATGTCTATGGAGATTCTCAGTCATCCAGGTCATGGTTATCCCAAAGGAAACTGGACTTTCCGTTGTTTTTCTTGAAGATGTTTCGCTTCTCATAGAACAGGGGTGTCAAACTCGATTTCATTGAGGGCCATATCAGGATTGTGTTTGACTTGGGGCGGGCGGGCTGGGGGATGTATGGCCAGGATTGGCATGGCCAGCTCGATGTCACTTGTGTTGGGGAGAGGGGGGGGGCTGTGATGGCCCGAACGCTCTGCCCGCGAAAAGGGGCTCCTGAGCTCCGTTTTCAGCTGCAACGGCCTTCTGCAACCCTCTGTCAGTGAAAACGGAGCTCGCTAGGGCAGCGGCTTTTCCAAGCTCCGTTTTTGCTGGCAAAGGCACCACAGGCTGGATCTAAGCACTCCGTGGGTGGATCCGGGCCCTGGGCCTTGAGTTTGACACCCGTGTCATAGAAGAAGCTTCTTCATTTCTGACTGAATGGCTGAGAATGGAAGGAAGATGACTGCAAGGAATATAAATCCTTCTATTCTCCACCATTCAGTCAGAACTGAAGAAGCTTCTTGGGTGAGAAGTGAAATGTCTTCAAGGAAAACAAAGAAAGTCCAGTTGCCTTTGGGGAAAAAAAAAACCTTTGGGATACCCATCCTTATATTAGCTTCAATCTTTCACCATTCTCCTCTGAGAATGAGAGTTTGTCTCTCTCAGATGGATCATCCATCCTTCCTCTGCGTAATGCTTTTAATTACAGTACAGTTGAATGAACCGAATCCAATTCAAATATTAGCTGAGAATGCTTAAGGGAAGAGCTGGTAAAATCTACACCAGGAATGATATATCCTCCTCAGTCTGGCCTTTAAAATGATGCTGAGGTCCATAACATTTGGTGAGCACCAGATGGAGAATGTTTGCACTGGACAGAAGGCAGATTCCAAAATTCCTTAATGGTTCCCTTTTTATTTTTATTCCTTTGGCTAGGTATCTGTGCCCAGCTGGTTGCTTGAACAGTAAGGCTAAAGTATTTGGATTCCCCAAATATGAAAGTGTAAGTTTTTTTTAAAAAAGAAAAAAACCCCACATATTTCAGAGTTATGGTTTTCAAAGTCGAAATCTTTACTTTGGTGATTGACAGATTTAAAAAAAATAAACATTTAGAACTATAACATTTACAATCCTTCCAGTCCAGCCTATAAACTATGGAAAAATAACTGGAAATTATTATTAGCAACACAAAGCTATAACATCAGTACACTACTTCCCTGTTTTCCCGAAAATAAGACATTCCCTGATAATAAACCCAATTGGGTTTTTGAGCGCATGCGCTAAAATAATCCCCAATGAAAATAATCCCTCCCCAAAAATATTTAAATGCATGCACAGCCAGTCCTCGCCATTTCCTCTGGTTACGGTTAGGGAGACAGAGCTGGAAATCAGGTAAGACGGCAAGAGGAACCCCGTCTTGCTCCACGCACCCCAAAATAATAAGACCTCCCTGAAAATAAGGCCAAGTGCTTATTTCGGGGTTAAAAAAATATAAGACAGGGTCTTATTTTTGGGAAAACATAGTATGAACTATATAGGTATCTCAAAAATTGAGGAATATCATTGGATAAATCATCCATAGCTTTATGTTCTCTACATTTAATTAATTGTTGTGCCAAGCTTTCTCCTTGGGTGACATTACAGGCTTTTGACACAATGGCTAAAAAACACAACACACCTAAAATGTACAGAAATGTTTCACTATCTTTGCTTTAAAAAAAATATCATCCTTGTGCAATTTCTTAAGTGGATTCTTCCTTTCTTCCAGGCATCCAGCATATGTCGAGCAGCTATTCATTCTGGAGTGTTAGATAACAGAGGAGGCCTAGTAGATATTACTAGGAAAGGAAGATCAGACTTCTTCGTAATGTCTGTAAGAAACGGAGTTCAGACACTCAGGTAATCCCATTTTCTATGTGCAAAAATTGTCTAGTTACATCAAGTCTCTAGCCGTGATTTGAAATAGAAATAGAATAAACAGAGTTGGCAGGGACTTTGGAGGTCTTCTAGTCCAACCCCCTGCTCAGGCAGGAAACCCTACACCACTTCAGACAAATGGTTGTCCAATCTCTTCTTAAAAACTTCCAGTGTTGGAGCATTCACAACTTCTGGAGGAAAGTCGTTCCACTGATTAATTGTTCTCACTGTCAGGAAATTCCTCCTTAGTTCTAAGTAGCTTCTCTCCTTGGTTAGTTTCCACCCATTGCTTCTTGCTCTACCCTCAGGTGCTTTGGACAATAGCTTGACTCCCTCTTCTTTGTGGCAGCCCCTGAGATATTGGAACACTGCTATCATGTCACCCCATGTCCTTCTTTTCATTAAAGTAGACATACCCAATTCCAGCAACCATTCTTCATATGTTTTAGCCTCCAGTCCCCTAATCATCTTTGTTGCTCTTCTCTGCACTCTTTCTGCAATTTTGCTGCGTCTTTGGTTCTGCTTGCCAATGAATAAGAGTTGAAGTCTTGCTTAAGTGGCAGACACTGTTACTCTCTATCTCTTGTAATGTTATCTAGAAACTTAATTTTGGAATGACCTCTTAAACATTGAATTAATGCCAGTTTTTTTTTTCTCCTTTGCCAGCAAATACAAACCTTCCAACGGTTTTGCTGTGTCGAAAGTCACAGGTAAGTTTTTCTTCATGGAGAAGAAAGAATTGGTGCCAATTCCTCCAGAATCCCCATGGATTAAATCCTGTTCTAGTAGTTAGTCTATTAAATGAGGAGACAGAAGTAAGAAGATCAATGGGGAGATATCGTCATGAAAGAAAGAGAGAAAGGGAGAGAAAAAGAAAACAAGGGAGAAAATAAAAGGGTTAAGATAATGAGAGGAAGGGATATATAGAACAATAAGACCCAAGTACCCCTGTCCAACAGCTCACTGATGGTGGCCCTTTAGTTCATGGTTGAGTGCAATTATAGCTCTGGGATAAAAACTATTCAGAGAACGTGCGGTCCGAGTTTGAATTGTTCTGTATCTTCTGCCAGAAGGCAACAACCCAAAAAGATTGTAAGCAGGATGGGAAGAGTCTCTGAGAAAGTTATGCAATTTCTTCAAACAGCGAGATTCGAAGATGTCATCCAGGGCTGGTAGCTGGAGCCCGATGATCTTCTGGGCAGTTTTAATGATTCTCTGTAGAGCTTTTTTGTCCGCTACAGAGCTGCTCCCATACCATGCAAGAATGCCGTATGTCAGGACACTCTCAATGGTGCTGCGGTAGTAGGACAGAAGGAGATGCTGAGATAGATTTATCTTCCTGAGCATTCTCAGGAAGTACAGCCTCTTCTGTGCCTTCTTCACCTCCTGCTTTCTAGTGAATCTAAATCACGCGGCACAGCTTACTACTTACCTTAAAACAACTCCTTTTTCCATGCAAAGGATTTTGTGAAGGATTTCACCACTGTAACCACTGCAACAATCCCTGGAGATTCTCAGTCATCCACATTATGTTTGTTCCAAAGGTGCTTTTTCAAGAGGCAACTGGACTTTCCTTATTTTTCCTGAAGACGTTTTGCTTCTCATCCTACTTAGAAGCCTCTTCACTCGAGAAGCGAAACGTCTTCAAGAAAAACCAAGTGAGTCCAGTTGCCTCTTGAAAAAGGACCTTTGGGAAGAGCTCGTGATAGCTTCATCTCAAGGTGTTTTGCACACCTCTTCAGGGAAAAAAAAAAAACCAAAGGGAAAAGAGAGGAAGGAAAGGGTGGGGGGTGTTGGAGAAGTTTCTGTAATCCAAAGAGGTTCTCTGCAACCCTAGATGGAAAAGTATTTTTGCAAAGTTGCTTGAAGAGAAAGCTTCATGATGTGAACCTTTGCCGAAGCGAATCCCTCCCTGACATTCCTGCAGGGTTTTGTACGTTCAAATGATCCGCTAAAAAACGACGTGTTAAGAAAAAGAGAGTAGTCATAAATGCAACACACCAGGCAGCCTAATGAACAATTTGCTTTGAAGTCAAGCGATCTCTTCCTCTTGCGTTTGTCTTCCTTCTCTTCCATCATCGAGATGTTTGTTTGGACAAACACAGGAAAGTCCTAAGAACAGCAAGAAATATCAAGCAAGAAATCTCCCAGGAAAATATATATATATATATGAATTGATCTTATTCCCCAAATGCAATAATTTTCCACCCAGTTATGGTTATGATCCAGGCAAAACACAGCCCAACTTCGATTTGTTTTGGGGCCAGCAGGCTTCTGTTTGTCCGAACAAAGGCATTAGAATAATAATAATAATTTTAAAAAAAACGAGACATTTCAGAAGCAGTGCCATCAAGTTTGGAGTTGACTTAAATTCAGCCAGGACCCTGCAGCTTTACATGACAAATGGGGCTACTTCAAACAGCTGTTGATTTAAACTCACACACCCTCCCACTTTCCTGTAATTTTGGCAGGTCTCCAGGATTAAAGAAAAAGCAAAAGAAATGTCTCCGCACTCAATATTTTTATAGGATCCACTGGTTGATGCCTTCCTTGAAAATTCCTTAACTCTTTCCCTGCCTTCTAAGCTCCAACTCGATTTCATTGATGGCCACATCAGGGTTGTGTTTGACCTTGGGTGTGTGTGTGTGGCCAGGGTGGGTGTGGCCAGCTCAACATCACTCGTGTTGGGGGTACCTGTGGTGGCCAAATGCTAAGGCAGAACTTCCCTCAGACCAGGGGTGAAATCCAGCAGGTTCTGACAGGTTCAGGCGAACCGGTAGCAGAAATTTTGACTAGTTCAGAGAACTGGCAAATACCACCTCTGGCTGGCCCCAGAATGGGGTGGGAATGGAGATTTTGCAGTATCCTTCCCCCAGGAGTGAGGAGGGAATGGGGATTTTGCAGTATCCTTCTCCCAGAAGTGGGGTGGGAATGGAGATTTTGCAGTATCCTTCCCCTGCCATGCCCACCAAGCCACGGCCACCAAGCCACACCACACCCACCAGGCCACGCCCACAGAACCGGTAGTAAAAAAAAAAATTGGATTTCACCACTGCCTCAGACTCTCCCTCACTCTCATTATAATCTTCTTTCCTTCCTTCCTTCCTTCCTTCCTTCCTTCCTTCCTTCCTTCCTTCCTTCCTTCCCTCTTCCTTCTCCTTTCTTCTTCCTTCCTTCCCATCTTTCTTTCTTTTTCTTTGTCTTCCCCTTTCTCCTTTCCTGTCCTTTCTTGCATGCTCAAATAGAGAAACATTTCTTCTTTTGTTTTGTTTTTAGTTTATTTTGCGAGTCCTCTGCCAGAAAAAATGGAGCCGGAGTGGGATGGAGTGGGGTGGCTGTGCACGGTCCTCCCGACCTCAGTTTTCACTGGCAGAGGCGCTGCAGGCCAGTCCTTTGCTGTTTCCAGGGTGGCCCCACAGGCCAGATCTAAGCATCCCGCAGGCCGGATCCGGCCCCCAGGCCTTGAGTTTGACACCCCTGGCCTAAGTGTTACCGATGAATTGACTTAGTCCTCAAGTTATTTCTTGAGCGCTGTGCGAGGCAATACAAGCATAAGCTAAGACATCAGGACACTTTAATGCATTTACCAACAGCTGTACTGGAAAAAAGATGTAAGAAAAGGCTGTGTAAAGATTAGCATTGTGCAGACGATAGCTCACTTTTATAAAGACCTTCCTACATTATTCACATATTTGAATAAATATATATGAAACCTATTGAATATATTGAAGGACTCTATATTAAATATAATCACTAACCTACAGAGTCCGTATTGAGATGATTGCTTGGTATACTGTATCTTTTTTTTCCTTCTTAATTGTACTAATTTTGAACTTGTGCATTCTTGCCTTTTGACCACCCTTACAAAGAAAACCCAACGTTCATACATCTCTTGTATGTATTCTTAATTCCACAGTGCAGACTTTGGATTGTTACACCACAGTAGAGGAACTGTGTCCATTCAAGAAGCCAACTACTCATTGCCCAAGGTAAGTGGTGGGACTCTAGTCATGGCTATTCGAAGGGATGGCTTGCTCAGAATTTCTGTTGGAAGAATCACATTGAAGCTACTACTGGTAGTAATAATTTCTGCTGGAAAAAACCAACCAATCTAACAGCTGCTGCTATGGGCAATTGAGAAATGAAAGTGCTGCCTTATGATAGGGCATTTCAGATCCATGTGGCTGTTTGGTAGAACTTCCCACAGCTTGACTTCAGTAGATGCTGTTGGCCAATCAGAACCCCAATAGAGGAAAATATTTGTGGCTCAGGGTTGAAATGAGAGGTGATCCTTGGTGCTCTCTGAGCTTGGGTGTTTTCTTGAAGACATTTCATTACCCAAACTAGGTAACGTCATCAGACTAGCACTGGATGATATTATCTAGGTTGCATAATAAAACATCTGCAAAAAACCCCAACCATGATCAGAATTCCCAATGGATGAAGCTGATGGAGATACTGTAGAATTCTGCATTGCTTCCAAGAGCTCCTAGTTAACGCCATTGCCCAGAGGATCACTGGTTGCCCTCTGCCCTCCTTGGAAGAGCTTTATAGCTCCCGCTGCCTTAAGAAAGTTCAAAACATTCCTAAAGATCCATCTCATCCTGGGCACCCTTTTTTTGAACGATTACCATCTGGCAGGCGGTACAGGATAATAAAAACAAGGACAAATAGGCTGAAAAACAGCTTCTATCCCAGGGCAGTAACTATATTGAATTCTACTGTATAGAACAATGTCAATGTAATATCAGGGGTTTTCAATTCAATTGTATAGAATGTGAAGGATGGGTGTTTTTGTTTTATTTTTATACTTTTCTTATGTATGATATACACTGAAGATGGCATTTAATTTCGTTGTACAAGGTGCAATGACAATAAAGTAAACTAACTAGTTAGGTTCCTTTTTCCATTTCTTACTGGTTCATTTTGTACTAAACCAGTGGTTCAAATCATTCTTCATCTCTTTATTTCATCTTTTAGGTCTTACTGTCCAGCTTACTGCAAAAATGAGCCAAACCACTGGGCTACAGTATATGGCACAAAAATATACGCAGATGTGAGTAATTCTTTCTCCTTCCTACTTAACAAAAACCAGGATGCTGGCTTGTTCTTTTGATGAGTGAGGATTTGGACAGATGAGTGTGTCTCAACCTTACTAACATGGGTGGCCTTCAACTCCCAGAATTGCCCAGCCATCCTGAGTCCACACAACCTAAAGTTGCTAAGGTTGAGAAATATTTATATCAAGGACTGAGGACTGAGATGAAATTTTTGCAGCTGAGTGCAGCTCTAGGATAGAATAGAATAGAATAGAATAGAATAGAATAGAATAGAATAGAATAGAATAGAATAGAATAGAATAGAATAGAATTCTTTATTGGCCAAGTGTGATTGGACATACAAGGAATTTGTCTTGGTGCATTTGCTCTCAGTGTACATAAAAGAAAAGATACATTCGTCAAGAATCATAAGGTACAACACTTAATGATAGTCATAGGGTACAAATAAGCAATCAGGAAACAATATCAATATAAATCATAAGGATACAAGCAACAAAGCTACAGTCATACAGTCATAATATCAACTTAATAATTTTAAATTGGGGTATTTTAAATTTTTGGGGTTTTAAATCGGCCAAATCTATTTAACTATTTAATTATTTTAATTTTTAATTATTGTTGTGTCTTGTGTTTTTAAATTGGCTGTACACCGCCCTGAGTCCTTCGGGAGAAGGGCGGTATAGAAATAAAATTATTATTATTATTATTATTATTATTATTATTATTATTATTATTATTATTATTATTAGTGGGAGGAGATGGGTGATGGGAACGATGAGAAGATTAATAGTAATAGTAACACAGTCTTAGTGAATAGTTTGACAGTGTTGAGGGAATGATTTGTTTAGCAGAGTGATGGTGTTCAGGAAAAAACTGTCCTTGTGTCTAGTTGTTCTGGTGTGCGGTGTTCTATAGCGTCATTTTGAGGGTAGAAGTTGAAACAATTTATGTCCAGGATGCGAGGGGTCTGTAGATATTTTCCCAGCCCTCTTTTTGACTTGTGCAGTATTCAGGTCCTCAATGGAAGGCAGATTGGTAGCAATTGTTTTTCCTGCAGTTCTAACTACCCTCTGAAGTCTCTGTCTGTCTTGTTGGGTTGCAGAGCCAAACCAGACAGTTATAGAGGTGCAGATGACAGACAGATAGATGCCATGGCTTCTTCCATATGGCCCACTCATGACACTCATAATGGTAGACATTACCTATTTTGAATAGTTTCTCCTTGCTTTCCCTTAAAGTACACACAGGGGAGGGGGTAGTGATAGCATCACACAAGATATATTGTAAAACAATGAGGAAAAAAAGAAAGAAGAGAAGGAAAAGGTAGCAAGAAGGCATTAGAGAGGAAGTGGAGAGCCAAGCCACATCTTCTCGAGAACTTCTTCAGGTTGGACAAGGCCATCAGTCAAAACAAGTGGAAGGCTTCCCTCTTCAAAAGTCCTCTCCAACGTCTTCCCAGCAGGAGGTTAAAGAGTTCCTCTCGAAAGGCTAAGCATGAAAGTCACAATCCATCCATGCCTGGAATGGAACAAATGTGCAAAGTAGCCAGCACACATTGCTGGGTGTCCCTGCTTCCCATTAATGTCTAGAAAGGAGCCAACAAATTGTTGTGCGTTCTAATTTCAGCAGGCGTCCAAAATAGCTCTTAGCAATTCAGCACAGGGCTTCTGGCAGGCGAGGTGGGGGGGGGGAACCAAAATTTAAAAAGGAAAGACAGTCCTTGGTATTCCAGCCTGGTATTTCTCATGGAATACAGGGATAGCATATAAATACTGAGTTGCTTTCTTAAAGTTCTTTATACCCAGGATAAAATAATCCCTTTGATTTTATTTTCCCCCCCCCCGTTGCTTTGGACTGTATTTGCCAAAAAACTCATTTTGGACACTTAGAACCTTCCTTGTTTCTGGCAATCACTTCTCATCACCAATTGCAGAGTCACTACAGATAGGAACTGGCCTTTTTGGCCTACTGTCCTGGGCTTGGTTTGTAGAAGAGGCTAAACCGTAACACGGGCTCTCTGTGGTTTAAACTCAGAAGTCGGAATGAATCTAGAGGTTGTGATGCATAAAACGTAGCTGACGACTTATTACAAGAACCCTACCAATTTTGGAATGTGTGAGTTCTCCTCTTCAGGAAATGACCTTCTTCTCAAAACTTGCTCATCACGATAAGAGATTTCTGCTGCAGAGGAGAAGACGGGCCAGAAACCAGGAACGGATTGCAAGCAAAAAAAAAGGAAGGAAGGAAGGATGATAGGAAGGAAGGAACGAAGGAACGAAGGAACGAAGGAAGGAAAGTGAGAGAGAGAGGAAGAAAGAAAAAGGAAGGAAGGAAAGGAAGGAAGGAAAAAAGGAGAGAGAGAGAGGGGGGAGAAATAAATAAATAAATAAATAAATAAATAAATAAATAAATAAATGGAATGGAATGGAATGGAATGGAATGGAATGGAATGGAATGGAATGGAATGGAATGGAATGGAATGGAATGGAATGGATGTGTTGGCCACAGGAATGATGAATTTGAACAAGCTGAGCATCCCAGAAACCAACTGTTTAGAACAGAATTTGGGGAATGAGGTGTTATGGAAACTCTGCCTGAGTTCCTTAAGGACAGGAAGTTGTTCCCCAGCCAGTTTCCGATGCCGTGGAACAGAAGGGTTAGCAGGCCGTTGGAAGCGCAGCAGCGCCTGTAAAAAAAAACAACTCCCTCTACTCTCCTTGACCATATATAGAAAAGGCTCAAATCAAACCGGCATGAGAAATCCTAGAAAGCCGCCAACACAGAGGCAGCGACAGGGATGAAAAATGGGACCTAGAGGAACTGACCTTTTATGGCTTGGGAGGGGATAGAGGTGTGGGACAACTTCAACCATGATGTATGTGCAGGCCTGGAGAAAGAAATGCACCTCTGAACTATTCCTACGTTCTTTGCCCAAATTCCATGACATTCTGGTCACAGTGGGAATTTTGAGGCATTGCACCCGGGTGAATGTGTAATTTTGGGTTGTTTTTTTCCCTCCTTTGAGTTGTTGTGAATCTAAAGTTCCAAAATTTGAGAGAGAGAGAGAGAAGAGAATAGAATTCTTTATTGGCCAAGAGTGATTGGACACACAAGGAATTTGTCTTGGTGCATACGCTCTCAGTGTACATAAAAGATACATTCGTCAAGAATCATAAGGTACAACACTTAATGATAGCCATAGGGTACAAATAAGCAATCAAATCATATTAGAAAACAATCAATATAAATCGTAAGAATACCAGCAACAAGGTTACAGTCATACAGTCATAAATGGAAGGAGATGGGTGATAGGAACAATGAGAAGATTAATAGTAGTGCAGACTTTGTAAATAGTTTGAGGGAATTATTTGTTTAGCAGAGTGATGGCGTTTGGGAAAAAACTGTCTTTGTGTCTAGTTGTTCTGGTGTGCAGTGCTCTATAGCGTCGTTTGGAGGGTAGGAGTTGAAACAGTTTATGTCCAGGATGTGAAGGGTCTGTAGATATTTTCCCAGCCCTCTTTTTGACTCGTGCAGTATACAGGTCCTCAATGGAAGGCAGGTTGGTAGCCATTGTTTTTTCTGCAGTTCTAATGATCCTCTGAAGTCTGTGTCTGTCTTGTTGGGTTGCAGAACCAAACCAGACAGTTATAGAGATGCAGATGACAGACTCAATAATTCCTCTGTAGAATTGGATCAACAGCTCTTCCATTGTCTCAGTAGTCGTGTTGTTCTGTTTTATTACGCTACAGGTAGTCCTCGACTTACAACAGTTCGTTTGGTGACCATTCAAAGTTACAACAGCAGTGAAAAGAGTCACCTATGACTTTTTTTCACCCTTAGGACCATAAGGTCATAAAATGGGGCAAAGCTCACTTAACAACTCTCTTGCTTGGCAACATAAATTTTGGCCTTGATTGTGGTCGTAATTCGAGGACTACCTGTACTTCCTGAAGAATTGGGCGACACAAATCTATCTCAGGGAGGGTTGTGTTCTTTTATTGTGATACGGTGATGAAATTCAATATAGACCACACACAGACATGCACATACAAAATCAAATCTCTCTGATCTTGGAGGCTTCTTAAGTGTGCTCTGGTTTTTTTTATTTTTTAATGAGGACTCGTCACCCCCAGATGGTTGAAAAATATGCTTGGGAACAAACTGCTTTTTGGTCTCGTGGAAAGCTGGACCACTGCTGATGCTGGCTGATTTAAAGATTTAAGTCTGGCTTTGGCCTGAGCCTCTTAATCTGCTCTCCTGCAATATGTAAAGTGTTAGAAGAGTCGTAACCAGAGATTTACGGAGAGGTGACAGAAGCCTGGGTGTCACAGGGCTTGTTCTGTAATGTTTCAGAATTCCAGCATCTGCAAAGCTGCTGTTCACGCAGGAGTCATCAGAGACGATTCTGGCGGTTACATCGACGTGATGCCGGTCGATAAGAAGAAAGTCTACAATGGATCCTTGAGGAACGGGATCCGATCTGAAAGGTAAGGCGAAAACATTTCCAGCCCGGTTAGAAGAAAGGAAAAAAAAAAAAACCCTACCTAAACACAAGAGATAGTTTGTCTCTAAGGAATATCTGGAGATCTAAAGATCTGGAAATGCAAATTTGGAGTCTAGAAATAGAAACAGAGATATGAATAATCTACCGTTATCTACCGTGTTTCCCTGAAAATAAGACCCTGTCTTATATTTCTTTTTGCCACCAAAAAAGGTACCAGGTCTTATTTTCGGGGAGGGGGGGGTCATCCACTGATTCACCTCACTTGTGCACGTTGCCCTGGCCTCCTTTTCGCTGTCAGAGGCCTTCAGGAACATCTTTGGCTTCTGATAGTTACAGCCAGATCTCGCATACCCCATTTCTTCTGCAGCCAGCAAGGCTTTCCCGAAGACCTCTGTAGCTAATAACAGAGTTCCAGATTGATCTAGAAGTGGGCTGAGGTGTGCAAAGCCTGGCTGCAACTACCCTGTTTCCCCAAAAATAAGACCCCAAAAATAAGACCCTGTCTTATATTTTTTTTAACCCTGAAATAAACGCTTGGCCTTATTGCCATGCACTCAAAAGTCCGATTGAACTTATTATCAGGGGATGTCTTATTTTGGGAGAAACCGGGTATCCGAAGGTAAGTAGTAGGGCAGCTCCACTCCCTCATCCCCACTCTAGCTTAATCTTTACCTGTGTACCCTGAAGTGGGTGGGGTCTTAATTAGGGCTTATTTGTGTGTGGGGGGGGGTAGGGCTTATATTGGGTGCATGTGTAAAAATCAAGCTAGGATTTATTTTCTGAGTAGGTCGTATTTTCGGGGAAACACAGTATCATCTTCAACTCTCCCTTGAGCAGCTCAGAAAAAGGTTCTCCAAAGCAGACAAGAGGTCAACCAGAAAGGCCCAGTTGTCAAAATATTTCTTTTGTGCTTATGTCTTATTCGCCCGTTGTTTCCACTGGAGCTGATGTTTTATCCTTCCTTGCCAGCTTAAAGGCTCCCAGGGAAGGGAAAGCTTTCCAAATCTTTGCTGTGAGGCAGTAATTTCCCCAAGATGGTGAGACTCTTTGTGGAGAGAAACTGCAGCCTTGTGTGTTTCTCCTTGGGGGAGAGATGTTTGCCCCACCTTGGACCACGACGAAGCCTTCAAATCCATCCATCTTCTTTTGGAGAAAAAAAAGACGGCAGCAGGAATCGGCAACATCTGCTCACTGTTTTATTTTCGGACTGTTGTTATTCTACTTCCAAATGTTTTGAACCTTCAAGAAGTAAGAAGATGGTTCGAGTTTAGGAAAGAAGATGGTTGAAAAACTGGCTTACCCCACCTTTCCTATGAACAATTTTGTCCCCCAAATATAGGGGTTCTCGTAAACGCTGCTTCCAGGAGGAATGTTTATCTGATCAGTAGGCTTTGAATGAGAACATAGAAAACATTTAGGTCACCCCAAAGGCTAAATTTTTGAAAGATTGAGTCAAAGTCAAGAATATACCTGGAATCCAAGTCACCTTGTGATACCTTGAATGGTGTGGTGATTTAGGAAAGGTTTAGACCACACTAAACAAATAGCATAGATTTCTTTTGATGGAGACTAGGAAAGAGGTATTGCATTTCCAGAAAAGAATCTGCTTTTGCAAAAGAATGGAAAGATTGCTATTTCTCTCAAAAGAAACTTAAATGGAATAAATAGGTTTGCTGGCCAAACAACTGCAGGAAGTTAGGAAAACGGGGTTCAATTATCACCAAATTAAATGCTTGGGACCCCTGTCTTGGCACATTCTGATTCATTGCATGTTAGTTAGCATTGTTTTATTTACAGATGAATCCAACTTATTTTATTCAGCAGAGCTGTTCTAGCTTAGCTAAGCAATGGTTGCAAAAAATTTTATTTTGTTTTATTTAGTTTATTTTGCTGGAATTGAAAAGGTTTTTGCTTTACTTGTTTATTTGTATAGATTGGAAGCTTGATATATTAAGTTGGTCACAACATGTATATTATGAAGGCCTGTTAGAACAATTCTGTTTTCTGTTAGTCAGTACAATTCCTGTAGATCATACTCAAATGTTGTCCTAATGAAATAGTTGCGAAGTCGTCCTCTTTCAATCCAAATATTTGAAGGCTTAGATTCGTTAAGGATTTATCCTTCCTCTAAAAACTTCATCCCAGTCTTCATGGGAAGCCAAAGAGGTGCCTTCTGTTAATCTGGCACAAGGTTGGTCTACGAAAACTGGCCTCTGATCCCACCATACAAAAAGGACAAATATTGTTCAATTCAATGTGTGATTTCTATTTATTTAAACTTCTTGATTTTAGGGGCCCGTGGCTCAGTTAAAACACACACACAACAACCTTCAAATAAAACATGTGATTCAACAGTTCCTGTACGTTGGCTGGATTTTGGCCTTCTACACCCAAAGGGTTTTTGCCAACTATGGTGCTAAGATGGTGCTAAATAAGACTAGAAAGATGTTTTTGATTCTACACCTGCTCACAGATTCACCCAGGAGGAATCTATCTTATTTGCCCTTATTTGTTTTGTTTTGTTTAACCATTATGTCTGGAGGGGGGGAAAATCAGCTATAGTCACAAGTACTCTAAGACATCCTACCCAGCTGGGTGGTTGGGTGGAATGGCCCATTCTCTATTTAATCTTAATTATCAGGGGTGCGAGAGGAGAGTTAGTGTGTGCATATTGTTCTACCAAGAGCCGTTGTGGCACAGTGGTTAGAATGCAGGCTAATTCTGCCAACTGCCAGCAGTTCAATTCTCACCAGCTTCAGGTTGACTCAGTCTTCCGTCCTTCCAAGGTCGGTAAAATGAAGACCAAGATTGTTGGGGACAATATGTTGAGTCTGTAAACTGCTTAGAGAGGGTTGTAAGCACCGTGAAGCGGTATATAAGTCTAAGTGCAAAGTGCTTCATTAAGAATTTTGGCAAAGTGTCAGGAAATGAAATCACATTTTGGAGGGATCCCATGTTTCTCGAGACATCAGATAGGCTAGGCATCTAAATGCAAAATGTACGCAGGAATAATGGGGGAGAGGGAAGAAGGTAACACCCCCTCATGCGATGTCATCCCAAATGCAAGGTAATCTCCAGTTACTAAAGGATACCCCACCTTTGAGATACGTTGGTTATCAACGATGCTTAAGAACATAGTTAGGTGCCATTTCTAAACCAGATTCCTTTATTTCCTTTATTTCTGGAGAACAATTTTGACATGGATGCAACGAGATCAGATTGTTTAGATTTGTCGTCAATCTGGATTGCTCTCTAATGTGTGAATTCACACAAGCCAACAGAGGTGTGAGTCTTGATTCTGTTCCCAGATTCATGGGTTTAGAAGCATCCAATCGAATCCGATGGTTCAGGCTGATTCTTTGGAATTTTTCCAAAATGTGTGTATGTGTGTTTCATGAAATGGTTCAATAAATCAGAGAAGGATGATTTACACAGGCCCAACAAGCAATGTCCATGAGAGACGAACTAACAGGAGGTCAATAAAACATGCACATTTTCATGCTTATCGAAAATGTATTTGTGGGTGCCACCAGATACACAGCAAGTCGATAGAGGAAAAGAATTTCCCTGCCTGCTTTAAAATTTATCTGTTTTAAGGCATATATAGATCTGCATAGGTCCTATCTGCAGGTAGCACAAGCCTGCAGTTTTTGTATATTTGCTTTTTTTTCTATGAAAAACGATGTATTTTTTACTATATCCTTTGTAAAAAAAAATGTTCTGTAAAGGGCTTGCACAAGCATTTTAATGGGCAGAATGATTGTTTTTCCTTTTGATAAATATATATTTTCTCCAGATTCTTTCTACCTGGCGAATGAAACCGTTGTCTTATTATTTTGTGTTATGGCATTTGTGGAAATAAAAACTTTAGAACCGCCTGAAGTTTGGGGTCTTATTTATTTATTTATTTATTTATTTATTTAATTAATTAATTAATTAATTAATTAATTAATTAATTAATATGCCACCCTTCTCCCGAAGGACTCAGGGCGGCTCACAACAATAAGAAACAGAAAATACAAAAGTTAAAAGACAAATTAAAACAGAGTATCCAATAAATAAAGTTAACCGTGGGAGTATTTGCTCTGTCTTTGCAAACTTTGCCACACAGGTAGTTCATACAACTCACAAACATCCAATCAGTGACCGTTCAAAGCTGTGATAGTGATTTATTACCCGTCCTCACACTTATGATGGTCAAAGCATCTCCATGGTCACATGATCGAAATTTGCGTGCTTGCAACTGGCGTGTACTTATGACAGTTGCAGTGTCCCTGGGATCACCTGATTGCTATTTGCAACTTCCTAGCCAGCTTCTGACAAGCCAAGTCAACGAGGGAAGCCAGATTCGCTTAGCAACTGCAGGGTTCGTTTAACAACCACAGCAAAAAAAGGTTCATAAAATTAGGGCGCCATTCACCAACTGCCTTATCTAGCGACAGAAGGTCTGGTTCCAATTTGAGAACTATCTGGACACAATTACTTTCCGATGAGTGTGGAGATGGAGAAGAGAACATCTGGGATTTGAGAAGACACGGCTGTTAGTGACAGCTGACCTTGTATAACTTTTGCATTCCGTCTTGAGTTTGAAAGCTGACGCTTGCTCTGAATTCCAATTGCAAGAGGGTTAACTTGACAGCTAATAAACACAAGGCAAGTTTGGAAGTTATACCGGTTTTTGATTCCTTTCTAATATATAGATATATATATTTTACTGGCTGCAGAATAGTCTACATCCGGTCTGCAGGAATGCAGCGTTAGAAGGCAATTCAGACAAATAGATAGTGACAATCCGTTCAGGGAGGAATAAAGATATTTAGCCCAATTGACTTTGTCATCGCTGAGCTATTGTAAAACATCTTTATCTTAAAAAATAAAATGTTCCGAGCCAACTTTTTTTTTTTCTTCTTCTCCTGTTTGTGCAATGGGAATGGAACTCTTTTTTCAGTCCCCAAGAGCAGAGGTCTGCATCGTCTTAAAATTTCATAATTTGATCTTGGATGCAGAAAGATTGCTCAGATCTCTCATCAGTCCAGGTTTGGTCTCTAGTGTAAATTCACACAAGCCAACAGAGAAGTGGGTTTTGATTCCGTTTCCAGATTCAAGGGCTTAGGAGCGTCAGATGGAATCAGATACTTTAAATCCATTCAAACCACTTGTTTTGCATATTTCCAAAACCCCTCTGTGCGCGTGGGTGTGTATTTCGTGAAGCGATTCAATAAATCATAAAGAGGTTTAACAAGCCAATGTTGATTGTTCACAACCCAGAGTCACATGTTGGAGCGGGACAGCTATAGAAATAAAATAAAATAATATAAATATAAATAAATTAAATAAGAATGAAAATTAGCAGGTAAACTGTATAGCAGCCTTTTTTTTAAAGAAAAAAAAAAGACAACTTTCCTTTTTATAATATTTTACCTTTCCATGTTATTTCAATGCTTCTTCCATTTTCACCAACCCCGTCCCACAAGAAAATCAGGAAAAAGGAAATTACCTGGAGAGAAAGCTGGACTAAACACATACAAGGCATTTTGAATCATTTGTGTTTGCATCTGCCTGGATTTTAAGAGACATCCCGGAGCTGTTAATGTTGCATTTCCCATTTCAAGACATCACCGGGATAAAAAATTCCTCTGTAATAGAGAGGAAAATGGGAGGGGGGGAGGGAACCATGATTCAGAATTAGAGAATAACAGAGTTGGAAGGGACTTTGGAGATCATCTAGTTGAACCCAATGATGACAGCAATCAACCAATGGAACAGCTTACATTCAGAAGCTGTGGCTGTTCCATCACTGGAGGCTTTCAAAAAAGGGACATATATCTGAAATGGTATAAGGCAGTGATGGCTAACCTTTTTGCCATCGCATGTCAGGAAGGGGGGGCGGGGGAGGTTCGCGCGTGCGTGTGCCTACACCCATAATTCTACACGCCCCACCCTGTGCTTGTGTGCACAACCCCCCTCCCCACCGCTCCTGGCACGCAATGGCCCAGTAGGCCCGTTTTTCTTTCTCACCTGGCTCCAAATCCTCTCTATGCATCTGGGGAGGACAAAAACAGCCTTCCCCACCCCCTCGGAGGCCCTCTGGAGGCTTGAAACGGCCCATTTCCCAACACCCTGTTGGACAGGAAGTGACTTTTTTGCTGTCCCCAGCCTCCAGAGCCTCTCTAGGTGAGAAAGAAAAACGGGCCCTCCCCCACCCCCCACCCAGGCCTTCCGAAGGCAGGAAACAGCCTGTTTCCCTACTTCTGGTGGGCCCAGAAGGCCCGAAAATCAGCTGGCCGGTGCGCGCATGCACGCCAGAGCTGAGCTGGTGTGCCCACTGATATGGCTACGTGTGGCACCTGTGGCACGCGTGCCATAGGTTCGCAATCACGGGTATAAGGTCTCCTGCTTGAGGAGTGGGTTGGATTAGAAATCCTCCAAGGTCCCTTCTGACTCTTATTATTCTACGTTCTAACCCCCTACTCAAGCAAGCGACCCTCTACCTTTCCAGACAAATGGCTATCCAGTCTCTTCTATTGGCTATTCTAGTAATAAAGTAATAAAGGTCATATCTAACCCACTTGGTATAAGTTTTGTCTGATATGCAACTGTGATGAATCCATGGAGAATCACTAAATCCATGCTGGCTGAGGGGTTCTGGGAGTTGAAGTCCACAAGTCCTAAAGTTGCCACGTTTGGAGACCCCCCTACAATAATATATCTACAAATACTGTAGAGTCAATGCTACATTTTTAATAGGGAGACCTTCTGACCCATAGTTGGCAAGCAGGTTGAGATAGGAAAGAGAAATGGGGCGTGTGGGGAAAACAGCTGGTTGGAGAAAAGTTTTGGTAGGCTCAGCCCATCGAGAGCCAAATCCAGCTTGGCCTTGGCTCCTTGCATGAATTTCTAGAGCTCTTCCAGGTCTGAATGTTGACGCCATCACTAGTAACGGGAATTATGTTCCTTTCTTTAAAAATATTGTTAAAAATAATCCACAACAGGATTAGTTTAAGGTTGCTTATATAAGGGTAAGCTGGATGGTCAAGAGGCAAGACAGCAACGAAATTCAATGAAGTTCATCACTGGCAGAGGAACAGGACATCTGTTGTGTCTCATGTCTTGAGGGCCTCCTGGATCTGCCCTCCATCTGCATATAATGGAGTTTAGAATTTCACGAAGTATGAAGAGGACGGTGTTGAGACTTCACGAAACACATATAAACGCAAACATATGCCCATACAGTTATGATGTTTTCTTCTTCTTTGGGGAAAGTGAGACTAGAAATTCCTTTAACGAATTAAATGAGTTTCCTGACTTGATTGATGTTTTTTTGGCAAGCATAGTCATCTTGAAGAAGCTGAAGAAGCTTCTTGGATGAGAAGCAAAACCTCTTCCAAGAAAAACCAGAAAGTCCAGTTGCCTCTTGAAAAAAAGCACCTTTGGGACAACCATGACTTGAATGACTGAGAATCTCCATAGATAAGGAGAACAGAAGCTTTGAGCTTCTTCCTGAACCGGCAAGCTGAGACTATCATGGTCAAGTGACTTCACCAGTGGTGAGTTTCAATTTTTTTTACTACTGGTTCTGTGGGTGTGACTTGGTGGTCGTGGCTTGATGGGCATGGCAAGGGAAGGATACTGTAAAATCTCCATTCCCACCCCACTCCAGGGGAAGGTTACTGCAAAATCCCCATTTCCTCCCAATCAGCTGGGACTTGGGAGGCAGAGAATAGATGGCCAGTCAGAATTTTTACTACCGGTTCTCCGAACTACTCAAAATTTCCACTACTGGTTCTCCAGAACTGGTCAGAACCTGCTGAAACCCACCTCTGGACTTCACTAAAGCACCTGGATGGACAGGTGTTTTTCTCTCTCTGTTAGAAAAACAGCCAAAATATCAACCATACTCAAGACTCAAAGAGAGAATCAAGCAGCTTCCAGTCTTCCATCCTTTGATATCTTCTTCTTCTGGAGTTCATGAAGATTACAAAGGACCAAATTAAGTTGACAAGTGACTTTTGAATTATAGACCGCAATAAAAAATGGCAGCCGTTGCCAGTCTTCCCTTTTTAAGACATGTTGTTTTGGATTTATGCAAATGGCATAAAGTTCAGAAATAATCTACACATGACTGATTCAAGCAAGGAAGAGAAACAGCTGCTCGGCAGATGTTTCCTGATAGAACTCCATATGTCTTCGGATTATGACTTTTTATTTATGTATTTTCAAAAGGGAACTGTGCACTTGTATCTTTCTTCCTTGGATCAAGAAATTGTGATCTTTGGTGGCCTGATCTTCACTCCCACATTTAGTGTGGAGTTTAGATTTCCATGTTGATTCGTGCCAGAAGTATCACAATTAAAATAAGGCATACTAGTGTATATGATAAAGTATATGATAAGGGACACGATGGCTCAGTGACTAAGACGCTGAGCTTGTCGATTGAAAGGTCGGCAGTTTAGCGGTTCGAATCCCTAGTGCCGTGTAACGGGGTGAGCTCCCGTTACTTGTCCCAGCTTCTGCCAACTGTTCGAAAGCATGTAAAAAAAAAATGCGAGTAGAAAAATAGGGACCACCTTTGGTGGGAAGGTAACAGCGTTCCGTGTGCCTTTGGAGTTGAGTCATGCCAGTCACATGACCACGCAGATGTCTTCTGACAGTGCTGGCTCTTTGGCTTTGAAATGGAGATGAGCACCGCCCTCTAGAGTCGGGAACAACTAGCACATATGTGCGACGGGAACCTTTAGCTTTACCTTAAGCACTTTACATGCATGTGTGAGAGGAACCATTACCTTTAGTATATATGATATAAAATTTAAAATACAAGATTAAAATATATACAAATTAAACCAATCTTGCCCAGAAGATTTTCATGAGGGATATGAAAGGAGCCTCCCCGAAAGAATGTATGTTGTTCATACATTCGGGCATCCCCTGGGCAACAGCTTAGAGTTGGCTAATCCTTTCGTTCCAGAAAGTGTACAAAGTGTAAACTTTCATGCAGTAGCACCACCTTCTCTTCTCTTCCAACCTAGGGCTGGAAGGGACCTCAGAGGTCTTCTAGTCCAACCCTCTGCTCAAGGCAGAAGTCTCATACCATCCCAGTCAAATCACTTTGTGAAAGTCTAACACCATACTAAAAAATAGCCGCTTGGCTGAAGACCATGCCACTTTCTTCACAGTTCACAACCTCTATTTTTTTTTTCATTTCCTCATTTCAAAATGGGGTAGACATATAGCCTGCTCTGCTTAAAATGACTTCTTAATCAATCTATGAAGTAAAGTTGAATTTTTTCCCCCACAGTCCTACTATGAGGGCCTCACCAGTCTAGTCTAAAAGTCTACAAAAGGAACAGCTGCAGAAGGTACATCTTGACCTACCCCAAATCAGAACATAGAATAATAGGTTTGGAAGGGACTTTGGAGGTCTTCTACTCCAACCCACTGCCCAAGCAGGAGAAGACCCTATATCATTCCAGACAAATGGCTCTCCAGTCTCTTTTTGAAAACCTCCAATGATGGAGCACCCATAATTTCTGGAGGCAAGTCGTTCCACTGGTTGCTTGTTCTCACTGTCAGGAAATTTCTCCCCAGGTCTAAGTTGGATCTCTCTTTAACAATCTCAGTGAGGATAGCAATAGCACTTAGACTTATATACCGCTTTACAGCCCTCTAAGCGGTTTACAGAGTCAGCCTCTTGCCCCCAACAACCTGGGTCCTCATTTTACCCACCTCGGAAGGATGGAAGGCTGAGTCAACCTTGAGCCTGGTGATGTTTGAACTGCCAAATTGCAGTCAGTCAGCAGAAGTAGCCTGCAGTACCACACTCTAACCACCACACCACCGTGGGTCATTTCTAATTCCTAACTGTTTCAGCAGCAAAGTACCCTCCATCCTCCTGCATCATAGAAATGAAAGGAAGAATTCTTGGAAGATAATATTTCTCTCTACTAAACTACTCTATTTTTCTGAAGGTTCAAAGATGGGGTTTCCATTCCTCTACAGTTAGCAGAGTAACCAAGGGAAATCCTTCTCTAATTGCTCATCGGAACAGCATTCTATGTACTTCTTATTGTGATCATGAAGCTTTTTAATCACAAGGCCACAGAGCCCTAGTTTTCAAGATATATATATATTTTAATTCAATCATGAATTACCTGCAAATTAGGAAAATATTAGCAAAGCATCAAATAAGTATTTTTTTTCCCCCTCCGGTGGGACCGGTCTATCAGGGCAACCTGGTCTACCCAATTATGGGATGGAGCATACTGCTTCCGTTTTTCCGTTGAACAAATTTATGTTCAACATAAATTTAACACAAAAATAGTTTGTCGTGGAAGCGACTGCCTACGAAGGCTCCTGGATTGGGGCTGAAAGGTGAAAAGGGAAGCAGTATGCTCCATCCCATATTTGAGTAGACCAGGTTGTCCTGATAGACCGGTCCCACCGGAGGAAAAAATACTTAATCTCTCCCCTGGTATAGCCAACAAAGCGAGGAGAACCCATGGCTTAGAGGTTAATACATCTACCTAATATGTAAGCAGCCTGGGTTCAAATCCCAGAAAGGGTATGGCTAGCTGATGAGAGCTTGAAATAGGTCTATAGTCTCCCTTTATTTCTTTGTCGGTAATACATAAATTTAACACAAAGCATCAAATAGTTGCAAAGTCTTTTGGGTTTCTGCTACCTCCAAAACATTAGTTGATCATCGTCCATAACTTATCACTGTCCATTCTGATTCTAGCCTTCATTTTTGACCATTGGAGAAAATGAGCTCCCGTCAACATGACACTCAACGTGACTTTCTCGGAATCCTTTGGCAACATCTGGTGCCCCCCCTTTTTTTGCAGCTTTCATGTCACATGTAATTCTCCTGAAAAGGTCCAGCCACATGTTTCAATTGATGCCATTAAGTTTTGGCAGGAATTTTTTTTTGGGGGGAAAATAAAAACTTATTAAAGAATTGTAGACTTCTCAGGAACGTGCTTTCACAAGTCACCTGTTGGCCGGCAGTGAAGCCCTTGAGTCACTTCAGATGAAGGAGGCTGGTTCGCATTCCTGTTTGTTTATACGGAATCTCCTTCCAGTGCTAATTGGCCGTCCTTCTTAAATATGTGTTTTCAATTTTTCCTCTGAAATAGGAATTAGGACCTACTGCCAGCTCAGATCTGCTCTCACCGCCCACCGTTCAAAATTACTTGGACAATAACTTTATTTGCTCTCTTGGAAAAAAAAGTCAATTAATTATCAAGAATGCCTGTCTTACAATTTATTTATCTTTTTTTTTTTTTTGCAAGAGTCAAACTCCAGCAATTGCAAGCATATCTTTTAAGAATTATCTTTTTTTTTCCAGAATTACAAGGGTCAATTCAGGCTACCATAAAGATCTTTCTGCAGGCTTCTCCTTCCGTGCTTGAGAATCATTGAGAGCAATCCTTGCTTGATAGTAAAATAATGTTTACATGATTCTTTAATGATTGCAAAAAAAAAAAAAAAAAAGTTTACAGAAGGGATAACTTAGGCAAAGGGTCAGAAGAGCTGAGGTCCCGTTTTAGTTCATCAGCAATTTCTATGATTGCTCTACAGACTATTTCATTTCATTTCATTTCATTTCATTTCATTTCATTTCATTTCATTTCATTTCATTTCATTTCATTTCATTTATATACTGCCCTATTCCCGAAGGACTCAGGGCGGTGAACAGCCACAAGATAAAACACATAAATACAAAATTTAAAAGCAAAGTAAAACTGAATTAAACAATTTGGCCCAAGACAGATTTAAAAACACCCCAATAATTTAAAACAGATTAAAATTTACATTTTAAAAGACAAAAAGGGAAAAGATTAGGCCAAGCCCGCCTGATGGAATAAAAAGGTCTTAAGAGCACGGCAGAAGGTGAGCAGATCCGGGATCCTCTGTATCTCCGGGGGAAGCTCATTCCAGATAGTAGGTGCCCCCACAGAGAAGGCTCTCCCCCTGGGGGCCGCCAGTCGACATTGTTTAGCCGACAGCACCCGGAGGAGCCCCTCTCTATGAGAGCGTACCGGCCGGTGGGAGGCTATTGGTGGTAGCAGGCGGTCCCATAGATAACCAGGTCCTAAGCCATGGAGCGCTCTAAAGGTGGAAACCAAAACCTTGAAGCGCACTCAGAAGACCATCGGGTGCGCTATTAACGTCTGAGTTAGTCACCTTAAGTTTAATGGTGAAAAGCAATTCTTTTTTCAGTGTAAACATTTTCCTAAAAGATAAATGCTTTGAAGTCATCCACACAATTACTAAATTCTGTGTCCAAGTTCTCCACTATCTCCACTATCATTGGAGCCAACAAAAGTAATTTACTTAATAAATGAGTTTGATTCTCAAGTTGCATTCTGTTGTTTTAATTTTAACCATTTTTTACAGCTTTGGACTGTAATAAAATGTCGGTCTATTTGTTTAATCATAAAAGTCAACCTTGAATTAGTGTAGATATGGTTGAAAAATTTATCATGCACACCCTAAGGAGCCAAGCTTATGTAACATCATAGACTTATTAACTTGAGGGTGAATTATTAGCTTAATTAAGTTATTAAGTTATTAATAATTATCCACAACATATGTAGTATTTCACTACACGATCCAGTTGACTGAATATTCCTAACACGATGTTTCAACTATTATGAATTTAAAATCCATCAAGAATGGAGCTTATTAATACTTTATAAACATTGAGTTGGAATGCAATGGTCGTGCTTCTAAGAAGCCAGCACAACAAATTCCTCAGCAAAAAAGAGATTATAAAAGTACCTACTAATTTATCATGAGATAAGGATTCTCCACAACTGGCTCACATTTCATAATGGAGTTTAAAATTACCTTTGTAGGGTATTTACCCAAAGTGATAGCAGAGAAAACAATTAATTTCCTATATTCTTAATCTTTGCTTGTTGCAATAAGGCATCATCATTTATCAAGAGTAAAGAGACGTAAACTTTCATTATACTAATTCATGTTGCTTAATATAGCTCATGGACCAGATGGGAAAACTCTAGGAACTGGAAGTACTGCCAGCATACTGTAAATTATTGGTCTTTGATTTTCAAGCACTTTCAAATGTTGCATTTAGACTGATGAAGTTGTCAGTCCTTCAGTCATTAGTTAGAAAGCTCAGCAGTTAAAAGCTTAATAACATCCATAGAGATAAAGATTGGAGGCATAATTTCAGGAGGATGGATAGTTAGATAGATATACAGTAAATACTAGGCTGCTATCGTGTCACCCCTAGTCCTCCTTTTCAAATGAGGTTCTGATCAATCCATGGACTTCAAAATCAGCCACGGCAACAGCTTCCAGGAAATAGGTTGAAAATCAAGGTACTTTCCATTCAATCAACTCTTCCTCTGAGCTGTCCATACTCCCACCCATAAGGAAATGATACAATAGGTGTAATCTTCATGGTCGGTTGAAGATATTCTACAGAAACCCGTCTACACACAAATGTTTTTGTACAACTGAAAGAGCATTTATTGTCTGGCAAGTCGATGTGTAATTTATCACTCTTCCACTTCTTTTAAAAAGAGAAGAAATATCATCCTTTCTCAATGCTTTTCCCCTGTTTTAAGCCAGAAACTCGCATTCCTTACTTGCCCAAATGAATCATAAGAATTTCTTTGGTTAGTGTGGTTGACAGCTGCTGTCTTTCTCACCGGTTTACTTTCAAGAAGTTCTTGAGCTTTTGATGAAATCACTTTGGGAACCGAGAATCTTAGAAGCTTCTTTTGATTGCTGGAAACTAAAAGACTTAGCTGTATTTGGCATTCAGACTGGACAGCTGCCAAATGACAGAAGGAGGAGCAGGCATGAATCTCATCCTGACGGCCCCAGTTCCTACTTGTGGGGGGGGAAAAAAGATGAATACAATATATTTGGTGCAATCATGCCAGCTCGCAGATATTGTTATTGACCAATATTGTGTTCTAGAAATGAATCAAGAACTCAATTTCTTGGCCACGTGTGTTAAAAAGAGTCGTAAAAACTGAAAGGTGTGTGAAGGAGCGAGGCGAGGATGATCAAAGAGAGACTGAGGGAACCTGGAGAATGTGGATTTGTTCCCTCTAGAGAAAGGAAGGCTGAAGTTGGCATAAAGTTGTGATGTTGTGCTTAAGAAGTTGGAGTAGGATGACACGGTGGCTCAGTGGCTAAAACGCTGAACTTGTCGATCGAAAGGTTGGCAGTTCAGCGGTTCAAATCCCGAGTGCCGCGTAATGGGGTGAGCTCCCGTTACTTGTCCCAGCTTCTGCCGACCTAGCAGTTCGAAAGCAGGTAAAAAATGCAAGTAGAAAAATAGGGACCCCCTTTGGTGGGAAGGTAAAAGTGTTCCATGCGCCTTTGGCATTGAGTCATGCCGGCCACATGACCACGGAGATGTCTTCGGACAGCGCTGGCTCTTCGGCTTTGAAACGGAGATGAGCACCACCCCCTAGAGTAGGGAACAACTAGCACATCTGTGCGAGGGGAACCTTTACCTTTATCATACACACACAATGCATGCACACTCAACACCAGTCCTAAAGTTGCTTTGTCAAAAAGGTAACTGGACTTCCTTGATTTTTTTCTCTTTTTCTCTTTTTCTTTCTTTTTTTCACTGAAGAAGTTTCTTGGATGAGAAGCAGAACATTTTCAGAGAAGAAAAACCCAAGAAAAGTCCAGTTGTCTTTTGGAAAAAGCATCTTTGGGACAACCAGATCCTGGGAGAATGAAAATCTCCTTAGACGGATAGTTTCCTTGATTTTTGCCACATGTGGTTTAATGTGGCATAAGACAGCCATTCAAGATGCTCCAGTTTCAGCAATATCTCTGTAAAGATCCCACATTTGGAAGCTTTCTTGATGGGAGATATTCCATTCTAGTTGCGATGGAAAATTTTTGGGTTCCCCAGATCTGTTTTATAGTACTCTGCAGCTGCCTAAGGAAATGTAAGCTTTGGGATTTCTTCTTCAGTTATTCCAAAATAATTGTGTGGTTTGTTATAGGATAGTTTATGTGAAATTAGGAGCCTCTTGCTCTCACTAACACAGCTCCAAGGGATGAGAAGACATCTACAATCAAAGTAGGGTTAGATTAATTTCAGGAACAGACACTTAGATACCTAAGGGGCGAAATATCTATTTCAAGATGGAGAATTTTTTTTTAACTCTTTGTGTTGGAAACTCAAAGAGCATACTCCTTCAGAGCTGTACAAAGAATGAATAATTTAAGGCAAATTTCAGAATCCAATTATCTTTGCTCAAGCAGGATAATGTGTGATTTTAGAGTAACCTCTGGTTGTCCTTTTATTCAATCCCATAGCTTGCTGGATGCAAAGTCAAAGCTTAATTGAGATCAGTCTAAAACTGTGGAGATCTAAGTGACCCTGAGACTTGTGTTGGGAAAAAAAACCAGAATAATATTTGGGACAAAAGGATTAAGAGAATGATCACTTAGAAAGTCTTTTCAAGAACAGGACAAAATATCTGCTTACTGTTGCTTAGATTTGGATATGAACAACTTAAGTGACCTATAAACAGAGAAAGATGTCTTAAAAGCCTATAAAAGCAGGAGGATGGAAATGGAGCAATACACATACACACACATGTTGTTTCGTTTCTGTTCAACTCAATGTTTTTAATTTGATGTTCAAGACAAGATTTGTTGACAAAGCAAAGTTTACATGCCACAGAAATTAAATGTATTTGTAAACTTCCCTAATAAAACCCAATTGTGCAATGTCACTCTGGAAATATTTATTAGTGAAACCACCAAGTGACAAAAATAGAAGCAAGGGACACATGACTGATCAGATTAATGGATATGAAGAACAGATTCCAGAGCCTGGAGTTCACTGAGGCATGAGCTCTACATCTATTCTACACCCAATTTTTAAGTGTTGATGATCAAGGTTGAAATTTCCATTATTATTTTTTTTTACCAGCGGACTTTGTTTTTAAACAGAGATGTCCCTTTCCGTGCCCATCGAGAAAAATCCAACAAACTTAGTGATTCACAAACACTCTTCCAGGAACCATATTACGCATCTAATTTAATAATAATAAGAACATCAAACAACATTTCCGTATTCAGGGTCCTTGGGAAGGACTCGATAGGTGGATCAAAATGCCAAATCCAGTCTAAACATCTGGCTGAATGTGCAGCAAATCATAATAATGGATTATTTGCTAACTTGTCTGGGAATGATCAAAGTCCCAATCAGGAGAAACGCCGACTTTAGTCAAAGTCCTGTCTAGACTTCAAAAGAGCCAAGTCCTGTTGAATCTAGAAGACTGGAAAAAAGAACAGGAATGAGTGAATGGATCCAGAGTATATAAATCCAAAGCCAAATTAGAACGAGTATTGCTTTCATCAGGAGACATTTAAGATAGATCTATCAAGTCTTCACTTGAGTTCAGCAGTTGGATTATCTCAATCAGAGTACGGAGCTACTTGGGACCAGCAGGAGCTACCAAATAGACCTCTAGTTCCATAAATTCATCCCTGCAACCTGGCACTCCAGTACCTTTTAGCTTCTTGATGTTCATCTTGATGTCATGATGTTCTTTTGGGCCAGAAAGTCTAGACTGAAGTCTGAAGAAACAGACTCTTGGCTTGTGAGGGATCATTCCTCCCTGAGACCTATGCTGGGACCTGGTTCCATAGATTCAATGACTTCTGCAATTACTTCCTCTTCCTCTGAGGCTGACATAGCCAAGGTAGACATGACTGATAGGAATTAAAAACCCAAATAATTGTCAGTTGTTACATCTTTGCTGGAAATGCTGAAGGGCGAGTTCACCTTTGCTTGATTCACAGGGAACTCTTAAAAATTAATCAAGAGGGAGTTATTGTATATATTCTTAGATTCTGCAACCTTCTGCAAAATGTGTGTGTGTTCAAATAAATTAGCATGAGCCTTTGTTATGAAAGTTGTATGAAAGTTTGTTATGAAAGCATTCGTATCATTAATGCCATCAGTATTTTTTTAAAGCAAAATATTAGTTGGCAAGATTAACTGTTGTCAAATGGGTATCTAAGCTGTATTATTCCTTTGCTTTGGCAAAGCTAAATATTATGTAACTGTAACAGTAGGTAGGCAGAGTTTCCGGCATGAGTACATTCTTCAGAAATAGGATATTAAAAATACTACGACATCATCACTATTAATTATTGTCATGCCTTTTTTAACTGGAAAAATATGTTAATTTTCTTGCATTGAGTTGAGGTAATTGTTTTACAAAGCCGATTGAAAAAGATGTGAGGTTTATTATGGAAGAAATTAAATTTGGTTTGTTTATTTTTGTATTCCAGGAAAATGGAAAAAAAACATTAAAGGAAGAATTAATATTAAAATAATTAATATTGGTTTATTTTATTTTAAAGGAGAAGGAAGGAAGGAAGGAAGGAAGGAAGGAAGGAAGGAAGGAAGGAAGGAAGGAAGGGAGGGAGGGAGGGAGGGAAAGGAGCGGGGTTTATATAAAATCATACTGTGGTATTTGGTTGAGACCCAATGCAGCTGTTGGGCCTTCATTAGACATAATAAAGTTTTTAGATGTTCCTGAAGCACAGTTCCCAAATTCTCTTTCTTTTTAGAGTCCTCTTCTCACCGAAATGCTAGATTGATTTTTTTCTCTCTCTACTACAGATGAGGTAGTCTTCCATTTTCTCTTTTTCTGTTATCTGCCAGACAGGAGTATTGCTCGTACAGAAAGAAGTAGCATGGAGAACAGGTTGGATTAAAACTGTTCTTCTAGGCTTCAGGTCTGATTTCTTATGTAAAACAACGGAGAACTACCATATTTTTCAGGGTATAAGACACACCGGCGTATAAGACGCACCTTAGTTTTTTCGGGGGGAAATAAGAAAAAAGCTGATTGGCAGGGGGATCTATATATATTGGTGTTATTAGCTAGTTTTAGAAAATACACTTTTCCCAAAAGGTTTCCACAATTTTGACCACTACTGTACAAATGTTAACAAAAGGAAACAAGCCACAATACTTAAAATTAGAAAATGAACATAAATGTGTGTGTGTGTTGGGGAGGAGACAAACATATTAATTAAAATACCTGGCATTGAATTCAGAATTCTTCCAGGTACCTATATATAGGCAGTTATGAAGCGATGTTTATCTCTAAGTCCACAGATGCTTAGTTAAAGCAACAGTGCCTGGGTGGTTTCTTAATTTGGGTCTTCTGTGAAGAAAGTGTGCATTGCTGCATAAGGAACAGTTACACAACTGTTATGTAACGTTACACCACACGGTGGAACAAAGCCACAGAGCTGTGTTTTGATGCACCCGATCCAACAATGCTTTGGTTTGTTCCAGCTGTCATGCACAATGTCAAATGGCTCCCTGGCTCGAGTTTTCCAAGAAGTTGACTTTTGCTTCTCCAGAGGAAGCTCCTCCTCCTCCTCCTCCTCCTTTTCTGAAGTCGGGAAACTTTTTCCAGCAATCTGGCAGAAAGAGACGGTGGCATCATTAGGGAGATTGCATAAGGAGCTGACAAAGAGTGATAAATGAGATACTGGACGGCGGGAGGGTGGAGAGAAATCACTTCTGGAAAGAAAAAAAGAAAGGGGGGGGGAAAAAGAGAAGCTTTACTTTTCTCTCCTTGTTTATTTTCTTTCTGTAAGAAGAAATATGCTGGTTATGTAACTAGAGAACCTTCAACCTTCTGAGATAACGTTCCAGATAGAGTTCTGCCCCATCTTTTTATCGATATATATATATATATATATATATATATATATATATATATATATATATATATAATGAAATCAAGCATCCCTTTTTCGTTTTGTGGGGAGGGGATATGGGGGGCAGGAGAGGAAACTCTCAGAGTTTGAAACCTTTCCTGCATCTTGTCTCTGGGGATTCTCCATCATCCAGGTCGTGGTTATCCCAAAGGTGCTTTTTCAAGAGGCAACTGGACTTTCTTGTTTTTTCTTTTGAGGACGTTTCGCTTCTCATCCAAGAAGCTTCTTCAGTTCTTCTTCAGGTTTTTTGCATCTTCTACTTCTTTTCCCACATGGTTGAGAACCCTTGTTTTTCACTGGGACATTTCCCAAGGACTTATGACCCAAGAAGACCTAAGTTGTTGTTCCTAGTCCTTTTTCTGAACCCACAGGAACATCCTAACTCATCACTTTGGTTAGGCAACAGAGGGTTGGGGATGGGAAAATGGAATATTTCAGTTGACGGTCAGCTTGACTAAAGGCTAGTGAGAAGATTCTGTAGAAGAACCAGGTTATCATTCTACCTTTGGTTCCTTTTTTTCTCTTCTATCGAAACCAAAAATGAAAGGCCAAAGGACTGAATTCCATAATAACTGTGTCTTTTTTTGATGGCATACCAATTAGATCACAGTGACACCATCATAAAATGTCTAGTCTAGTCTAGTCTAGTCTAGTCTAGTCTAGTCTAGTCTAGTCTAGTTTAGTCCAGTCCAGTGCATTTCATTCCATTCTTCCACTAGAACAAAAAAAGAGAGAGAAGAAGCTGTCCTATCACTGTTTGTGATACAGGATGTCCAATCTGCTCGTTTCTGCACAGAAATTAAGCAATAGGTTTCCTTTGATTTGACAATGTCAATCAAAGATTTCACCAGAGTGTGCGTCAAGAATAAAACTGAGCCTGGATATTGCCTGGTGGTGCGGATATAACCCAACTGCACCTCCCTTGGGACCTCTCCCTGGATCACAGCTGCTTAGAAAGATCAGGCAGATGTTCAGATTGGTGGTTCTCCAAGAACATGTTAATTACTGTCTGCCAGAGCTCTGGAATGCATTCCTTTCCGCAACGGGATCACAGCACAGATTAGCTTTGATCTGCAGACAATCACAGGTTCTGCACAACCTTGCAAATTTGGGGGGGGGGGAAGGAGATTGGGTAGAAAGAATCACTGTGTGATTGTAGAAGTGGAATGGAGACAAATGCAGGAATTATCCCATCTTGAGGCCTTTGCAAATGTCTATTTGAAAGCATTCAGGGGAAAAAGAAAGCTCAGCAGGTATTGGGATCTGTTGAAAAATGTTCAATTCTTTCCAAGTGAATGTAAATTTGAGGGGGAGGGGGTGATCAAGGGCCCCAGCCCTCTCTTCCCAGACCACACAAACTGTGTGAAAATAGAATAGAAAGGAAAGTCTATGGAGAGTCATCCAGGCCATGGTTGACCCAAAGGTGTTTTTTCCTTGAAGAAGTTTTGCTTCTCATCCAAGAAGCTTTTTCACTTAGGAAGAAGATAGGAGGAGAAGTTGACAAAAGAAGGATGGAGCTAAAAAATAAGCCAGATTTGACCAGAGGGGGCAGAGAAGATCAGTCTAGAAAAAAGTTCCCTCCTGCATCCCTCTGGAGAGGCCATTGGGCTGTGGCTCAGAAGGTTTCTGATGTTTCCATTCTAAGCTCTTCTTCCTTCTAGTTCCATGACCCAAAGTGGAATGTAGGCAGCCTACTCTATGCTTCCCAGATTAATAGAGTTGGAAGGGACCTTATAGGTTATCTAGTCCAACCCACTGCTCAAGCAGGAAACCCTACACCATTTCTGAGAGGTGGCAGTCCAATTTCTTCTTCAAAGCTTCCAGTGATGAAGCTCCCACAACTTCTGAAGGCAATCTGTTCCATTGATTGATTGTTCTCACTGTCAGAAAAAATTATCCTTATTTCTATGTTGAATCTCTTATTGATCAATTTCCATCCATTGTTCTTTGTCTGGCCTTCAGGTGCCTTGAAAAATAGCTTGACCTGTGGCAGCTCTTTAAATATTGGAAGTCTGCTATCCTGTCTCCCCTTGTCCTTCTCTTCACTAGACCAGCCATACCAAGTTCCTGTAATCATTCATCATATGTTTTAGTCTCCACTGCACACAAACACACCTGGGTGCAACTTGAAGAGAGAACAGAAAGACACAGAAGCCCAAGATGCTACTTCATTTCCTAGAAGAAAATCTAGGTGTGCCAATGGCTAGTAAAAAGAGTTGGGAAGGATTCATGAAGCCTGATTTGGCAGGTTATGCTTAGAACTTAGAACATTCTCCTAATTTTCTTTCCTTCCCCTCCCTTCCCTTTTCCCTTCCCTTCCCCTTCTCCTTTTCTCTCTCTTCTTCTCCTTCTCCTCCCTTTTCTTCTCCTTCTCCTTCTCCACCTCCTCCTCCTCCACCACCACATCCTCCTTCCCTTTCCCCTTCCCCTAATCCTCCTCCTCCTCCTCCTTCCATAGTACCAACTACTATTTAACTAAAGCATTGTTTCACAGCTGTATGGCATACCGTGGCTCGCCTGGGGACGGCAAGAGCTAAATTTGGTTTAGTTTGCTTTTTTAATGAAATATTTGCTTATGCATGTGTGAGCTCAGCCACAGACATCGCTTTCTTTCCAGGAGAGCCGTGCCAATTTTAGAAATGAACACCAATCGTGCAAGGCTTCATATTCTGAATGACATTAAGAGAGGTGAACAGCACAGTAGTTTTCCACTGGGTCCAGATAATGTTTGATTCACTGCTATTGAAAGGGTGTAAAGTTGGAGTGGGGGATGTTCCCCTATTCCAATAGTATTTTTACTCAGGGTGGTCTGGCAGAAGCTGATATGATTCCTTGGAAGGCATGGAACCCAGCAGCAATCATCTTCAAAAATCCTTCCTGAGAAATAAATATCTATGATATTTTTTCCCCCTTCCAATCTTAGCAAAGACGATATGTACTTGTAAGAGGAACATCCAGGAACAGAAAATCTATTCTGTTTATTTTAAAATATTTTTTTTCATTCAATGAAATGGAAAAAGAAAGCCCTGTGATATTTTTTCCCCCAAAGACAAATTCAGTAGTTGCGCTATGAACTCTGAAAGGGTTTTTGTGTCTGTCTGTCCTTCACTATGCAATAATCTCTCCAGCAATCTGTAATCTCTTTGATCTCCCACCTCCATGTCAAGGCCAAGTAAGGACACCATAAAGTGAAGACACCATAAGAGGTGACCATTGTTAACGTAGGAGACCAAAAAGCCAGAGACACTGCAGAGCACCAGTCAAGGAGAATATTTGTAGCTCAGGGTTGAAGTGAGGAGTCCCTGGTGATCTCCAAGCTTGGCTGTTTTCTTGCAGACATTTCATGACCCAAATTAGGGAATATTATCAATGTTAGAAGGGAAGAAGAAGAAGAAGAAGAAGAAGAAGAAGAAGAAGAAGAAGAAGAAGAAGAAGAAGAAGAGGAGGAGGAGGAGGAGGAGGAGGAGGAGGAGGAGGAGGAGGAGGAGGAGGAGGAGGAAGAGGAAGAAGAAGAAGAAGAAGAAGAAGAAGAAGAAGAAGAAGAAGAAGAAGAAGAAGAAGAAGAGGAAGAGGAGGAAGAAGAAGAAGAAGATTGTGGGGTCCTAGATGCTCTCTGAGCTATGTTGTTTTTTGCAGATGTTTCATTACCCAAACTCAGTAACATCATCAGCTCTGAACTTGCAGATAATGAAACATCTGCAAGAAAAGAGCCAAGCTCAGAGAGCACCAAGGACTCCTCACACTGTAGAATGACAGAGAGAAAGAGGGAGAGGGAGGGAGGGAGGGAGGGAGGGAGAGAGAGAGAGAGAGATCAGAGCTCACCTACCAATACCAAAATCATGGATATTGTGAGGAAATTCTAATGCAGTAAAAATAATGAAGTAAAAAAGAAGAAGTTTTTTGCAAGCAAGGAAAATGCTCAGGAAACAGAAATTCCAGGTTAGGACATAGAATTAAAATGTACACATGATGTGTTCATAACCAACTTCAATTTCCCTTTTATTCTATGGTTACAATATAACTCTTTTCTCTCTATAAACTATCCTGTCTAATCATTAAACATTTTTTTTTCTGTTTCAAAGTCCATAAGGTGTTCCAGTTAAAAATAAACATCGTCTTTTCTCTGATCAAAGAAGTTTATTTAACCATCTCAAGAAGTTCCATCATCTTCATGCACCTTTCTTTCATTGGGTGGGTGGTGTGAAACCCTTCCATCTTTGTGCGTACAATAACCTCATTGCAGTCACTATGTACAGAAACTGAAAGTCGGTTTGATTATATCCGTATCTCTTATCCTCAGAACTTGAAAAGGTGTAGCTCAAAGTTACTGGCTGAGGGAATTCTGGGAGTTGAAATCCACACATCTTCAAGTTTGCCAAGCTTGAGATACCCTGATCTATAGGAGACCATCCCTGTCATCAGGACGAAGGTGAATTTTCCCATTTTAAAATTGGGCCCTGGGCATGAACAGAAAGAAAAACACACGCTAAGCTCTGCAACCTTCTGGTAAACCTAATACTTCATGATTTAAGTGCTGTTGAAAACATTCATTGAGAAGCATGGAGAATCACCTTGCCTTGGGCCCTATTTGAGACATGAAGATATCACAAGTGCATGCAAAGATGAGCTGTCCGTTCAGCACCATAACCTCCAGGGGGGAAAAGGGGAAAAGTGGAGGAACAGGTTTATGTGTTTCTTTCAGGATGTTTGCACAATGGCCTTTCTCAGAAAACTAGTCTCCAAATTTCTCCATTGGTGTTTGCTCTGAAGATCGTTCTGAGCTGCCAGGAGTATTCCATGGATAAATGTGGAAAACAAGTCAAGGTGAAGAAGAGTCTTCATGGATGTGGACAGAATGGGCCTGTAATCCATGGTTGGTGATCTTCTTCCTTGTGGAATGAGTGAAGGATGAATCCCCAGCAATCCCATCTATGCATTTATTTATATTACACATTTATTATTTTTATAAACAGGTCAAGACGGTGAACGTCATCTAATACTCCTTCCTCCTCCTATTTTCCCTACAAAAAACAACACTGTGAGTTGGGTTGGATTGAGAAAGCAGGACTGGCCCAAGGTCATCTAAATGGCTTCCATGTCTAAGGACTCCCCATTTCCTGGCAATTGGTTGTCATACCTCAGGCAGGACTAGAACTCCCAATCTCCTGGTTTCTAGGCTGGTGTTTTCACCACTAGAGACCAAAGTGGTTCGGTTACAGATGAGAAAGATCAAAGGCAAGACATCATCTGACACAAAATCTTGGGGTTGAGACTCCTGTTTTTTCTGTACAACATTGTGAACATCGAGTTCACTAGGCCTCTTGTATTGTGTATCTTCAACCATCCAGAATGTTTATTGATCCTTGTGTAGTTGATATGGAGCTTATCTAAACAGAACCACATGGCTCTTGAATCAGAGACTTTAGGGGGAAAAAAATCTGCCTGGGAAATGTACTTTAGCTGGTTCCCTGGTGTCATAATTTCTTACCTCATAAAAGCAGCTGATGGTGTAATTTAAAACACTCCTGTTCTTTAAAGCCCATTATGATTCTTCTGGAGAGTTTCTACCATGGTAACGTTTCAAGGACAGATTCCATGCTCTGAGGAAGTCTCTCCTTTATGACTCAGAGGACCTAGGGGAAGATGTGTTGAACTCAGTTTTGCTTTGGGATGGTAAGAAAATAAGAGATTGATGGTGTACAGACCGGACAATGGATAGCAAATGGGAGCGCTTCCAGCTATGTCTTAGGACCAAACATTACTGACCAATAGCCACATGGAAGTGATTACCCCAAAGTCATATTCCTGTGTTTCCTTGGGAACTTTAGCATCAATCGATCTTCTAAATGAGGTCATCAGACACTGGGAAGCTATGCCAGTAAATCAGTGCTGGTTCCTGTGTATATCTTCCCAGAATACATGTTCCTTTGTGTGTAGATTTTGAACTGAGAGCTGCACTGCAAAGTAGAGAGAGAGAGGCAAAAAAAAAGTGAAATCAGTAAGGTATCTGTGAAATCCTCTTACCTTCGCTACCAGTTTGCAAATGGGAGCGCGATTGCGCTTGCTTTGCTCACTCACGACACCTCTGTGCATGCACAGGACCTTCTGCGCTGCGCAGAGCATCAAAAACGGGACGTGATGACATCCGGGTGGGTAGCAGAGTCTCCCACCGCCGGCACTACCGGTTTGCCCAAGTTGGATAGAGCCATCTGCATTTCACCACTGGTTGACCCCCTCTTCTTTGGGGCAGCCTCTTACATATTGGAAGACTGCTATCATGTCACCCCTAGTCCTTCTTTTCATTAGATTATCCATACCCAATTCCTGCAACCATTCTTCGTATGTATGACAAAGGCAGGGGTGAAATCTAGCAGGTTCTGACAGGTTCTGGAGAACCGGTAGCGGAAATTTTGAGCAGTTCGGAGAACCGGCAAATACCACCTCTGGCTGGCCTCAGAGTGGGGAGGAAATGGGGATTTTGCAATAACCTTCCCCTGCCACGCTCACCAAGCCACACCCACCAAGCCACACCCACAGAACCAGTAGTAAAAAAATTTGGATTTCACCACTGGACAAGGGTCTATTGGACTGTGGTCATTGCACATGAATGCCGACCAAAATATTTTTCTCCCATATTTGCACTATATTATAGTATCCTAACATAAGTAAAACAAGCTAATGGTACACATCTATATAGTCCATTTGGCAATTTAGTCCTTGATGCCAGAAGGATTTGTTGACTAAAACTTGGCAAGGGGTTTATCCTGTTCTGCTGATTGGGAAATGCAGCTCAAAAGGCAAATTCTTTGAATGCTGAGGGCACCACCTCTTGGAAATTGGAAGCATGCAGCAGACATTAATATATATATATATATATATATTAAAGGAAGCTAGCAGTGAATGAAAGAAAATAAATAAGAAAAAAATCAGGAATTTGGCTTCTTAATCATCACATTGATGGTAGAGCTGAAGAGTGTGTCCTTGTGCAAGCATATGAATAATAATTATTATTATTATTATTATTATTATTATTATTATTATTATTTAATCTTTAGTGAGATTCACAGCCTTTGAGACTGGTTAATAGCTCAGCAGCTCGAGTCCTAACCAAGGACCTAGGAACTGTTAAGGTATCATCGGAGGATGTAAACTGTTCCAAGTAAGGTGGTTTTTTGTAGAGTCAAAATGTTCAAGTCCGGCAAATTTAGAATTTCTAAATAGCGGGGTAACCCTTTGGGTATTGCTCCAAGGGCTCCAATTACAATCGGGACAACACACAATTTCTTTTTCTACAGTCGCTCAACTTCAATTTGCAAGTCCCGGTACTTTGTGATTTTTTCTTGCTGCTTATCTTCAATCCGTGCATCACCAGGTATTGCAATGTCAATGAACCATCCTTTTTTCTTTTCAACTATTGTTAGGTCAGGTGTGTTGTGGACCAAGTGCCTGTCAGTCTGAATCCTAAAGTCCCACAAGATCTTGAGTTTCTCATTCTCTAAAACTTTCTCAACCTGATGTTCCCAGTGGTTTTTGCTGTACTCAAATCCAAACTTCTGGCACAATTTCCAGTGAATGATCTTAGCAACACGGTCATGGCGTTGTAGGTAGTCAGTTTGTGAAATTTTGCTGCACCCACTGATCAGGTGGTCGACTGTCTCATCTTTCTCATTGCAGAGACGGCATTTGCTGTTGGTGGTAACATGTTGAATTTTTGCCTTCATGCAGTTTGTGGCTAGGGCTTGTTCTTGAGCTGCCAAAATAAAGCTTTCTGTTTCTTTTTTCAGTACTCCTGATCTTAACCAGTTCCAAGTTAGTTTCTGGTCAGCTTTGCCTTCAATATTTTTCAAGTATTGGCAATGCAGAGTTTTGCTTTTCCAATTTTCAGCTCGCTGCTCAATTACTTCTTTCTTATATTCTGCTTTTGTTTTAGTTGTCTTTAAAAGGCCTCCTTTATTTACTTCCTTAATCATTGGTTCTTCACTTTTCTGGATGTAATCATTCAAGCTGCATTTTTCTTCTTTCACAGTCTGCTTTACTTGTAGGAGTCCTCGACTATTCTTCTTCTTCTTCTTCTTCTTCTTCTTCTTCTTCTTCTTCTTCTTCTTCTTCTTCTTCTTCTTCTTCTTCTTCTTCTTCTTCTTCTTCTTCTTCTTCTTCTTCTTCTTATTATTATTATTATTATTATTATTATTATTATTATTTTTCCGAGCCATCCTTTCCTCCAGCAAAACTTCTGTGTTTTCAATGGCATCGATCACAGGGGAAAAAAAAAAAGATCCCAAAAGTTTTCTGAAAGTCAAACAATTCATGCAGCTGTTCAAGGGCCGATATTCCACATTTTGTTAAGTTTGGAAAAGGAAGCGCATTCCCCGACTCTTTGGAGTTTGCAAACCAACCATGAAGTCCAAGAAGACCTAGCAAACGGTCTGAGAACATCAGGTGCTTTAAGGAAGTGACCCAAGTTTGGACTTGATAAGAAGGAGACCATTGGCAGATTCAGATAATAAATACGTTTTTTTTTAAAAAAAATACAAAAACCCCACGCACACAGCTGTGAACAAATCAACAGAGTGTGGTCCGATCATCCGAGCCAAGTCATCCCTAACGGAGCTGAAATGTTTTGTTTTGGTCTGGCAGGAAGACGATTTCGCGTGTCAGTAGAACTCCATCTAAGAACATCTGGAGACGTTCAAAGAACATGAAAAGAGCTGGGCTGAATAAAACTGCCACCTCAAAGGGAGACACATCTTTCAAAAACTCCTTGGCCCAGGCGGGTATACATCGGAGGGAAAAGAGGGGTGCATAAAAATCCATTGTGGGGCAAACTCCACCCTCTAAGACAGAGTCTGCAACCTTAAGCACTCAAAGAACCATTTGGACCCGTTTCCCACAGAAAAGAAATCACCGGGAGCCACAAAACCTGGGTGGGTGTGGCTAACTCAATGTCAGTCACTTCCACCAGTCACATGACCTCCCCTAGCCACGCCCACCTAGCTGGTCATTAGAGCAGAGAACCAGTTGTTAAAAAACACTGGGAACCACAAAAACCTTTTGACATATCTCTCTCTCCCCTTCCTTCCTCCCCCCCTCTCTCTGTATCTCTCTATGTCTCTCTCTCTCCCCCTCTCTCTGTATCTGTCTCTTTCTCTCTCTCCCCCCCCTCTCTCTATCTGTCTCTGTCTCTCTCTCTCTCCCCCTCTCTCTGTATCTGTCTCTCTCTCTCCCCCTCTCTTTGTATCTCTCTATGTCTCTCTCTCTCCCCCTCTCTCTGTATCTGTCTCTCTCTCTCCCCCTCTCTTTGTATCTCTCTATGTCTCTCTCTCTCCCCCTCTCTCTGTATGTCTCTTTCTCTCTCTCCCCCCCTCTCTCTGTATCTGTCTCTCTCTCTCTCTCTCTCCCCCTCTCTCTGTATCTCTCTATGTCTCTCTCTCTCCCCCTCTCTCTGTATCTGTCTCTCTCTCTCCCCCTCTCTTTGTATCTCTCTATGTCTCTCTCTTTCCCCCTCTCTCTGTATCTGTCTCTCTCTCTCCCCCTCTCTTTGTATCTCTCTATGTCTCTCTCTCTCCCCCTCTCTCTGTATGTCTCTTTCTCTCTCTCTCTCCCCCTCTCTCTGTATCTGTCTCTCTCTCTCTCTCTCTCCCCCTCTCTCTGTATCTGTCTCTGTCTCTGCCCTGGCCGCTTCTCCATCCCGCACCATCACCCTTACCTTCTCAGGCCAGGCGAGGAGTGATTGAGAGGGGAGGGTGAGGGGTGGGGCCAGACAGTGGTGGGATCACCCGACAGGGAGCCACAGCAGAGGGCCCAAAGGACCGCATGTGGCTCCAGAGCTGCAGGTTGCTGACCCCTGTCCTAAGAGATTGCAGGCAATTTTGTGATGCAAGCATAGGAAGGTACAGCTTGCTTTGGGCCTGCATGGTGGCTGTTCCGTCATCTTGGCGGCATCAAAATTAATCTATTTCAATTGATTGGATGTGGAAGACCACCCAATTCAAAAGGGCTCTGGGTGTTAGTTAGAAATAGATGTGTTTCTGGCAAGGGTAAAATCCTCCCGGTTCGGACCGGATCGCCTGATCCGATAGCGATCGTGGCGGGTGGTTCGGAGAACCGGTAGCAATCACGGCACGAGGCTCCGCCCACCCGCCCGGTTGTTGTTACTTCCTGGTCATTACTTCCTGGTTAAAATGTGTTCTGTACCCTCTGTGCATGCGCAGATTTTGCTTTTTTGCTTTTAAAAGTAAAAAAAAGAGGCTCTGACGATCACAGCTGAGCTGCTTGATCGTCAGAGCCTTTTTTTAACTTTTAAAAGCATTTTTTTAACAACCTATTCGATAGAAGGGCATAGGCCAGCCATGTGCTGGAATCAATTTGATTCAAAATTGAACCAACCTTCCTTCCTTCCTTCCTTCCTTCCTTCCTTCCTTCCTTCCTTCCTTCCTTCCTTCCTTCCTTCCTTCCTTTTTTCTTCCTTTTTCTTCTTTGTTTCTCTCTCTCTCTTTTCTTTCTTTTTATTCTTTGTCTTTTTGTTCCTCTCTGTTTCTCTTTTCTTTCTTTCTTTCTTTCTTTCTTTCTTTCTTTCTTTCTTTCTTTCTTTCCTTTCCTTTCCTTTCCTTTCCTTTCCTTTCCTTTCCTTTCCTTTCCTTTCTTTTCTTTTCTTTTCTTTTCTTTTCTTTTCTTTTCTTTCTCCTTGTCTGTTCTCATCTTTGGCCAAACCTTTCCTATGGAAAGTAAAGAATAGTACTCCACAAGGCCTAATAGGTCTCTCCTATTAGTTGGCAATTTCAGCTGAACAAGCCATTAAAACAAGAAAAAAAAGTGTGCGTCATTCCCGCAAAACGTGGAAATCTCTTGATCCTTCCAATATTACAAAAGAACAGAAACTTGGTGAGCCTCCAGAATCAGAATCAAATATATGAACATCCCACTTGTTGAAGTGATCCAGAAGGATTGCACAATATTTCACAAGTTTGGTGAAATATTTTTTGATTTTTGTCTTTCTTGGAAATCCCCACTATGTGTTGGTACCGGACAAAGGCTCTTCAAATAATTGTTTTCTGCACATTATCAAAAGTGTATGTGCAGAAAACAATTATTTGAAGAGCCTTTGTCCGGTGTCTGTCCAGGGAATAATCATTTGAGGGCCTTTTATCCACTAGTTTTAGACACTTCACATGGAGTCAGAAGGGATGATCAAGATCATTTTGAACATGGCTTGGCCAAATTGTCAGCCTTGCTTTTGCAGAGGGCTTGCCTGAAAATATACTGGTGGACTTTTTTCTTTTTAAAAAGATATATTTTGAGGAAAATGGATATGCAATCCAACTGGAGAGCCACTTCCAAATATTTGAAAGCAAGCAAGCAAGAAAAAAAGACAGAAAGACAGAAAGACAAAGAAAGAAAAGAAAAGAAAAGAAAAGAAAGAAAGAAAGAAAGAAAGAAAGAAAGAAAGAAAATGGACAAGAAGCAGACAAAGTCATTACAATAGATCAAGTTTTCCTAGCCAAATCTACATAAGTACAAATAATGGAATTAAGCAGATTAAAGCTTGATGTACTAAGTTTATTTGGCCTTGTTTTTTTAATTGAAGTTTTATCATTCCTCTAATGCCCAACAGATGGCAGCAGCCCCATTTCCCATTCACTGATGGATGAAAAGTATCTGTGTTGTCAGAAGGAACTATATCCAGGCTATCCTGAATTGAGAATGGGAATATGCTTGGGAGCTGGGCTTTCAACGTATGAATTTGGACCACAGGCTAACAAACACAGCTGGAAACTCACAGGTCTGAAAAATCCCAGGAATTGTGCAATTTCAACGGTTATATGGGGCATAAGTGCCGGTGGTTGCTTGAAGCTTAAATGAAGAACATGCTTCTTTGCCTGTTTCAGCAGCCTGACAAATGCCATTCTCCTCCAGCATTGGACCCTGTTCAAAGAGTTATGAAATGCATTGCTCAGCAAAAAAATAAAAAATAAAGAGGCATAAACCGTTTCCCTTAAAATTGCATTATTAACAGGTGGCTTTATTCTTCAAACTCCATGAAAAGCTTTCCAATAGCAGGAGACTTCCTTGTAACGTGAGGCATATGGTTACAGAGGAAGCATGTTCTTGGCCAGGATTTCCCTCGCTTCTGAGGGTCTCCTCCGGCTAAGTGGTTGCCAAGGGAACAATTCTTTTGATACGATTATTATTATGCCTGGAGCTTGTCCTGAACTCCGTTAGAAATGGATACGGCTGCAGCATTGCAGAAGCGACAATGCGCATTGAAAAAATAAAATAAAATAAAATGCACATCTCATAAATTCTGTCCAGATGGTTTTAAAGAATCGTTCACCTTGCTTGCAAAAAAGAATCAGTAAAGAATGCAGAATAATAAAAGCTGGAAGGGGCCTTGGAGGTTTTCTAGTCCAACCCCCTGCTCAGGCAAGAAACCCTATACCCGTGATGGTGAACCTATGGCACGCAGGGCCCTCTCTGTGGGCACATGAGCCGTCACCCCAGTTTAGCTCCGCTGATCATGCGCACATGCCTCCCATCGGCCAGCTGGTGTTCGGGTCTCTGCCGCGTGTGGGGGGTGGGGGGTAGGCTGCATGCATGGGGGGACCATGCGTACATTGCATTTTGGGAGTTCGGGTGCACATTTGCGCTTTGGGCACTCGGTACAGAAAAGGTTAGCCATCACTGCCCTATACCATTTCAGACAAATGGTTATCCAATCTCTTCTTAAAAACTTCCAGTGTTGGAGCATTCACAACTTCTGGAGGCAAGTTGTGCCACTGATCGATTGTTCTCACTGTTAGGAAATTCCTCCTTAGTTCTAGGTTGCTTCTCCCTTTGATTATTTCCCATCCATTGCTTTTTGTTCTGCCTTCTGGTGCTTTGGAGAATTAGTTTGACTCCCTCTTCTTTGTGGCAGCCCCTCCTCATATATAAGACTGCTATCATATCCAGTGGTGGGATTGAAATAATTTAACAACCGGTTGTCTGCCCTAATTATTTCTTTTAACAACCAGTTCACCAAACTGCTCAGAAAGTTAACAACTGGTTCTCTCGAAGTGGTGCAAACTCGCTGAATCCCACCACTGATCATATCACCCCTAGTCCTTTTCTTCACTAGACTAGCCATGCCCAGTTCCTGCAACCGTTCATTGTATGTTTTAGCCTCCAGTCCCCTAATCATCTTTGTTGCTCTTCTCTGCACTCTTTCTAGAGTCTCCACATCTTTTTTATAATAATATGGTGACCAAAACTGGAACAATGCTTAGTCTTGTTTTGTTTTTTACCTCTTTCCTGCTGATCTAACAATTTTTCCTTCTGCTGCGTAAGGGCATCTTTGCAAGCTATGCCTTAGGGACTTACTTTCTCCTTTAGCATTACACTCAAAAAAGACCAGTCTGCATTGTGATTCTGTGTTTTTGAATTGAATGCTATGTTTTAAAAATAGCCCTCCCAACTGTCAGGAGTCCCAGGAGAGATGGAAGAGGTTTTCTGTTTTCCTCTTCTCGCTTTTGGGGTACTTTAGAATTTCTTAAACATTTCTTTAGTTGACCCTTTTAAAACCTGCTTTTTGAACGCAACTTGGCTCTCGCGGCGGCTGTTCTGTTTGTTTTCCTGTTTCAGCCAAAAGTTGAGAAATCGGTTGCCCTTGGAGAGAATGTCCTAACAGTTGCAGGAAAAGAGTAAAATTCTCCATTTTCCCCCACCCCAAAATCCTGTGATTGAAATCTCTATTAGGTATAGGAACCATTCAGGGCCGACCTGGGTTTGACATCAATCCTTTCCATTCATGGAAATTTATAGAGAAATAAAATAGGAAAGCCACTCTTTCTATGCTCAAGATACCCGAAACAGTCCCACCATGAGTTGATGGACAACAAAAACAGAGGGACTTGCAAAAAAATGTATCATTAAATTTTTTAGTCCATTTAAATGGGAGTGATTTGTTTTAAACAAGGCTGTTAAGGTAGGATGGATGACTCCTGCAAACTTGCTTAGCTACGAGCCACTGATCAACAGCGACTAGGTTGAAATAAACCTTGCACTAACCAAGCCAGATTAGAACAATTAAGCAGTGGAACAACTTGCTTCCAGAACTTGTGAATGCTCCAATACTGGAAGTTTTTAAGAAGGGATTGGACAACCATTTGTCTGAAATGGTATAGGGCAGTGATGGCTAACCTTTTTGCCATTGCATGCCAAAAGTGAGGGGAGTGGGGGGGGTGTCAGGCACATGCATGCCCACACCCATAATTCTATGCGCCCCACCCCCATGCATGTGAGTACGACCCCCCCCATGCTTCCTCCACTTTTGGCATGTGATGGCACAGTGGGCCCGGTAGGCTTGTTTTTCGCCCTCCCCAGGCTCCAGAGCCTTTCTAGGAGCCTGGGGAGGGCGAAAACTGCCTCCCCCCACAGAGGCCCTCCGGAGGCTGGAAACAGCCTGTTTGCCGACTTCCAGTGGGCCCAGAAGGCCCGAAAATCAGCTGACTGGCGTGCACATGTGCACCAGAACTGAGCTCACATGCCCACCGATATGGCTCTGTGTGCCACTTGTGGCACACGTGCCATAGGTTTGCCATCACAGGTATAGGGTTTCCTGCCTGAGCAGGGGGTTGGACTAGAAGACCTCACAAGTATTCTATTCTATTCTATTCTATTCTATTCTATTCTATTCTTTATTCTATTCTATTCTATTCTATTCTATTCTATTCTATTCTATTCTATTCTATTCTATTCTATTCTATTCTTTATTCTATTCTTTATTCTAATTCTATTCTATTCTATTCTATTCTATTCTATTCTATTCTATTCTATTCTATTCTATTCTATTCTGATTCTGATTCTGATTCTGATTCTGATTGTCAAATCACTCCCCTTAAAACTCAGTGCATTTAAGAGCCATCGTGGAGTTCTTTTTTGTATCTTAATGTTTTTAATTAAAGCCCGATGGCTGAGTTAGCCAGAACGATTAAACAACACAAACTAGGTTGAACTTGGCTGTTTGAGTTGAGTGCTGATTAGAATAAATGGCAAGAGACCAACTTGCTTCGGCCTGGAGGTGGGAGATCAGCTGACGTCGGCTGACAGAGACTCTGCAATAGACGGTTAAAGCAAACACGTTGTGTGCCCAGCGCATCAGTTTGTTTGTAAGATGCTTCCCCCTTCTTATCTCTTCCAATAAGGCAACCTTGAGACAAACCATTCCTACAAGCAGACTGTGCAAATATGACCAGGCAGGAACCAAATGTTCTTGTCCAGAGATGTGTATTTTTAGACTGGGAGAGCTCTCGTTGACATTTCCCCCTTCCTCGTCTAGATCTGTGTCTTCCCCGACACTTACTTAGCTTTGTGGGGGTGGAGGTTACAGCAAAATTTGAATAGGAACCAGGCAACCCCATTTCACCGGACAGGTGAGGTCAACGCCAAAACTGAATTCGATTTCATGTACAGGTAATCCTCGACATACGACCACAGTCGAGCCGAACATTTCTGTTGTTGAGTGAGACATCTACGGACATTCTCCGTCATCCAGATCATGGTTATCCCAAAGGTGTTTTTTTTTTCCAAGAGGCAACTCGACTTTCTGCTTTTTCTTTGAAGACGTCTCGCTTCTCATCCCAGAAGCTTCCTTGAGTGAGACAATTGTTAAGTGAGTTTTGCCCCCATTTTACGACTTTTCCTGCCACCGTTGTTAAGTGAATCACTGCAGTTGGTGAGTTAGTAACCCGGTTGTTAAGTGAATCTGACTTCTGCCTTGACCTTGCTTGTCGGAAGGTCGCAAAAACGGGATCATGCAGTGGTGAAATCCAAACCGGTTTGCTACCGGTTCGCTGGCCGTGCATGCATGTGGCATGTCAAATGCATGCTCTATGTGCATGCACATGCGCAGTACATGCCAAAAGGAGGCTTGGGAAGGTAAGTAGAAGCGAGGGAGGAGATCAGCTGTGGCGGGCGATTTAGCTTTCCTAGAAAGCAGGATTTCCTGCTTTCCAGCAAAGCTAAACCGTGCTGAACAGCTGATCATCGGAAATACCAGTTCGGATGAACCGGTAGCTTTTTATTTACTAAAAAAAAAAAAAAAGGTTTTATCACTCCCGGTTCGCCTGAACCAGAGCGAACCGGTAGCATTTCACCCCTGGGATCACATGACCATGGGGCACAGCAACGATCATAAGTATGAGCCAGTTGCTAAGCGCCTGAATTTTGATCCCGTGACCATGGGGATGCTGCAAAGGTCCTAAGTGTGAAAAACGATCCTAAGTCACTTTTTTCAGTGCCGTTGTACGGTCACTAAAAGAACCGTTGTTAAGTCGAGGAACACTTGTAGTTTTAGTTCACCCCAGTCAACATGATGACTCACCACAAGTTTCAGCTCGATCTTCAGGGGCAGAAGGTCCAACAGAACCTCTAAACTCAGGTAGGAAGGGGGTCTCCCCTTTCCAGACGAGCCCAATCGAGCTCAGCTCTGCAGAGACTGACTCCAAAACCTGGAACTGTCTTCTGCCTCTCTTTGAGATCTCAGGGAGCTCCCTACCTGGGGTTATTTGCTTATTGTAGGGGTGTCAAACTCAAGGCCCACAGGCTGGATCTGGCCCACAGGGTGATTAAATCTGGGCCACAGGGCCGGCCTGGAAATTGCAAAGGACCGGCCTGAGGTGCATCTGGCAGCCAAAACCCCTGCACCCTGTTTCCAGCCTGGATGGCCTCCTGCAACAATCTGCCCCCCCCCTGGTGCCCAAACTCCCTGTGCCCCAGTGTGCTGCAGAAGGCATCCATCCCCTCTCCCTCCCCCCAGCTGGCCCATGGAGGAGAAGTACAATACTGATCCAGCCCTCAAAAGAAATCCAGTTTGACACCCCTGGCTAAATGGATTTCTTTCCGAAAACAAAACAGAAATGAAAACAAGTAGAACCATCATCTTTCTTCGTAACAACAAAGAACAGAGGGGCAAAAGGAAGAAGAGCTGGTTGACTTAAGTAGATCGCCAATTAATAGCTCCCATAAGAATCGATCTAGATAGGAATGTTACTACCAAATGAACTTTCCATATTGACACGTGTCTGTAACGCCCCTTTTGTGCAGCCCACCTCGTATTGTGCGAGACTGCCCACGATGAGTGTTTTCTGGCTACCTAGAAGATCTGCACGAAGCCACACCAGAGGAGATCGTCTGGATAGCTGAATTGGACATCCAGTTGTGAGGCCCTGGCTGTACCTGCATAGATGTTTTGTGTATAATTACACGGGTTGTGTGTATGCGTATTACTTCTCTTCTGTCGTGTTCTGATCACACGCTAAATAAATAAGGATAAGACCACCTCTTAGGATGGGAAGGCTCTGGGACTCTCCTGTTTTGTGAATCCCACAGTGGGCAAGGGAATTCGGTCTCCTGCGGAAGGAAATATGTGTCTTCTGGTATCTCACAAGATGAAGACGTGTCAACTTTGGGCTCTGTTCTTATCCACAGTTCCTATGATAAGTAATCCATTGGCTGAACCTTTGCAGATTGAGGGAGCTGAGTTCAGCAGTTCCTCAAGCTCCGCTTTTCTCCCAGGCTGATTTTGCAACTCTGCATTTAAACTGCTGTCTAGAATGCACATTTCTGAAGCTTATAATTATGTGGCAAGATCTCTCCTGCTATACACATAGCTGATGCCCCCTCCTTTCTCTCTTTCTCTTTCCTCTCTCTCCTCTCTCCTCTCCCTCTCCTCTTTCTCTCTTTCCCCTCTCTCTGCCTCTCTTCTCTGTCTCTCTCCTCTCTCTCTCTTTCTCCCCTCTCTCCTCTTTCTCTCTCTCCTCTTCTCTCTCTCTTCCCTCCCTCTTCCCCCTCTCTCTCTCCTCCTCTCCTTCTCTTCTCCTCTTCCTCTGTCTCTCTTCTCTCTCTCTACTCCCTCTTCTCTTGCTTTTATCTCTCTCTCCTCTCTCTCCCTCTGTCTCTTCTCTCTCGTCTCCATTCTCTCTCTCTTTCTCTCCCACGCATTTAAATTGGCACAGATTCACCTGCAGATCGAAAGCAAGATCCATAAACTGCATGAAGTCAGTGCTTAACGGCAAAAGCAATTAATAGCATATATACTACACCAAGGCCCAGCGAGCCATGTTTTATGATGCTGGGTCCCAAAACAAACAAAAAAGGAAAATCCACACCCATCGTGGCTAGCTAATCATTAAATGCAAAAGATTTCTTAATTATTTGAAAAGTGGGAAGCGCCACAGTGATTTCACGAATTAAATACATCTAGGGGTTTCTTTGAAGTGAACGTTCTCTTCTGAACATTTGCTGAACCACCAAAGCAGCATGTTGTGCCTCCATTCCAGGGTATCTGAATGTACTTTCTCAAATTCTAAACAAGGGACGTCCAGACTTGGCAACTTTAAAACTTGTGGACTTCAACTCTCAGAAATTGCCCAGCCAGCATAGCCTCTGAGGAATTCTGGGAATTGAAGTCCAGAGAACTTAAAGTTGTCAAGGTTGGACACCCCCGTTTTAAAAGATTCAGATAGTCCTCGACTTACAGTCACAACTGAGTCCATAATTTATGTTGCTAAGTGAGACATTTGTTCAGTGAACTTTGCTTCATTTTATGACTTAACAATTGCAGTGATTCCCTTAACACTTGTGGCAAGAAAAGTCATAAAATGAAGCAAAGTTCATGATGAACTGTTGTAAGTTCGAGGACTACTGTATCATATTATCCACATGGAAGATCCGTTTTTCTATATTGAGTTTGCCTTTGGTGCCATTATTGGCACGATGCTGCTTGTCGCAAACAGCCATTTCAGCAAATGTCCTAGAGAGATAGGAGATTCGTACGAATCTCCCCAAATGCGTACAATATTCATTTTTCATGGAAGAATCATTGCCTAAACCTATCTTTTTAAAATTCATACTGCAACCAAAGCTGCTCTATGAAGCTTTGTCGGTTGAACAGCAGGATAGAAATACAATGGACCATTCCCTCTTAACTTAGCCCATGATAAATTGCTAAGCTATTTTAAGAACAGGCGTAGATCCTTGCTATTATTTAAACAAAGCGCTAGGATATAATTTATTTTCTGGTTGTACTCTTGTAATAAGGATTGTTTCCCCCCCACCCTCAAAGAAATAATGTTTCTTCAGATTACATCCCAAGCAAATACTAGCACCTCTGTTTATTTATAGGCCTTTTTGAGCAGTGCATATCCTACAAGCCAAAGATTAAACCCTATTTAAGCTTGTTTGGACAGTAGGGGAGGGGAATTCCATCCATCTAAAGAACGGTGAACTCAACTGATATTCCTGAAATACAGATGGTTTCCATTGATGAGATAAATCCTTCTTTTTTTTTTCTTTTTCCTGGCTCTTAAAAATTGTTGTTCCTCTGAATTGCATAAGATGTCTTGCCTGTTATTTCAGATCATAATGTATGACGGGAAAAAGGGCTTATATTCTCTGTTGTTCCATCTGCTTTAGACTGGCTCAATCAGTGGTTTCAACAGGTCCCTTTCCTATTTTCTTGAGATTGAATCGGGCTAATTTGTTTTGTTAAACAAAATCCTGTCGAATTGTTTAGCTCTGCTGGAATTGGATTCTGTACCAACATCTTTTTTTTATTCACCCTTTCAATTCCCCAAAGAATTCACTCCCTATGAAACACAGGCACTTCTCTTCTTCTATTTCATTCTCAGATTGCTCATAGATTTCTTTAGAACGTCTTCTGGGAATGTTTTTAATCTGATTCTAACACAATGAACGGGCAAAAGATTTGGGGGTTATTTTCTCCATGGGTCATCCTTCCATCTCACTGAAAGCTCCTTGGCTATTCATATTCCCTGATCTAAAAAAAATAATAAAATAAAGTGAAAACTCTTGGCAGGTTTTTTGGTTGATAGGTGCCCAAGGGATTAAAATATGGAAGGGTAGGAAGCCAAGACCAGAGGAGAGATGATCGTATGGTTCAAAACAGGACATTTTAATAGTTTTTTTCAAAAAACTTCTGGTGAAATTCATTCCCTGCCTTTCTGCTTCTATAGGCACATGGTGAAAACAAAACACAAACCATAAAGCATAACCATAAAATAAAGGTCCTCACTCTGTCAAGGACCTTGGAGTACTCATCTCTAATGATCTAAGTGCCAGAGCTCACTGTAACAGCATTGCCAAAAAGGCATTAAGAGCTGTTAACCTAATCTTGCAAAGCTTCTTCTCCAGTAACATTGTACTGCAAACTAGGGCATACAAAACCTTTGCTAGACCAATTCTCGAATACAGCTCATCTGTCTGGAACCCGCACTGCATATCGGACATTAACACAATTGAGCGAGTCCCGAGATATTTCACGAGAAGAGTCCTCCACTCTTCTTCTCACACTAAAATAGCTTATGCCACCAGGCTTGAAATTTTGGGCTTAGACAACTTAGAACTACACCGCCTTCGGTCTGACCTAAACGTAGTACATACAATTATCTGCTACAACATCCTACCTGTCTATGACTACTTCAGCTTCAACTGCAATAATACATGAGCACACAATAGATATAAACTTAAGGTAAACCACTCCAAACTGGATTGTAGAAAAAACGACTTCAGCAACAGAGTGGTCAATGCTTGGAATGTACTACCTGACTCTGTGGTTTCGTCCCCAAACCCCCATAACTTTAACCTTAGACTGTCTACTGTTGACCTCACCCCCTTCCTAAGAGATCTGTAAGGGGTGTGCATAAGCGCACCAGCGTGCCTTCCGTCCCTGTCCTACTGTCCCCATTTATTTGTACCCATTTCCTGTATTCATAATCATGTTTATACTTATATCTGTTATCTTACACATGCTTGACAAAAATAAATAAATAAAAATAAAAGGCAATTAATTTTAGTTGCCAAATTTGGAGACTTTTCCTTTAGACTGTTTAAGCCACTGGCTTCTCTCTTTCTGTTCTAGCAGTTGTAACAGAACAGTAGAGTATACTATAGCTGTTTATTGTCATTTCTTACTCTTTCAAGATAACTCACTCCTGTTTCAGCTTCGTTACGCAATGATCTTCTCCAACTAATGACCTCCCACATAACAAAAGGAAGATGCGCCTATTTGACTTCCTACATCGTCAATCAGATTGGACTGTCTTTGAGCTCAAAGAGGCAAGCGAATTCATTGAAAAGAGGGCTAGCAATTTCTGGAGTATTCATATGGCTCAACCCAACTAGGAAGTCTACGAGATGGCATTGGAATATCAGGAAGACTGAAATGTAGGAAGCCCATTCCAAGAATCGGAGAAGTCTTTCATAAGGAGCCTCAACCATTTATCTGAAATAGAAGCTTCTATTGATTCTGATGCTAACCAGATTGTGGCTAATAATAATAATAATAAGGATGTGTAATGTTCCCCTGCTGTCTCACAGGCCCCCTTTCCGAATTTCCTTCCTTCCTTGGATTCGATCCATTTGTTTGTGGGAAAACAGAAACAGATATCAAACTAGCCCTGTTGATTCGTGCCAGGTACATTCCTTCGGAAACTCGTCCTTTTTTTTTTCTTGGCTGCTCTACGTGTCTTCTGATGGGTATGATGGATGGACCGATGAGGTTCCTTGTTGCCAAGGACACATCACACCAGTGCTTCCAAACTGGAATGAGTTGGGTGTCAACTGACATTCCAAGCTGCTTCAGAATGATATTTTGATGGTGATGATTTTCGAAGGAAACCATGAGCTGCAGCATGGAAATAATTGCAAAAGGCATCTCGTTTAAACACAGTTTGCTTGGGTGAAATGAGAGAAAAACCCCAAGACATTTTTCACCTTTACAATACATGCATTCATCTCTTGGAGTGGCCTGCAAAGGACACAAAACAAGTATATGACTCAGAATTGGTTTTGCTGCCCTGGGTTTCACCCCCAAACTATAGGGTGGTGGGAATTTGCATTGTTCTTTATTTGTGTCAGAAGCACCTACAAATTATAGTTATATAACAATCAACACTGAGCAAATAAATAGGTACAATGGATGGAAACGAATGGATGGAATGGATGGAAACTAAACGATGGATGGAGGAGCAATCTGGAATGAAGAAGAACAATTTCCTAATAATGAGAACAATTAATTAGTGGAGTGGCTTGCCTTCAGAAATTGTGGTGCTTCATCCCTGGGGTTTTTTAAAGAACAGATTGGACAGCCCCTTGTCTGAAATGGTATAGGATCTCCTGCTTGAGCCAGAGGTTGGACTAGATGACCTTCGAGGTCCCTTCCAGTTCTGTTCTGACTGAGGTGTCAGATAGATCATCCTCAAGGTGTTTTTCCAAAAGGCAATTGGACTTTCTTGTTTTCTTGTCTTCGAAAACCTTCCGCTTCTCATCCAAGAAGCTTCTTCAGTTCTGAAGGTCATTGAAATACAGAACGTGTAAAAAAAGGATGTCGAATAAATAGGATTAAAACTGGATGTCATTCTCTCACCGTCGGGCCATGTCGATGGCATTTTCTCTCACTAGCATAAGGTCTTCTTCCATACATGTCGAAGGACATCGTACGCACCGTAGCATGTGTGAGATGGATTGTTCTTCACCACATTCAACACGGAGTATCGTCTAGAGGGAAGCCCCGTTTTCTTAGATTGTCCAGCCTGGCACACATTCTATGTAGTGATTTCCATACCAGCCAAGGTTGTTCCTGACCAGGTGACAGACAGTTGTGTGGTTGTGACCTGTTGCCTGGTAGCATCTTACTCACTTTCCATAGATCCAAGGCAGTCTGTGGCGGTTAGGAGAGGCTGAGGGTTTTTTTTCTTTTTTTTAATTAAATTTATATAGGAAGTTGCTCCTCAGTCATTTGCATTGTTAATGTCCGGTTTTTATAGCTTTCCGTATTATTACAGAGCCCAAGGTTCTTGGTGAAGGGAGCTCGCTTATCAACAATAATTTCTATATTTTTTATTTTATTTATAGATCAAATTTAGAGAGCGCCCATTTCCCTCCCTGAGTGATTCCAGCCAATGTACACAGATGCGGGCTTCAAAAATTTTAGCAAGGGGTTCTCTGCCTGGTTGTTGGGTGGGCGTGCCTAGTCAGCTTCCTGCACCATGGTGGGGGCGTTTTTGCCTTCCCAAGGCTCCAGAGGCTTTCCTTGAGCCTCTGGGAGGGCAAAAACTGCCTCCCTGGGCTCCGGAGGCCCTCCGGAGACCTGAAACAGGCCCATTTCCGGCCTCCAGGAGGCCCGTTTTTCCCCCGCCCTGAGCCTCCATGCAGGTCCTGCACTTACCAAAATGCATCCAAAATGGGCTGCATGGAGACTCCTGGGGGAGAGTGGGGGGTGGGGGGGAGGGACTGGGAGTGGGTGGGAGGGGCTAGTTAGGGGTGGGATTTGGAGGTTCTCCTAACCAGCCATAACGTTAGCTACAGGTTCTCCAGAACCTGAGCAAACCCGTAGCAGCCCACCTCTGAATGTACAGTTAAAACACACTGTACTTTTTTTTACTACTGTTAAAATAAGAAGGAACGAAGTGCAGATCAAATGAATTCCATGTTGTGGTGAATGAGAACCAAGGGACGTTTTCTACCTTTACACAAACTCATGGAGTTCGCTGTGAACTTTTCGAGTTTCTAGCTAGTAATGGAAAGAAATTATGGAAGAAACAAAAGAATCACTGCTTTTTAAACAAAATCTCAGCAATCTCTTCTCAGGTGGGAATGGAAATTCAGAAATAAGTCAGTGCAGAGGTCCACGGATTACATAGCCATCTGCTGTGGGTAATTTTTGTTGTTGCTATAGTTATAAAATTAGACTCTAATGATTTGATTTCACACCACTAATTACAGCCTGGCATGCCATTTCTAATTATGTTTTCTCCCAAAGCATTTTTATTGGCCTCTGCGTATGTAGGCCATTCATTTTCTCCTGCCCTTGTAAGTGGATTTTGGAAACTGCCAATTTTCTCTTCCCAGTTAGCCATTGAACAATGCAAAATTGTCATGAAGGGAAATAAGTGGGTAGCCAAAGAATACAAAGAGGTCACCAATTTTCTCACCTGCTCCTTGCAGGTATCTAAATTTCAGTATCTTTAACAGATGTTTAGCTTTCATTTGAACACCTTCAGTGAAGAAGCATTCACCGCTTACCTTGATAATTGAATCTACTGTTAAATTGCTCATATTATTGCAGCATTTCTTTTAATATTTCACCTGAATCTAACTTCCTGGGTCTTGAGACCATTTATCCATGCCCTCTACGCTGGAATGACACATAATAAGTGCAATGAGCAGAATAGCAGATGTGAAATTTGAACTCCACCTGCATAGAGTTGGGTTAGTGCCATCTAGTGGCTAAATTGTATGATAACATTATCCATGTACGACTCTTCTTGTTCTTAAAATATCTTAAACTGGGTTTTTTATCCCCCATCACAAATCAGAACTTTGTGGGAGGAGAGGGGAAAAACCTACATCAAGACAACATTTGAAAAATCCTATTTGGGTTCAATACATAAATTTGAAGACTCTGACTTTCCACCTCATAATTCCATATCATATGTTTGATTAAAGATTTTGTTTTCTTCAAATCTCTAGAAAAGGAGAACTATAGACTGCCCAAGACCAACTGGTTTCAAATATTTTGTATGCTTAACAAATAAGAACATTGGACTTTTCCTGTCACACGGGCTGAAAAAAGAAAAGGAACTTGAGAATTGCCAATTTCACCGATCAAGAATATTTCTGCTGGTACTCAGAGTACCGGAAATACAGTTTTTATATGATCCGAAGCAGGAACATTGCGAGAAAAGTTAAGCACCCTTGTAATTTTTTGCAGTGGTCACACTGCGTTTTGCAAGGATAGGCAAACCGTGAAGCTTCCGTGAGGCGTATTTCCTGAGTAACATACCAATGGGCATCTCAATGAATCAGTGGAACAACTTGCCTCCAGAAGTTGTGAATGCTCCAACACTGGAAGTTTTTAAGAAGAGATTGGATAACCATTTTTCTGAAGTGGCGTAGGGTTTCCTGCCTAGGCAGGGGGTTGGACTAGAAGACCTCCAAGGTCCCTTCCAACTCTTGCTATTCTATCTATCAAAATAGGGTGTGATCTCTGCAACTAAAAAGACCCACATTCCCTAGTTAATGGTGTTCTACCACCATGGATGTTATCTGCAAGACTAATGAACCCTAATTAACATCTAATGGAGCTGATGCTAGCAATACAGGAAATGTCAGGACATAGTCCAAGGATAAAAGAAATGCAGAGAGTCTTATCTATCCAAGGAGTCCTTTGTGCTCTGCTTATTCCTTTAAATCAATAGGGATAGATTGCACAATTAAATTATATCTCATGCAAAATAATAAAAACTTGGCATCGCTCCAGGCTGCCTTCACCAAACCTTTCTACATTGTAAGCTCCAATGAATGGCCATATCCCCTTGTCTTAAATAACCCAAATAACCTATTGTATCTTTGGATCAAATATATTTCTATCCACAATTCATTTCTCTTGGTGGAGAGGTGAGGTTGACGGTGGTGGCGGTGGTGGAGACATTCCTTTAAAAAGTTAAGGGATCAGAGAAGTTGGGCTGCAGGTGGGAGAGCCCTGAGTTCAACATGGCAGCCTGGAGATTGGTCTTCAGGTCATCGGTGAAAAGATCCTGGAAAGAATCTTAAGTTCCACGTAACGTGGATGGTTTGTGTCTGGCTTCTTCTTCTTTTTTTTTTAATGAATCTCTACGGGCCATCTTTCACTGTCTGCATTTTTCAAAATGTTTACTCAAGGATTGCCATAAACTGCATGCTATTGAACCAAGGATGCAATCCAAGTTGATTTGAACCAAGCCTTATCTGTATCATATAATCATGATCCAAGGCATACATTCATGGGAGAAGAGAAACAGAGAGAGAGAGAGAGAGAGAGAGAGCAATAAATACTAGGTCATTTATACCTTCCAACCTCCTGATAATGCTGGGAGAGAGTAAACGGAATAGGGGAGGTGGGGGGTGGGGTGGGGAGCTAGGTAATGATTTGTCATCCGGGCAGCTCAGAGTAGTAGTCAAACCTTCTGTGTTAGAAACCCTAGCTGTGATTGACAGCTGGGCTGCGGGGGCCTTGCCCGCCTGCGTTGACAAGAATTATGAGGATTTGTCAAAGCCTAATGGACATGGAAATGCCAGATTATGCCGAGTCCCTCGACTCCTCGTATACCATGCTAGAGTTCGAAAACCTGAGGGTGCTGCCCACAAACTCATCAGGTGAGGAGCTCCTTCTTTTTCTCTCTCCAATCGGACCCTGTTATCTTAGTTGTCCTCTCGGTGGACAAAGGAGACCGTGGGGTCGAAGGGTGGATAGTACCAGCTTTTTCCTGGTGAACTCTCCGAGGAACAGAAGAATTGGGCTGTGGGGAGATAACCAGGGCCTAGGATTCGATGGCCGATCAAACTTCTTGAGAACTTTCCTGGATTGGCATGGACAGAATATTTTGTTAAGGTCTTGCTTCGTTGGAGCTAGTAAGGCCAACTACTTAGCCACACGGATTAGGATTGTGTCTGAATGACCGCCTTCCTAAGGATGGTTGTTGGGTTTCAGAAATAAGGGAACGTCTTTCCTACAATGGGCCACTATGTTTGTCAAGAGCCTTTGGAAAACGAGATAGCACCCAGAGAGTTGAGCCACCTCATTTAGACAATGAAGTGCTTTTAGAAATAGAGCAGGAAATAAACAAATGTTCCTTCAGGGGGAAATAGATAATTTAGAAGTCTTGCCTCTGTGAAATTACTTTCTGTCTTTTTGCCACCACTGTCTTTTTCCTCTTGCTGGGGGGGGGGGGATAAAAAGGCCATCTAGAATTCATTGTGGCTTAGCAAACGATGTGGGGTTTGTTTGTTTTTTTCACACCCTCAAACTACACAGAGAATTAGTACAATTTGGATTTGTGTCCGCTGTTCAAAAGTTCGTCTCGATACGTGTCGGTGTCTGTGCCTCATGGCATTATTTTTTGTGTTCGGGATTCTACAAAAATTATGCTAGAGGAAATAGGTCACTCTCTGGGCTGTTTAACAAATTGTTGTGATGGACACTTGCCTGTTTTGGAGACTGTAGGAAAGATTAAGGCATTAACGTGATTTTTTTGTGTGTGATATTTTTTTTCTTCATCTGGATATATCTTGGTGTTCCTTTGAACTGTACTGTTATTAACTCAGTGCAAAATCATACTTACTTACTTCTTTTAGTAAGAGGGTATGTGCTTGTTCTGAATCAGAGAATCGTAAGGCTGGAAGAGACCTTGGAGGTCTTGTAGTCCAACCCCAGGAACCCAAAACAGGAAACCTTATATCATCCTGGACAAATGGTTCCCCAATCTTCTCTTGAAAAACTCCAGCGATGAGTCTGAGTCTTGCTAAAAAGCCAAAGAGAGCAACAAATATAGAAGTTCCTGAGTGGACGAAAATCCAGAGACTTAAAAAAAGTGGGAAACCAATATTGGTTTTATGAGAATGGAGAGTGAAGCTGTAAGATTTCACAGTTGGTGGCTCACGATTTCGATACGCAACAGAAAACCAACTGATCATTTCCTAGTGGATGGGAAAGCTTTTATTTCATTTTTTTTAACAGCAAAAATATGGAAAAGTTGAAAGTATTTCTTTAGCAGCGAATTGCCAATTCTGACTTCCGAGCAACGTTCTGGAGTTTTAGGAGGCAGAGGGTGTTTTCCAACAGGACCTTGTGAAGTCAGGGGTTAAGTTGAAAACCTAGGCCTACAGAATACAGGAAGTCCTCGAGTTACAACTACAGTTGAGCCCAAAATTTCTGTTGCTTCTGTTGAGACAGGTGTTAAGTGAGTTTTGCCCCATTTTTACCACCTTTCTTGTCGCAGCTAATAAGGGAACCACTTCAGATGTTAAGTTACTAGCAAGGTTGTTAAGTAAATCTGGCTTCCCCATTGACTTTGCTTGTCAGAAGGTCACAAAAGAGGATCACAGGACAATACAACTGTCGTAAATATGAGATAGCAACCAAGCGTCAGAATTTTGATCACATGACCATGGGGATGCTGCAACGGTTGTAAGTGCGAAAACCGTCATAAATCACTGGTTCCAGTGCCTTTGTAACTTCAAGCGGTCACTAAACAACCTGTTGTAAGTCGAGGACTTCCTGCAATAAGACTCTTCAGAGGCAAGTTCCGGAATTCTTTGACATCCAGGCCAGGCTTACTCACATTTTTTTACCTCGAAGGTGCTTTTTCAGGAGGCAACTCGACTTCCTTTCTTTTTTTTTTCTTTGAAGACGTTTCGCTTCTCATCCAAGAAGCTTCTTCAGCTCTGACTGGATGATGGGGAAGCTGAAGAAGCTTCTTGGATGAGAAGCGAAATGTCTTCAAAGAAAAAAAAAACCAGAAAGTCCAGTTGCCTCTTGAAAAAAAGCACCTTTGGGACAACCATGACCTGGAGGACTGAGAATCTCCATAGACACACTTTTTACAGGAATTTGACCCAACAATTTATTATTATTTTTGGTATTATATGTAGACATCCTGAGGCTGTGAATTTTATGCAAATCTATTTTCATAGACTGGTTTCAGATATCAATCATATCTTGGTGCCTATTAAATGGAAAACATAGATGGAATATGAACTGACAGTCCATCTCCTGCCAGGTGTAGCTGAATTTAAATTTCTGCACAAAGCATAAAAGCTCCTTTCAGTTCGCTCAAGTATTCTATTTCGGTTGATGGATTGAATCTATATAGCTGCCCCTCTCATTCAGACGTGCACCCAGGAACTCATTCATTCTCTTTCTGCAACGAAATGCCTCTGAATTCGCTCGGTTTCCAAAAGACTAACCTCTCGATGTACGGTAAAAGTTCACGCTGTGGACTCCACAGGTTAGATTTTCCTAAAGGTGAAGGCTGTTTCAAGCAGGCATCGTGGTATTTGCTTATGAGCTAATAAGTAAACCAGCTTGCTCAGGAACTAGCTGTTTTGAAATTAACCGTGTTTGCCTTAGGTAAGCACCCTCTTGAAAAATTCGTCAAAACAGCTTTAGAGAACTGAGCCAAAAGGGTCCCGTCCTGGACCGATTCCGTCAATGAAATCGAGGAGGTCTGTCCAAGAACTTTATATGACGCACTAGGGAAACCGATCTCGCAAAATTTAGGGGAAAGAATCAGAAGGAAGCCCATTCGGTTAAGGAAGCCATTCCAACCACTTAGAGAAATGGATCCTGGGTGATTGAGTATCAAGAAAATGTCTTTTGCAAGCTTTTTTATTCTTTGTAATGATGGACGGTAGGAATGGACAGAATAAATTCTCAGAATAATGGACAAGAAAATCTTGATGGCCCAAGAGGTCAGAATAAATGCTTATTGGCGCAAGAGAGGAAATGAATCCAGGGTGTTACAGGACGTGAGGATAATTATAAATTCACTTCTTACTCTACGGTGACTACATAACTCCCTTCTTTCTGAAATCTATCCTGTCTAATCATCAAAACCATAAATCATAGGTTCATTTTTTCCCCTGTTTTATGGAAAAACTCCATAAGGGGGTCCAATTTATCATGTGTTATGGACCTGCATTCAGAAAATTCATGTTTATCTTTGGAATTTATTACAGAATAACAGAGTTGGAAGGGACCTTGGAGGTCTTCTAGTCCAACCCCCATTTTAGGCAGCAGACCCTATACCATTCCAGAAAAATGGTTGTCCAATCTCTTCTTAAAAACCTCCAATGATGGAGCACTCACAACTTCTGAAGGCAAGCTGTTCCACTTGTTTTCATTGTCAGGAAATTTCTTCTTAATTCTTGGTTGGTTCTCTCCTTGGTTAGTTGCCACCCATTGCTTCTTGTCCTGCCCTCAGATGCTTTGGAGAATAGCTTCACTCCCTCTTCTTTGTGGCAGCCCCTGAGATATTGGAAGACTGCTATTATGTCACCCCATGTCCTTCTTTTCATTAAAGTAGACATACCCAATTCCAGCAACCGTTCTTCATATGTTTTAGCCTCCAGTCCCCTAATCATCCTTGTTGCTCTTCTCTGCACTCTTACTAGAATTTCAACATCTTTTTAATAGTGTGGCGACCGAAACTGGATGCAGTATTCCAAGTGTGGCCTTACCAAGTAAAGTAAAGCATGAGGATCAACCCTTCTTAAAGTCGTTAAGGCTGTGAAACGTTGCTCCAACAAAATCTCTTTTGGTTAAAAAAAAAAATAGTGACGATAGATATATTCATAATTTATTCCTGAACATATTTATTTATTATCTATCTATCTATCTATCTATCTATCTATCTATCTATCTATCTATCATCTGTCTATCATATGGCACATTCACATCATACATCAGTAAAAGGAAAAATGGGGCTAAAATAAAACCCAGAATATAAAACCCAGAAGTCTTAGCAGGAAGATTACAAAGGTGTATCTAAATTGCAAATATATTTTTTTATTTCGTTTGTCGCAGCCAGGAAATCAACAAAATCTCTATTATAGGCTCTGACACAGTGTCGCTATGTGTTCGTTTTTCTGTCCCCACAATCACAATTCAGTGACGGTACTTTGCTGCTAATCATAATGACTCATATAGAGGTAGCTAATAACCTGAGATATCTCTGAACATTGTTCCCGATATTCACAAGATAAAACCATGCCAGTTCTCCAAGTTTCTGGCTGAAAAACAACAACAACCTATTCACACCCATCCACAGTTATGATCTTGTATAGCTAACATCTCTGGGGTGGGGGTGGGGAGGTACTTTATTAAAGGAAAAATCTACCATTCTGGTCTTACGCAACATCTGGGAACTTTTGTTGACAAAGGAAGCATTGGGAAAGATGTTAGCTTTAGCTTTCTAAGATATCTTCTCTCTTGCGGAAATCAAAAACTTCCTACTCTTAATCTTCAGGGATTGATCACCTTCAAGAATCAGTTCCACTCCAAGACTTCACCTGTCATCTTTCTTAGGCCTCCCCTGATTCTTGGAATCCCCTTTTGGCAGGTGAAGTCCACATACTTTGACTTCTCCAAGAGACAGCTAATAGCTCTGGTTGCATTTCATAGTTTCTTTTCATAGAGAGAGAATAGAATAACTGCATTGGAAGGGACCTTGGAGGTCTTCTAGTCCAACCCCCATCTTAGGCAGGAGACCCTATACCATTCCAGACAAATGGTTGTCCAATAATTCTTAAAAATTTCCAGTGTTGGAGCATCCACAACTTCTGGAGGCAAGTTGTTCCACTGATTAATTGTTCTCACTGTCAGGAAATTTCTCCTTAGTTCTAGGTTGCTTCTCTCCTTGATTAGTTTCAATCCATGGTTCCTTGAACTGCCTTCAGGTGCTTTGGAGAATAGCTTGATTCCCTCTTCTTTGTGGCAGCCCCTGAGATATTGGAACACTGCTATCATGACAGCCTAAGTCCTTTTTTTCATTAAATTAATTGTACGCAATTCCTGCAACCGTTTTTCATGTTTTAGCCTCTAGTCCCCTAATCCTCTTTGTTGCTCTTCTCGACACTCTTTCCAGAATCTCAACATCTTTTTTATAATATGGTGATCAAAACTGGATGCAATATTCCAAGTGTGGCCTTACCAAGGCATTATACAGTGGTATTAACACTTTATGCTAAAAGCTGTTCTATTTCAGTGGCTTTTCAATTTTGTGCCGATGCTTACGGTGATTTTTCTGCTGCTGCCAACATTTTTTTTCTCTATTCTCTTCTCCTTGACTTGCAACCGTTGACTTAGTGGCCATTCAAAGTTACAACGGCATGGAAAAAAGTGACTTACGACTGTTTTTCACACTCATGACCATTGCAGCATCCACTGGTCATGTGATAAAAATTCAGGCGCTTGGCAACTGGCATGTAATTTTGATGGTTGCAGTGTCCCGGTGTGTGTGTGTGTATGTGTGTGTCACGTGATCCCATTTTGTGACATTCTGACAAGGAAAGACAACAAGGAAGCCAGATCCACTTAACAACCGTGTTACTAAGTTAACATCTGCAGTGATTCACTTAACAACCGTGTCAAGAATGGTCATAAAACAGGATAAAATTCACTTAACAATTGTCTTGCTCAGCAATAGAAATGTTGGGCTTATTTGTGGTTGTAAGTCAAGGACTGCCTGTATTGGATCGGGCTGAAATCCTAGTTGCTATCTTTATCGGTTCAGTATTGTTCTTAACAATGGCAATCGGCCATCTTGAAATTTTGATAATTTCAAAATGACAGCCTTTTCCTTTTTGTAGAGGCCCTTGTCTCGGAGACAAGCAACAATGGCTTACTTGCAAATGGGATCAACTCGTTGTGCTCCATCTGTGGGGACCGTGCAACTGGGAAGCATTACGGCGCTTCCAGCTGCGATGGCTGCAAAGGGTTCTTCAGAAGGAGCGTCCGGAAGAATCACATGTATTCGTGCAGGTATAAAAGATGCTGCCATTTTTTTCAGGGAAGGCTAGGAAATTCCCATTTCCTTATAGGTGTTTCTCAACCTTGGCAGTTTGAAGACGAGTGGCCTTCAACTTCCAGAATTCTGGGAGTTGAAGTCTGTTACATCTTCACGTTCTCACCTGTGGGTTGTGTATGAAGGGGGAGTCCACACATCTTCAAGCATGCTGCCTGGGGAATTCTGGGAGTTGAAGTCCACACATTTTTTCAAGTTCACATGTGTGGGTTGTGTATGAAGGTGGAATCCACACATCTTCAAGTATATTAGCTGGGGAATTCTGGGAGTTGAAGTCCACATATCTTCAAGTCCACACATGTGGGTTGTGTTTGAAGGTGGAGTCCACACATCACTGGAGGCTTTTAACAGTAACAGTAACAGAGTTGAAAGGGACCTTGGAGATCATCTAGTCCAACCCCCTGCTCACACAGGAGACCTGTACTAGGGATTTGAACCACCAACCTTTCTGATTGACAAGTTCAGTGTCTTAGTCAGTGAGCCACCTAGTCAGGCTATCCTAGTCAGGCTAATCCACACATGTGGGTTGTGTATGAAGGTGGACAACAATGGAAGGTCCAGGAAAGTCCACACAACTTCAAGCAGCTGGCTGGGGAATTCTGGGAGTTGAAGTCCATAGATCTCCAAGTGACCAAGTTTGAGAAACACCGTCTTAGACACAACCATTAGCAGTCCTGGGAAACAGCTTCATTTCCCCAGCCATAAACTTTGTCCTTAGCTATTTCTTGGAAGAGGTAATGATTTACAAAGCAATAAATGAAGAAGCCCTCTCCATAATATAATTTTCTCATATTTCTAAAGAGATTTCTGGGGAAAAACACAGGAAAAATGCTATGTCCTTTGCTAAAACAGCCCTAAAAAATTTACCAATGCAGGTTGGGAAATAATAAATAAGTTTGGAAGAGCTTTATAGCTCCCGCTGCCTTAAGAAAGTTCAAAACATTCTTAAAGTTTCATCTCATCCTGGGCACCTTTTTTTTGAACTATTACCATCTGGCAGATGGTACAGGATAATAAAAACAAGGACAAATAGGCTGAAAAACAGCTTCTATCCCAGGGCAGTAACCATATTGAATTCTACAGTATAGTGCAATATTGGGTTTTCAATTTCAATTATATAGAATGTGAAGGATGTGTGTTCGTCTTTTTATTTTTATAGTTATAATGTACACTGAAGATGGGGTTTAATTTCATTGTACGATGTGCAATGACAATAAAGTAAACTAAACTAATCTGTTTGTTTTCCTTGGAATTAACCTCTTTCCCATTCCAGGTTCAGTCGACAGTGTGTGATCGACAAAGACAAGAGAAATCAGTGTCGATATTGCCGCCTGAAAAAATGTTTCCGAGCAGGAATGAAAAAGGAAGGTAATTTCCTCCATTTCTGTCCTCCGTTTGTGAGTGTGATACAGTCCATGTTGTGTTGCTGGCTGTGTGATCTCTAGCCTCTGGATGAGACAGTGAGTCAGAGTAAGTTCCACGTAAGCAAATCTCTGCTAGTATCTTTTATGAGTCACAGATCAGCAAGGAAGGATTGCCTTTCTCCAAAAGTTTAAATGACTCAGATTAGCCCAGATTAATCTTGCTCCCTGAATTATAATCGATGGGGCAGGAAAAAAAATCTGAGATTCTAATAAATCTTTCTGCTCCCTTCAAAGACCTGATACGTCCATCTCCCTAAATTCGTCTATCTACCTACCTACCTACCTACCTACCTACCTATCTATCTATCTATCTATCTATCTATCTATCTATCATTGACTGAACTGTCAGTCATTGACCGCAGGCGGCCAATTCTTCATCGTCTCTTTATTTCTCCCCATAAGCTGTACAGAATGAACGGGACAGGATCAGCATCCGGAGAAGCAGTTATGAAGACAATGGGGCATTGTCCATCACCATCCTAACCCAAGCAGAAGCAATGGCACAGCAGGTAAGGGAGATGGATGGATGGATAGGTACATACATACATACATACATACATACATACATACATACATACAGTAGATACATACGGTAGATAGATGATAAATAGATGATAGATAGAAATAGAAAGACTGAGAGACAAAGGAGAGATGATAGATAGATGATAGATAGATAGGTAGGTAGGTAGGTAGGTAGATAGATAGATAGAGACTGAGAGGTAGGTAGGTAGGTAGGTAGGTAGGTAGGTAGATATAGATAGATAGATAGATAGATAGATAGATAGATAGATAGATAGATAGATAGAAATAGAAAGTGAGAGAGACGGAGGAGGGATGATAGGTAGGTAGGTAGATAGAAAGAAATAGAGAGGTAGGTAGGTAGGTAGAAATAGAAAGCGAGAGAGACAAAGAGAGAGATGAGAGAGAGATGATAGGCAGACAGACAGACAGACACTTTCCCCAGACCTTCTTGCGGTAACTTAACTGTGAATTTATTTTGGTCCCCCCGTTATTTCTGATAGATAACTTTGCACTAAACTCCCCAAGAGGGTTTTTTACCCATGCGGAATTCATTTTGGTCTATCTCAACTCTACAAATGATCTGTTTGAAGTGGGGGTGCGTTCTTATCTTTAACTGGGAGTGTTAATGAAACACTTGTGATATATTGCCACCTGCTGGAGCAATGGAACTTATTGAATTTGAGCATATTATGCCCAAATAAACTGAATGGAATAGGGAAGGGGCAAAAATGTATTGTAACAGTAACAGAGTTGGAAGGGGCCCTGGAGGTCATCTAGTCCAACCCCCTGCTCACGCAGGAGATCTGTACTAGGGATTCGAACCGCCGAACTGCCGACCTTTCTGACCGATAAGCTCAGTGTCTTTGCCACTGCTTTGATGTTTCTGGTTTTATTGTTGTTGTTCATTTTTGAAAACGTGCCCATTGCATGCACACATGCTTTCATTTGTAAATTTAATTATCCCATTTAATCTAAGGCTTCTTTAAAAAATACATTAAAATGGGCATGTATGCTGAAGACTATTTCTCCAGACGCAGGCATCACTGCTGTTTTGAGTAATGCACATTTTACAATCTAATTTCTTCAATATAATGCATGCCTGTCCTTTATTTTTTCTTTCCTTCCTTCCTTCCTTCCTTCCTTCCTTCCTTCCTTCCTTCATTCCTTTTTCTTCCTTCCTTCCTTCCTTCCTTCCTTCCTTCCTTCCTTCCTTCCTTCCTTCCTTCCTTCCTTCCTTCCTTTCTTTTTCTTTTTCTTTCTCATGTTTAGACAGACTTTTTCTTAAGACTTCTAAAAAACTGGCAATTTGCACTGCAAAAATCTGGGTTTGCAAGCATAATGCTCTCACTTCATTTATTCATTCATCAATACAAACTTAGAGGTTTGCACACAATTGGAAAGTAAACGAATTCCTCTCCTTTCTCTGTTATAGAAAAAGGAGGGGAGGGAAGAACCGAAGGAGGGGAAAGAGGGGGCTTTAGTGCCTTGAGGGGAGGTCTGAATTACCTGGTCTCTTGTTTTGCAGTATTCAGCTCTCCGTCCTGTACACAGTGCAGAGATTGCCATGAAGAAAATCGCCACGATCAACGATGTGTGTGAGTCGATGAAGCAACAGCTTCTGGTTCTCGTGGAGTGGGCAAAATGCATCCCTGTGTTCTGTGAGCTTCCTCTGGATGACCAGGTGAGCAAGGAATCGTATTTTGCCCAGTTTTACACTCTTAAATTGCACAAGGACGGTGGGCGACTTTACTAACTCGCACATTGAAAAGTTTGCTTCTTTAGAGCGGTTTGGAAGACACAACTAAACAATAACATCTTCTCCCTCTTGCAATTTGCAGGTTGCCTTACTAAGAGCTCATGCGGGGGAGCACCTCTTGCTGGGAGTTGCAAAGCGCTCCATTCCATACACAAATTTTCTCTTATTAGGTAAAAAGAATTTTTCTCTGCTTAGGTATATTTTAAAAAAAAGCTTTCATCATCCAGCTCCCATGAAGCTTCTCGGTCTCTTGACCGTTGCAAGGGGGTCCCTCTGGAGTTTTGATAATGAATCAGGGTGTCAGGGTTCCAAGTAATACACCCATAGCAAACAGAACTCCAAGTCAGGTAGATTCCTCAAAGAATAGTTTTATTGGATATATCATATTGACACAGGCTGGTGAAAACTGACTCCGAATGTTCCTGCAGTTTTCACCTAATTAAAAGTAGAAGTTTTTTCCCTTCCCCAAACTATCAGTCACATAGTCCAACCAAGGTGCTGTCCGGTTGCCTGGCAACTTCACTCCTCCTCTCTCCGGCCACCTGTGGGAATGTCCTTAGTTCCCAGGAGAAAGTATTTTGTTTTGGCTACAAAACCCCAGCTATCTCTATTGCCCCCTCCCTATCCCTCAGCTCCAGTGTGGCAACCTCAAAATGGCCTCGGTCAGGTCAGATTCAGGGTTGACACAGGGGTGGTATCTGCAGCTGACAAGTGGAGCATGTCCTCCTCACCAACTCCTTTAGATAGTCTTCATTACCAGGTTGAAGTAAGCTTGATGAGACCTTGTGTGGAAAAGGTCCCTGCTCTGCCTGGTCAGAAGCCATTTCACTTGGTCGTCTGGAAGTTCTTGCATCGTGATTCAGAACAGTGTTTCTCAACTTTAGCACCTTTAAGATGTGTGGACTTCAACTCTCATAGCTGGCTGGGGAATTCTGGGAGTTGAACTCCACCCGTCTTAAAATTGAAATCCAAGCGTTGGGAGTCCACAGATCTTGAAGTCCACACATCTTGAAGTTGCTAAGGCTGACAACCCCTGATTTAGAGTGAAGTGAAACCCTACTTTTCCCCATATTATCGTGCATCTTTTCATAAAACTGGGACTCCTGTCACTATTTCAGTCACCTCCACCCATCACCTAGATCTTTTTAGGACCACCCCAGTTGAAACCTACTGCAAGAATGAGCCGAGGTGGCGCAGTGGTTAGAGTGCAGTACTGCAGCTACTTCAGCTGACTGCTAGTTCAGCAGATCAGCAGATCAAATCTCACCGGCTCAAGGTTGACTCAGCCTTCCATCCTTCCGAAGTGGGTAAAATGAGGACCCAGATTGTTGGGTGCAATATGCTATTTAGTATACTGTCGATTGTTGTAAGCTGCCCAGAGTCCTCGGAGAGTGGGAGGCATAAAAATATGATTAATAAATAAATAATAAATTAATAAATAAACTGATCCTTCTCAAATCTTCAAGGGCATTAGATTGTGTTTATGGACCACCCTCAGCCAGGGGTTGATTATGGCTCAAGGAACCTTAATCCAAGTGGCTTCCTTCACATAAGGCGCTATGCTCCAAGCAATCCACATATTGTCCTTGTGTTATGGGTGAACCATAAAGAGGGAGGGAGGGAGGGAGGGAGGGAGGGAGGGGAGATTAAACTGCCACAAGGATTAATGGAATGCTTCTGTTTCTTAACACTTAGAAAAAAATCAGTGTAAATATGTATGTCTCTATATTAGCTGGAGTCATGTATCACCATGTGCCTCACAACATTCCTTCCTCTTCTATAGGCAATGACTTCATCATCCCCATGCAATGTCCAGAACTTGAAATTGCCCGAGTGGCAATCAGGATTCTGGACGAGCTGGTGAAGCCCTTACGGGAAATTCAGATCGACGAGAATGAATATGCCTGTCTTAAAGCCATAGTTTTTTTTGATCCAGGTATTATTTTATTCTTCACATCGTCCAGAGTTTGATAGGGAAAAAAAAACCTTTGGTTACAAGGATGATAGGAATTGACAGGAGAATGTCTATGGAGATTCATGGTTGTCCCAAAGGTGCTTTTTCAAGAGACAACTGGATTTTCTTTGTTTTTCCTTGAAGATGTTTCGCTTCTCATCCGAGAACCTTCTTCGGTTCAGTTCCTCAAAACTGAAGAAGCTTCTTGGATGAGAAGCAAAGTGTCTTCAAGGAAAAACAAAGAAAAGTCCAGTTGCCTCTTGAAAAAGCACCTTTGGGACAATTGATAGGACAAGCTTCCAATGGGTATCTTGGCTTCTTTTAGCTTTCCTGGACCTTCCACTATTGTCTTAAAACCTACCTCCGTCCTGAACCAAAGCTAATTTTCTATTGCTTTTGCTTCACCTGATAATTTCCTTTCTCGGTCATGCTCCCACCGTAAGCATGACTGACAACATTTGCTCACCTTTATTTCCATCTGCCTTATTTCTCTCCTTCCTACTTGTCCCAGATTGCAAAGGGCTGAGCGACCCAGGGAAAGTCAAGAACATGCGTTTCCAAGTCCAAGTGAACCTGGAGGATTACATCAATGACCGGCAATATGATTCCCGGGGAAGGTTCAGCGACATCCTCCTACTGCTCCCTCCGCTGCAGAGCATCACTTGGCAGATGATAGAGCAAGTTCAGTTCATCAAACTCTTCGGCATGGCCAGGATTGACAGCTTGTTGCAAGAAATGCTCCTTGGAGGTACAACATGGGTGGTGATGTGAAGGGGCCTGGATTAGATGTGAAGGGACCTGGATTAGGAGCAAGGAGACCCAAATTCTGCTCCTCCTTCAGGAAGGAACCTCTGAGGAACCTCTAGGTTGTCCCTCTCGTACAGCCCAACCTACCCCAAAAGGTGGTGGTTGTGGAGAAAACACAACCATGGATGCTCCATCAGTGGTGGGTTCCAACTGGTGTTACCACCGGTTCTCTTCGCTCACATGCTTTGTGTGCGATCGCTACGCCAAACTTGCTCTCTGTGCAAGCACGTTAGGTTTCTGCCCAGCTGAGGTGCGGCAATCCACTCTGCCGCGCCTATCAGCTGGGCTAAAAAACAAGAAATAAAGGTAGGAATAAAGCGGGGGTGGGTGGGAGGGCCCAGCTCCTAGTCAAAGAGAACCAGTTCGGTGATGTCACATTGTCACCACTACCGGCTCAGCCGAACCGGGCTGAACCAGGAGCAACCCACCACTGTGCTCCATTTACCATCTCAACCTGCTGAAAGAAAAATGGGATAACAAAACTGGGAGACAGAGAAAGTAGCTTTGGGGTTAGGTCTACACAATATCTTTACCCAGCAGTTCCTTTCACCTATCTTTGCTTGGCTTGGCAAGTTTTAACCTTGTTAAAAATAGTCCCAAGGGCATTCCGATGGATTTTGGAATCGGAAAAAAAAAAAAAAAAGAGCTAGAACGAAGTTGAATTGGTGATTATGGGGAAAAAAGGTTTGTTAATATGGCTTCCTTACACAGTAAGAAAATTCTTTAAATCCCAAAATAATTATACAGGAGCAAGAGAGTCCAAATTGCCCCCCAATCCATTGCTTTTGTGGAAGGCTTGGGGGGGTTCATTTTAGAACTGTTTTTGTTTGAAGGGATGATGAACCAAATGGCCATATAACAGAGGTCTCCAAGCTTGGCAATTTTAAGACTTGTGAACTTCTTGAATTCCTCAGATAGCTGTGCTAGCTGAGGAATTCTGGGAGTTGAAGTCCACAAGTCTTAAACGTTGTCAAGCTTGAACACCCCCTGCCCTATAACACAAACAAACAAAACTGTGTGGTGCAGACTCCATTTCTATTAAATTTCTTTAAGAAAACTACCAACGTGTTAAATGGCTTGGAATTCAACAAAGACTGAACGTAGTTCTTTCTCTGCCCCGTGAGACTTATTAGAGAACAGAAAATGGCTGGGGGTCAGAATTTGGGGGTGCTGTCATCTGTTGAAAACTAAAAGGCAATGCCAGGAGGATTCAATGTTCTTTGCTTCTACTGTAGTTTGACTTCTGTGAAGATTCTTCAAGGGGAACAGACTCCAAGATAGACCATTTTCTTTCATGTCACTTGACATAGTTTGAAAGGCAGAGGAATGTGGACATCCAGAATTAAAATCAGACTGCTATCTGGGGGTTTGTTCATTGAATATGATTGGACTGAGATGGCTTTCTTTTTGTGCAGGAACAAGCATGGATATGCCCCAATACCAGCCAGGCCCTTCCAGCCATAATATGGAGCATCTTCCAAGTCACATCGTGCTGCCTAGCACAATTGGCTCAGTCATTCACACCATTTCAGTCTGTAGGTACCCAGTTTCTCAATGCTTCAACTAGAAAATTGTAGTTGAACCTTGACCATTGACCCAAAGGATACAAATGTTTGGAATGACCAGAATGGGTGGGTGATACTGATCGGATGAAAGGGTGGTGATGAAGTAGACTGGCAGGAAGACAGTAGATAAGGAGTGGATCCACTGAGGAATGGGATTTACAAAACATATCATGAAGGACTTTTTCAAGGTCCAGAACAAACTGGTCAAGAAGACAAATCATGGCTGCGTATGCTCACATACATGAGAAGTAATTTTCATGTTCATCTTTTCTTCTACAGCTTCACCAGAAACTTCGCTCCCTTCTCCTTCCACCAGCACAGGAAGTGAAGATTACAAATTGGGTCACACCCCTGGATCTGAAATCCCAACAACCCTTTTGCCCCAGGTGGTCATCCCCAAACAAGAGATCCTCTAGGAAATCCACTCTTATTTTTTTAGTTGCCCCTTTTTGAATTCAACAAGCTTTGCTCCCATGACAGCAGCCAACATTGCTAGGTGTCTCACCCAACAAAATCACCTTGCATGTCACTTGAGTCCTTCCCTAGAAAACATCCCACAATGTTATTAGCATAACAGGTGTTAACTATCATATAAAACATTGGCAGTTAAGTGGTTTATTTTCTGTTACACTCCCATCTATTGTGGTGTTGTGGAAACACAGGACTGGTTTGGGTGGAAGAGCAAATGGAGATTAGCTCCATGCAGATCTTAGAACCAGTTTGATAGCCATAGTCCAATAATAGTTCTAGTTGAGAGATATACAGTACATATTATTGACATACTCCTAGGATTTAATCTAAATTTTTGAAATTCCTCTTACCATTTGTAAAAAATGTTGGAACAAAATAAATTGTACTTAAAATAAAAGTCTTCAAGCAATATATCCAATATACCATTTCAGACAGGTTTTCTTAAACACCTCCAGTGATGAAGCACCTACAACTTCTGAAGGCAAGCTGTTCCACTGATTAATTGTTCTCACTGTTGGGAAGTTTCTCAATTCCAGGTTGCCTCTCTCGTTGATTAGTTTCCATCTACTGTTTCTTCTCCTGCCCTCAGTTGCTTTGGAAAAATAAGCTGACCCCCCTCCCCCCCGGTTCTTTGTGGCAGCCCCTCAAATATTAGAACACTGCTACCATGTCATCCATAAGTCAACCTATATTCTCTCTCCTGGTGGGCTCCATCAATGATTTTGTGGTCAGAGACAGACACGTATGAACCTGGGGACTTTGTGCTCTCTTCCCTTGGAGCAATGTCTCCACACCCATAGAGTAAATCAAATCTGGCATTTGCCTGGTGCTAGTCAACAAAGCTCCAATCAGTTAACTTTATTCCACATTTTTATATAAAAAAAATTACAACAGAACGAGGATCAGAAAACCAAGGAACTTCATTTCCATCCATTCCACACACATATTTGCTAAATCAGAAGACATAATCAGATGTTTAAACATGATCTGCTGAGTTTCAGAAGGACAGTCCCACCAGAGGCGGCCTATATATGAGTGAGGTCCTTAAAGGTAGATATACCTAATTCTCAAACGGTAGAACTGAAACCACAATGGATCTTGAACTGGCTCCTTTTTTCACCTTTCTATCTTGTGTTGCATTTTCTTCCATGGGCGGTTTCCTCCAGGATTAACTTCAAAGTAAGACTGAACTGCCTACATTGTGTTTATATGACCAAGAAGAGTTTGCTAAGATGTACCAAGCGCTCCATGGCTGGATTCTGTAAATGCTAAATATTTTACCCCTAAGGCCCCGGTCACTTGCGATGGGCAATATTTCTTCTGCACGGCAGATGTTAAAAATGGCAGGCAGTACCAACTGATATCAGGGAAAATATTCATGGATATCTTTATAGGCTTATTAGCCTGATGTGCCTTCTTAAGAATGGAGGATTGGCGTCCTCCTTAACACCATGGTAGACATACTGGTAGACCAAGTTCTCTCAGAAAGGAGAACCACCACTAGATTTGGCTTGCGAAAGGAGAAACACCTACATCGTCTTTAAAAACATACCGAAGGACACACCTGAGGTTTTGCCTCTCTTCTTCCTCACCTGAGTTCCATCAATTCTGTAATATTTTTAAATGCTGACATGCCCCAGGAAGGATGTTAGGAGAGGCTCTTACAATAACAGCACTCTCTTTGGACACCTCTTATAAACATGCAACCCAACTCACAAAAAAAGGTAAGGCACTATACAACAAGCAGCGAGGTGAGCCAAAGGTTGGTCTTGCCAAAATCCACGGGCAAATGAGAAGACTGGGTTTCAGGCGACGGTCATCCACAAGAACAGAGATCCAATACGAGTGATAGGAGCCAATGCCAGCTACCTTCATCCGAAGAGTCACACTCTACGGCCTTCAACTCAAGACGACAACGTGGGTCTAAGCCCGTTACACTTACCTCTGTCTAAATGCTAAGGTAAAAAGGGGCTCCTACAGAACTTTACTCTGCTAGTTGTTGCTGACTCTATAGGGGGGGATGTTCTCATCTCCGTTTCAAGGCCATTGAGCCAGCGTCGTCCGAAGACATTTCCACAGTCATGTGGCCAACATGACATCATGGAGCTCTGTTCCCTTCCCACCGAAGTGGTACCTATTTATTTACTCGCATTCGCATGCTTTCAAACTCCTAGGTTGGCAGGAGCTGGAGCGAGCTCACGTCATCATGTGGCACTCGGGTCTCGAGCCTGGGCTGCCAACTTTCCAGCTCACTAGCCCAGCGTCTTCGACCACTGAGCCACCATGCTGCCCCCCAGATTTATTTTATTTATTTATTTTATTTAAATTTGTATACCGCCCTTCTCCTGGTGGACTCAGGGCGGTGCACAGCCAAGTAAAAAACATCCAATACAAAATTTAAAAATTTAAAAGAATTATACCCTTTGGCCAAAAATTAAGAACCTTACGACTAAAACCCATTAAACAATTAAAAAATCTAATATGCTTCATCTACACTCGGAGAACTTCACTCAAGTCAAAATCTTCTCTGAGAGGTCAACCACAGACTCGGGGGTGTCCACCCCAAGCCCTCCTTAATCCATAAACCTCGTTGTGCAAATGCAGTTCTGTTGAACTTGTATCTCAACCTTGGACACACAAGCACATTAAGCGCCAACATTCATGCGACACCTTCATCACGCGGGTATCCTCCTGCCACCCTCTGTAGATGCCCAGCTAAGGGGGTAGAAGCATGCGATGCCATTACAGAACAAAAAGAACTCATCCCTATTAGAGTTAAGAAGCTAGGTTTTTTTATATATATATAAAAAATCAGGATACACATACATACTCAAGAGTTGTACTGAGTCTTCTGGTTACAAGGAGGCTGCATGGGGAGGGGGGTGATCTCTCTCTCTCTCTTTTTTTACTTTAAGCATAATTTAAGCATAATTACCATTAGGAAACAAGTGGAATTTCACGACCGATCTGAATCCTATGTGGAGTTAAATGCCCACCTGCCTTTCGTGAGTATTTCCTTAATTGCAGCATTTTTCAACCTCTTAAGGACCTTCCCTTCTTATAATGTATCTCAACCTTGGCAACTTTTAAGACACCTGGAGCTCAACTTCCTAGAATTCCCCAGCCAGCCATGGGTCACTAAACGAATGTCAAGTCAAGGACTACCTGTAGTCTTGGGATCTAAGGCAGCTTCTTCCAAAACAAATGGACTGGCTTGAGGGACGTCTGATGGATGACCTTCCAGACTAACATCTGCTGAGCTTCAGAAGACACTCCCTTTCCAATGACCGGTTTCCTGAGTCCCTAGCACCACTTCCAGTGCTGAGGAGGGGGCGGGGGGAGAGAGAAGGACTTTTTGAAAAACCTGCCGGCCTATTTGACAACAACCCGATGCAGTGACATGAAAGAGACAACGGAGAGTTTGCCGACTTTGAGAGGTTTTGACTTCCGTTGCCTTTCTTTAAAATCCATTCTCAGCCTCCTCAAACAGCAGAGGACTTCCCTCAAATTGAGGACAAAAACAGCCGTTTGACCCAAGCATCCACAAGCAGACGGTACTTGTTCGTATGGTTGTTTCCTATTTAGCACTTGAACTGATACTGAACCTAAAATGGAATGATCTGGTGAGGTGAGGAAATTTTGAGACTTCACCCTGGCAAGCTTTGGGTTCTCTAGTGGGAGAATCAGAAGCCGTGTGAGATAATCACCCACCCTAACACAGCTCACGGGCCTTGTTGGGGCAAAGAGGAAAAGGACAGCATGGCTCCAGACACCAGCCTGAAAACTTTTCGTTTCGGAGATTGGGTTTGGCTAGCCGTTTCCAGCATGTCCTGTGATTGACAACGGCGTCTCATGATTGACAATGGTGTCTCATGATTGACAATGGTGGCTCCAGGAACAGTCTTTTCAAAAGAGGAGAAATCAAAGGAAAAAAAAAAAAAGAGGAAACCCCACAGACTCCTAAATGAAGAGATCTGGCGAAAAATGGGGAAAAAAAAAAAAAACCCTACGCAGTCCCTCTAAAATCACGTAACCGCAGTGGAGATGCTATTTGGACTTCCTCGGCGTAACTGTCCCTTTTCCCCTGGCGTTTGGTTCGTTCTGCTCAACGAAAGACAGGCGTGGCCACATTCCGCGTTCCGAGAGCGAGACGTCGGAGGTTATAAAGGTATAAAACTCTGCTTGCTACAAGCAAAATGTTTGTTCGGTTTGTTTCTTAAAAGTCCACTGGCCCCAGGTTGCGGCTTTTTTTCCCGTCTTGCCCCCCCCAATAAATACAACGAACGCCTCGTGTGGGTTTCAGCATGATTGGGCAGGCTCAGACAGAAAACTCAGGCGCTCCTTTCTTGGCCCTCATCAACAGGAGTCTCCGGATTCGGAATCCAGCGAAAGGATTTATCCACAGCAGAGACGGTTGTCCCCCAAAGACTGACTTCATCCCTTCCCAGCACAGCCTCCGTTCCCACGTGGGCTTCTCGCTCTTCAGCCTTTCGATCTCCTGCAAGTTAATGGGGGCCTTGGGTGAAACTCTGCAAACTTGGGATGGGGGTGGGAGCCGAGATTCAAGGTCTCAGCTGGAGTGGAGTGGAGGGGGAGAGGTTGTGAGAAAGGCAGGTCCAACTTGCAACGGAGGGTGGTGGTGATGTTGGTGGGGAAGGGGAACGGCTTACCGTTTCATCGTTGCATATTGAATGGATCTGGGTGCCGAACATCACAGCAGTGAACGTCAGAAACAGAAACCCTTCAAGGCACAAGAAGATCAGCAGGATGACCGTCACGGGTGGGGAGAAGTTACTGCATTCTGGGAGGGAAGGAAGGAAGGAAGGAAGGAAGGAAGGAAGGAAGGAAGGAAGGAAGGAAGGTGAGAGAGAGGGAGAGGAAGAAGGAAGGAAGGAGAGAGAGAGAGAAAGGAGAGGAAGAAGGAAGGGAGGGGAGGAAGAGAGAGAGGAAGGAGAGGAAGAAAGAAGGAAGGAAGGAGAGGGGGAAGAAAGGAGGGGAAGAAGGAGAAGAGGAAGGAAACAAGGAAGGAAGGAGAGGGGGAAGGAAGGAAGGAGAGGAGGAAGGAAAAATTAAGTTTCAATTCAGAACAATCACATTCACGAGTCTTTTTGGAATAATTAGCCAGTCCAAATAAAAGGGAACTGTGAGGTAGAATTCAAAACTGACTTGCACATGGTTGGAAGCAAATACAAAAAAGCCTGCATTCATAGAAGGCCCAAAAACATTGTACAATATACTGGAGGGATAGGCATGTTGAATGGGGAGTCATAGAGAATGGAAATATATTACATATGTTGACCAGACACTTTAAGAGATTCCTACTGGTCTGGGAGGGTGACATTCCTATTTTAGGGCTTCAAAAACTTCCTTCAATTTAAGGTGGACTCCTGAAAACTTCAGGAAGCATTTTTGACTTCCTAATCGAGTCTTTCTCAACCTCGGCAACTTGGACTTCAACTCCCAGTATTCTCCAGCCAGGGGGATTCTGGGAGTTGAAGTCCACTTGTCTTCAAGCTGACATAGTTGAGAAACCTTGTCCTAATCTAACCTTACAGCCTGGGATTTGCTAGTGGCTTCCTATCCAACTAATAATCAGGCCTGACCCAGCTAATTCCTACTAAGGCGAGATAAGGCCAGCCATCTGCTGAGATGGAATTTGAGGAATTATATTTTCATGGCTGCCTGCAAAATATCCGAGAAAGCAGGCTGGCCATCTCCGACCATCATGTTGAACAGGACATGGGGGGGTTTAACCCTTGCAATTCCAGCGCCATATGTGTGCACCCTGATACTGCAAAATGTAACACAGACAGGTTGTGTTGTCTCCCGCAGCACGATCTAAGCATCGCCCACGCTGCACTCCCATGCATAATTCAAAAAGGCAATTATTTTGAAAACAAAACTCCCCAAAACATCGGTCGGTTGGAAGATGTCACCCAAGCACTCAACAAAATGCTCTTTTGGAAACGCGCCAAGCAGTTTTCTTCAGGAAGCAAAATAATGTGGATATCTCCCAAGACTCCCATCGTTTGAACACTCAACGGCCAATTTTCAATTTTCAGGCTTCTCAACCGTTGGGCATCTAAATTTTCAAAAAATAATCTTCTCCCAGAAAATCGAACTACCTTAAAATTTCTTGCCTTAAGATCCATTTTCCAAAACTACTCCAGCTCTGGAGATAAGCTTGAAAAAGACAATGGCTCTTGCCAGTAGAGTGAGAAGGTCCCTTATTTAATCATATTAGACCCCAAATTTTAATTATTTGTTTTGGAATTATTTCTCTTTGTAAGGCATGATTTGGCTTTGGTACAGCTTTAATCATTCTGGTGCAGTTTCCCCTGCTTTTTATTGACGGATGCCACCGTCAAGTAAAGGGCTACTTAAAATCCTTCCACGGTTTCAGATTTGCGCCACGGTTCCTTTACGGTCTGACGGCACCTGAACCGTTCTACTAGACGAAGCGATTTAGGCGTGCTTAAAATAAATCAGTCAAAGGCCATGTGCTCGCTTACCAATCCACTGATCTCGGACGCAGGAAAAGAACTGAAATCCACAGAGGATGAGGGCATGAGCTGAAATTAGAGCTATGTACATCTGGAAAAAAAGGGAAGGTGCAGGCATCAATCTTCGGAAGGCACATTCTTCAACGCGATCGCGTGTCTCCTTCCTTTATTTCTCATCTATCTTATTTCAGGGGTGTCAAACTCGATTTTATTAAGGGCCGCATCAGGGTTGTGTTTGACCTCGGGTGGGCATGGCCAAGGTGGGTGTGGGCGTGTCCAGCTCGACATCACTTGTTCAGGCTTCGTTTTTGGCTGTGATGGCCTCCTGCAGCCCTCTACCAGTGAAAACAGAGCCGGAGGGTGGGGCATGTGGCCTCCCTGAGCTCCGTTTTTCCTGGCAGATGGCTGGAGGCCGCTAACGGAGCCCGGGCGGGCCGCATGCAGCCCTCCCAAGCTCTGTTTTTGCTGGCAGAGGCACCGCGGACCGGTTCCTTCGCTGTTTCCAGGGCAGCCCCCATGGGCCAGATCTAAGCACCCCACAGGCCTTAACTTTTACACCCCTGATTTAATTTCTCCATTTTGGGAGCTGTCTGATTCCACAATGATTTGAGGCAGCTTAGAACAAAAATTAAATGCCAACTATGCCTATCAAAAATAAAATAAAACAAAAGGAACAGAGCTAATCAGAAGACGCCCCTCCTCCCCCTCCCAAGTTCAAACAGCAAAATGAAAAAGCTCAGCCTCTATTTCTAACCCAAGGAAGATGTGAGAAAAAGCCAAAAGGGTGCAGAGATAGAACATCTTTCACAAGGCAGGCACCATTCACCGAGGAGGTGAAGTCGGCATTAAAACACCACCAATATTCTGACTTGCAAATTTAAATGTTCCGCTAACGTTCCTCCCTCTTCCCTGATTTGAGACATATGAAATCACAATGCCTACTCACAGTAAAAAGCACAAAAAACCTCTGGTTCCTTTCCCCTACGCAGTTGTTAACCCACGGACAGTGATGATCCATCTTCCGAATGCATCGTTTGCAAATACTGATGGGATTTAAAAGGGGGGGAAAAAAACGTTATGTGCCTTTTGGAGTTGAAAGTATAGAAACCAGCAAAGAACCCGTTTCTTTGAAAATCCAAGGTATTTGCATACAGCAAACAAGCCAGATCTATTTCCTTTTTAAGGAACCGGACAAAACTTTATTAATTTATATTTCGTATTTCTGAACCGCTCATCTCCCTCTAGGAGAAACGCTGGAAAATAGATCAGGTCTGTATCGTATCAGGGTATTTCTGATAGGAGTGAAGATTGTAGCGTGGCAGCTGGCCACAAGACTTCTTTGGAACAAGGCTGAAGTGGAGAATCCAAGAACTTTGCTTGGCTCCCAAGTGGTAGAGAGTCAGGAAGAAGAGCTTGATGGGGATAAGGAAGGACCCTCAACTGGACAAAAAGGGGGTGAAGTATTTTTTTTTAAAGTTCTGAGAAATGAGATAACGTTCAGAAGTGGCTCAGGCAAATGCCTCCTTAATTCGCTGAAGTATCAAAAGGAAGAGGAGATACAGTTCACTCACAGAATCAAAGAACTGGACCTTGGAGGTCAAACATCTATGGAGATTCTCAACCATCCAAGTCATGGTTGTCACAAAGATGCCTTCCAAAATGCAACTGGACTTTCTTGGGGGGGGGTTTCTCCTTGAAAGCACTTCGCTTCTCATCCAAGAAGCTTCTTCAGTTCTCAAAGTGGATGGGATGAGAAGCAAAAGTGAAGTAAAGACAAGGACAGAGAAAGCTTGAACAGCATTCTTTAAAATGAAAAAGGTCTTCTGCAGTCACAACATACGCCTAAGACTGAAAATCAGGCTTGTCAGATGTTACACCTTTTCTATCCTGCTCTACGGAGTGGAGAGTTGGTCTCAAAGACAAATTCCTTGTGCGTCCAATCACACTTGGTCAATAAAGAATTCTATTCTATTCTCTCAATCAAAGTAGCTTTAGTCTTCCTGCAGAGTCAATTAACATTGGGGGGGTGGGGTGGGGCTGCCAGACTGGGGCAGAGTTGTGGGGAGAGGCAGCATTTTCATCTGTCTTTCAAAAAGGGCACTCGTGTAGTTGAGTCTGGAAAAAGAGCCTGCTTTATAAAGGCCAACAAGCCCTCTACTGCCTTTTTCGGAGGCACCGAGGGCTCCCTGCCTCCCCCAGCCTCCCACATTTGTAGGAATCCTCCATTTCAAACGGTCGGGGGCTGAAGGGGAGGGGGGGCTGAGCCAAACCGAAGCAGCAGCTGCGCTCAAGAAGGCAGCACCTAGGAAACAGCCCCCTCGTGCTCTCTTGCTGAGCACAAAGGAGAGAGAGAGAGAGAGAGAGAGAGAGAAGAGCTTGGAACAGGAATGACCCTGATCCATACTTCTGGGACTGCAGAAGCAACTGAAAACATGGGGGAGCAGTCTGTTTTGAGAAAGCGACTCCCAAGGAAAAAAGCTATTATGGGTCAGGGAAACAGGGCGAGGGTTTAAAACAGTGCTTGGGGCAAGGACCACCCATCACTATCAATCAATCAATCAGAACAGAATTATGGAGAACTGAAGAAGCTTCTTGGATGAGAAGCGAAACGAATTTCAAAGAAAAAGTTCAGCTGCCTTTGGGGGGGAAAAAGCATCTTTGGGATAACCACGACCTGGACGATTGAGAAGCTCCACACTAGGAGAGAAGCTCCTTTGAAAGAAGACTAGGCTGATGGGAGCTCAGGGTAGCAATGGTGAAAGGAATTCACACCTCAGTTCTAACCGGATGGAGAGGATAGCAATAGCAATAGCTGTTGTGGCCCGCCAGCGGCCTGCGCGGATCGTGGCTGATCCCAACGAGGAGGCTGGTGTGGTGTTGCGCCAACAGCCTGCGCAACTGGCACTCACGTCGGACAGCGAGGAGGCTGAAGAGGATGTGGTGCCAGAGGCAGAGACTCAGCCAGGGCCTTCAGAACCTCCAGAGGCTCCTTCAAGTGGAGAGAGCGAAGTGGAGGAGCCAATTCTCAATGCTCGAGCACGCAGGGCTGCCAAAAGGCAGGAGTGGCTACTCAGGAGGAGGAGGTCTCCTCGAGAGTAAGGCTTGAGGATAATTGGCCACTCCCTTAGCCTATTTAAGTTGCACGTGGTTAGTAAGTTTCTTGCTGGAAACAATTTGCAATTATAAGAGCATTTTTGAAAAAGTCTTATCGTATTTTGTTTTCTGGGCTGGTTGCCAACCTTTGCCGGACTTTGGTTTATTTTTCCTACTTAATAAATTTGATAAGGACCGTTGGTGTGTGTCAATATCCTCGGAAATCCGGAGCTGGGGCAGAACAATAGCCTTTAGACTTATATACCGCTTCACAGTGCTTTACAGCCCTCTCTAAGCGATTTAAAGAATCAGCCCATTGCCCCCAATAATCTGGGTCCTCATTTTACTGATCTCGGAAGGGTGGAAGGCTGAGTCAACCTTGAGCCTGGTGAGATTCGAACTGCCAAATTGCAGGCAGCCGGCAATCAACAGAAGTAGCCTGCAGTACTGCTCTCTAACCACTGCGCCACAAGATCCTCAAGTTATGTACTATATGCTGGTTTCAGAGCAAATCAAGGGCAGCGTGACAGATACCTGCAGTGATGGGCACGTTCTGGCTTCACGCTGCAACATTTGGGGCACTTGTAGATGACCTCCCCTGGTTTCAGCTGCAAACTCTCCATGTATTCTTTTGTAGCATTTCCTTTGGGGACAGCACCCTAAAAAGCCAGAAAGACAGAGCTCAGTGATTCAGGAGGAGGCTACTTATTTACAGTGGACTCCTCGATCTCATGTTCTCCAAATAGGCCGTCCTTCAGTTCCCAAAATCCCCAAGGCTGCTTTGGCTGTGGGATTCGGAATGGGACAACTCACCATGGCCAACGTACTATATGCAACTCACTGTTGCCAATTCAGCATGGACAACTCACTATGGGCAACTTGCGTTGGCCAACTTGCCTTCGCCAACCCGCCACAGGACAATTCAACCAATATATTTATTTAAAATAATTTTTAAAATATTGTAATCTTTGTCATTCAGATATCATTTTGTCCCTCCTTTTGCATCCTTCCTTCAATGATTCTATTCCACCATTTCTTCAATATTATGTAAGTTTTGTTCCGTGGCGAGTTGGCCATGGCAAATTATCCCCTAGCAAGTTGGCCATAGCAAACTGTCCCCTGGTGAGTTGGCCATGGTGTGTTGGCTGCAGCGACTTGTCCTAGACCGGTGGGATTATAGGAAGTGTGACTCCACGTGCTCAAGAAAGACTCCTCTGCGTGGCATCCAAAACTGTTGGTCTCCATACTCACTGGATCCGTCAGCATGGTTCTTAGGTGAGAAGACAACGCCAGCACAGCCAAGCCGTTGAAGAGGACTCCGTTGACCAGGGAGTACCAGAAGTCTTTGGAAGGCAGCAGCATGACGAAGGTGACCACGAAGTCGGCGTAGACCACCAGAAGCCAGGTCATCACTGCGCAGACCATCCCGCAGCTGTCGCGGATGAACCAAAGGCGATCTCCCGCGTCGCACTCGGATGACGACGAATCGTAGCAGTCGTTCTCGGCAAGAAGTGGATGGTGCTCAACTTCACGCAACCTGTGCCCGGATGACTGCATGGTTTTCCAGACTGGCCCTGTGGGAAAATAACCAGCGAGTAGCTGTGCACCAAGGCTCCTAGACGGCACATCTTCCAGTGTCAAGGGATGGCGAACAGCCCATCCTGTTCTAATTCAAACGAGGCAAGTCAAACGCCATAGGAAGGACTCCAGAATTGATATACCCAAGGTTGATCTCAACAGACTCAGAAGGCCAAATATTTAAGATCCTACGGGTCAATCAGGTTTTTTTTTCCCCCGGCATTATTCTGGCTGCCTAGAAGAACTTCTAGAAGTTCTCAAGTCAGCTGTTGAAATATAAATAAAATTAAAGCCCTGTTGGAGCTCAGAGTTGAAACGAGGGGTCTGTGATGTTCTCTGAACTTGCCTGTTTTCTCGCAGACATCTCCTTACCCAATTAAATAACATAATCAGTGCTAGGAGGGAGAGAGGTGAAGAGGAGGAGGAGGAAGAGAAGGCGGGGGAGATGACTGTGGGGTCCTTGGTGTTCGCTGAGCTTGGTTGCTTTCTTGCAGATGTTTCCTTACCTAATTAAATAACATAATCAGTGCTAGAAGGGAGAGAGGTGAAGAGGAGGAGGAGGAGGAGATTGTGGTGCCCTTGATGCTTGATTGTTTTCTTGCAGATGTTTCGTTACTCAAAATAGGTAACATCATCACTGACCATCCAAGCTCAGAGAGCACCAAGGACCCCATAAAATTAAAATCTTCCTCTCTTTTCACGCCGCTTTCGTTCCTGGCAGTTCTTTCTTGAGACTGGCTTCTCAAGTGTAAAACCTTGGAGGAGGAACCTTACAAGAGGAGGCTCAATCAATCCTGACGGACTCATTGTTGGACTTCAGTGGCTTAATGCTGTCCTTGTAGAAAGTTTGAATACCTTTAACCGTACTAAATGAGACGGCCCTTTCGATTAATTACTTTCATGTAGGAATTCTACCTAGGATTTATTTTTATTTTTTTTGAAAATTCAGCCGCTGGGGAATAAAAAGTTCTGCTTTGGATCCATCTCTTGGCCCTCCTTTGCCTGGTCCTCCTCCTCTTTTCCTTGCGCATGGAAGACTTCTGGGGAACATTTGCAAAACCCCCATTGGGTGTCTTGAGTGAAGTTCTAAAGAGCTTTGTGAAGCCACAAACGGCCTCATTAAATCACGGCTCGCTTGGGAAAGGAAGGAGTTCCCAGGGAGCGCCCCACGATTCAGACGGGAAATCAAAGTATGAGGAACAGCTGCAGTGTTAAGTCTCTCAAATGCCGAGAATGGCAAGAAATCCTAGAGACCCTTTTCATCCTAAAATCCCTATTGATTCAGTGCTATTACCGTCGATGGCGAAGGGCAGCGCTGAAAGCTTGTTATTGATTTGATGATATCCGAGCAGATGCTTCTCAGTTTCCCCACAAATGGCAGCTTCCTTCTCCTTACAAACCAGCACACATGAACACAGTTTTAAAGGTGCATTGACCAATGTGTAATTATCCTTGATTTATCATCAATCAAGGCGGGATTTCTGGGCCATGCAAACTCAACGAAAGGAGGACAGAAGGAAGGCGGGATTGATTCTACCTCCTCTTCCTCACTGTTGTTATTCACAGGGGACAAAGGTCCTGTGAAGAGGTTCAGCCTTAACCTGATGATAGTAAGGTAAAGGTTCCCCTCGCACATACGTGCTAGTCGTTCCCGACTCTAGGGGGCGGTGCTCATCTCCGTTTCTAAGCCGAAGAGCCAGCGCTGTCTGAAGACGTCTCCGTGTTCATGTGGCTGGCATGACTCAATGCCAAAGGCGCACGGAACGCTGTTCCCTTGCAACCAAAGGTGGTCCCTATTTTTCTACTTGCATTTTTTACATGCTTTCCAACTGTTAAGATTGGCAGAAGCTGGGACAAGTGACGGGAGCTCACCCCGTTACGTGGTGCTAAGGATTCGAACCGCTGAACTGCCGACCTTTCGATCGACAAGCTCAGCGTCTTAGCCACTGAGCCACCGCGTCCCTCTGATAGTAATTACCCCTCAATTATTTTTTTCTTCTTTTCAAGATACTCAGAGACTGTCTGGCCAAGTCCCTGCACATTTGCTGGCGAGGTTTTTCAAAAGCAGTTTGTCATTGCCTCCTTCCTAGAGCTGAGATTGAGGGACTGGCCCAAGCTGAGCCAGGAGATTTGGCACCTAAGGCAAAACTAGAACTCACACAGTTTTGCAGCCTGGTCCCTTCACCACTACCCTGAACTGGCTCTGGTCTGTAGCAAATTCTTCTTTCACTGATACTGGTGAAGGAATCAGGGATCCACTCAGAACCACCCCAATGCTTGCGATCCTTAGGAATCCAGCTGACAAATGGCATTCTGCAGCAGCACAAGATTCTAATCTTGCCTTTGGAAAATAGTCATCCACACAACATCCTAAGAAGGACTTGATTACTGTTAAGATTAAAAAAAACAAAACAAAGCCAGATGAGGGAAACAAAAACCTTCATTTTTGGCAAAGGGTTCAGATCTCAATCCAGGAAGCAATTCTGCAGCAAAAACCTGGTTTTGTTTTTTTTCAAAGATGCTGTGTAAGTTAAAAGACTGGCTGTAGGCAGGTGGGGGGGAGGGGAACACAGCATAAAGGAGGTTGACTTGTTGAAAATCCCAAAAATGTGATCAAACATTAGTCTGGGGTGGAGGGGAATCACTCCAATCTCACGCTGATGCACAGAGCCTTTGCATAAAAAGGATCTCTTTCAAACCACAAATATTTTAGACAAGGCTCGACTGTTTTGCAGCTTTACAAAATTGCCTATATTCCTTTTTGTCCAACCTGCAACCTTCAAGCATACTGCATTGCAGTTTGTGCGTGTATCTTAGCCAGCATCCTCTTAGCCAAGACCAAAGAGAGTTTGATCTTGGAGAAGGATGGCAGATGAAACGCTTCTAACTTGGGACGTCAAGTCTAGATTTCCCAGTCACAAGAAATATCAAATAAACAGGTTTTGCATTCACTGCAGAAATGCAATAACTACACACGGGAACCGATGAGAGGGAAGTCAACAGCAAGATGCCGCAATGATTTAAAACATGAACCGTACCAAAAGCTGAGAAAAAATGTCCATCAAATACTCAGCCTATGAATAATGGGAACTCTTAATGAAAATACATCTCCCCCCCCAAAAAAGAAGCTGCAATTTAAAAAGAAAACAGCCTAGTCATGTGTGTGTGGCAACTGGCCACGAATCTCTAGCGGTGCTTCCAGTTTGAAACGTTATCTATCAATCTCACTTCCCTAAATTTGACGGAAAAGACCCACCTCCATGGCTTTCTAATTGAACAGTGGAGGCCAGTTTACAAACTTCACGTGTTTTGTCTCTGCCTACTATCCGAAGAAAGCTTCGTGAACGGGAAGCTGGGTAAGCGGTGTGGAGGTCGGTGCCTGTAGGTGTTTGTAAGGGCTAGGGGGAAAAAAATGATACATACCTGTAAGGGACAACGGTTAGTCGGACATCTTGCTGTTCCTTTGGGCTTCTACGATGCACACGCGGTCATATCAGGTGTGACCTATCCGGGCATAAATAGAAGTGCGTGTTGGTCACAATCAGTACAGCCCGAGAGAAAACCCAAGTGAAGCATCACCTGGAAAGGGCAGACCATCTGAAGCACTTTTGACCTCTGGGCTCACTTGTCAAGTTCAAACATCTCCCTTTCTCTGGATTAAATCCTGAAATCTCTAAGGGAAAAGGAGAGAGAGAGAGAGAGAGAGTCATGGCGAGAGGCTTTTGATTCTTCGGAAGAAGGAAGATTGTGGTTAATGGGCAGTGTTATCCGCCACCAGCTGTTTCGGGAAGTGTCAAATTCAGGCCATCTGCCCTGCTCTCTTGCTGGCCAGCTGTCTGCAGGCCATTGCCGTATTCCAGAAGGTTACGACCCATCTGTGAAGGCAGAATGCACGCTGTCCGGGGGCTGCTTGAAACTTGCAACTGATGCAGAACAAGGTAACCAGGATGACTCGGAAACCATTTTTGCCAGGGTTTAAAAACTTCTATTTTAGGTATTATTCACCCAGCTGAAGTTGGTTTTTTTAAAGGCTTGGGACTTGGGTCCCTAAAGGTTGTTTCTATTTTACCAGTATGAAATACATTCTTCTCTGGGTAAGGTTAGATATTTCTTTCCATTTGTGGTCATTCCCCCCCCCGCCCTTCCCCAAAGTTACTTTGTCAGTCACCGCTTCCGTCAGTTTTAGTCGCTCTGCTATTATTTCATCTCCCATGCTTCTAACTAAACTGCAAATTAATTTCACTTCTAAGTTATTTTAGCGTTTATGTTTTTACCATTTTATTTCTTTCTCTTGGTCTACTTTTAGAGCCGCGTTCCCCAAGGTTTCTGTGTTGCTGGCCCAGCATGGGGGGTGCAGTAGAGCGCTGTGGGCCACAGGTTGGGGCCCCTGCTTTAGAGCAGTGTTTCTCAACCTTGGTAGCTTGAAGATGGGTGGACTTCAACTCCCAGAATCCCCCAGCCAGCGCTGCTCCACCCATCTTCAAGCTACCAAGGTTGAGAAACACTGCTTTAGAGGATAGCTGTGGGTTCTGGTATATCGATTCTTGCTCTCAATCTTTTTAATTTGATTTACTTTTATTTTAAACAGGAAAACCTAAAGCAACTTAAAAAAGCAGGGGGACACAGTAGCCGTTACATAGCCAAACGACCAGGGTCTACAGGCAAAAGGACGGACACCAGCAAATCCGAGAGAAATCGCTAACGAAACGCAAAATCACAATGAGCGGAAAGACGAAAGGCTCTCCCCCCCCCCAAATAACTCTGTTGACTTCTCTCTCAACAGCCCAGAACGCAAACAAAAAACTCAAGAGCACGGCGATAACGTCAACCAGAGTGAATAATTCAAAAGTACAGAATGTGAAGTAACTTCGGGCATCTCGTAAATGAGCCGATCCACGTTAAGAGCGGGGACTTTCCCAGAACCGAGTCAAGCCGTGCCTTCAAATAATTCGACCGACTCTAGCTGTAAGCGAAAAGCAGGGAAGGAAAGGACAAGGGGAAATAAAAGACCATCCGTCTAAAATATATTTTGTAGAGAAATAAGAATATAAAAATCCACCGATTCCAGGGTCCCAAGGGACAAAGCATCCACCCCAATGATGCAAAATTGTCGTCTACAGTCCAGATACCGTTTCAAAGATTTTCTTGGGGGGAAAACGGATGCTCCTTTGAGTTGACGTACCCTGTCTTGGAGGAAACCAACTCCAGTCAGTCTTTCATTGTCCAGGAAAAGCAGCAGCTGCAGGAGGTTCAGCCGGCTTCTAAGCGCCCAATTAAAACCTCCTCTTGATTATTTATTCCAAGTATTACACGTCCAAGGTCACAGTTGCTCCGCTCCTGTTTAACGGTGAACTTGCCTGTAACTGAATATTCCGAGCCATCCTAAAGTTACATATTTTTCCAGGGCTGCGAGGGGACCAGCTGTGACTGAAGCAAACCTACCCTCTGCCTTAAAGCTACCTTCTGCTTTTTATCCCCTTCTTTTTTCTTTGAGTTTCCGAGTTGCAACATACCTACAATCGGCTCTTTGAGCCAGTCCCCTTCCGCCTGACAAATTCGGAAGATATTCTAGGCGTGAAGATGGAAAGGGGACGGAGAGATCTGCAGGCCACCCAAGGCCTGCCCCAGTCACGTCATGGGGCATGGCGGTGTGTGTGTGTGTGTGTGTGTGTGTGTGTGTGTGTTACATTCTGGCAGTTGGGCTCCTGCTCTCCAGATCTGGGATCTGCCCCAGGTCCACAGGCGTTCCCATCAGCAGGGCCTTGTGAAGTTCTGATGTCACAGAGATCTCTCTAGGTCTCTGTGAGCAGAGCAGGCAAGGTAACTACTCTGCTGAAGGAGGGAGAGAGGCTCACAGGTAAAGAAAGTCCAGAAGCACATCAAGAACAGGGCGGAGGCATTCGTGCGAATCTGAAGCCAAACCTTTGAAACTGGCGACCAACTTCACCACTCACACATGGGAAGATCAAGCGAGTGTATATTTTGTTGAGTGTTATGGTGGCCCCAGAAGGATTACTTTCCTTTCTGCAGTAACACACACATGTGTTATGCGGAAAAATAACACGTGTGTTATGTGTGCATGGAAAGGAAAGGAAAGGAAAGGAAAGGAAAGGAAAGGAAAGGAAAGGAAAGGAAAGCAGTCCTCCTGAGCTACTATAACACTCGGCAAAACATACACTTGTTTAATCTCCCGTGTGTTACCGTGTGTGTTGCCTCCAGAAGTTGTGGGTGCTCCATCATTAGAGGTTTTTAAGAAGAGACCGGACAACCATTTGTCTGAAATGGTAGAGGGTTTCCTGCTCTAGCAGGGGGTTGGACTAGAAGACCTCCGAGGTCCCTTCCAACGCTGTCATTCTATTGATGTGGACTTTGGAGATTCAAGACAAACAGGAGTCATATTTTCATCCTACTAGCAACTGACCAGCAATGAGACAAAGTAAAAACCGAACAGCCAGGCAAACTATGGTACGTTTCACGTTTTGCTGATGACATCTGTGCTGTAACTCAGTTTTGTTTTTTTTTAAGCTATAACACTTGATTGTCCACGTTATTTTCCTCTCTCCTCGTTCTTCTTAAGACCGAAGTGAACATTTTATCTGTTTTTTTAAAACCTTCCATTTAGCAGTTCCATTAGTTTAATCTCTCCCCAGGGGCATCAATTTTGATCTGCTCTCAAAGTTTTGCAATTCATCCTTCGGCTGCTGGATCTACTGGCCAAAATTGATATGCAGATGACCGGCTACTGAAGTCAGCTGATGGGTTAGACATCTCTTTCATTCAATTATTTGACGCTTACTGAGGCAGGATCTCCACTAATGACCTCCAGCGTCTTTTAGAGTCATCCAATTAGCGTTGTTTTGTAATAATTGTACAGTAGCCAATTATTGCATTGGAAGAAATAATGTAAGGTTTTGCCAGGCGACGAGAAAGCCTACCCATTCTATTGTGTGTCACTTCCTGAACGCACTTGGGAGGCATGCTCTAATGCAGTATCAGACGATGCTTTGCCTGCAAAATGTCTCAGTTTCAGTTCGCTTTTTTTTCTTCTAAAAGGAAATCTAAAAAAACCCCAAAACCCAGAAACTAATGCTAGATTTTCCCACGCCCTAAGAAAGCATTCTAGTTAGAAAGGATAATAGTCTAGGACTCTAGAAGTTACACTAAAGTCCTGAACTAGCTCAAGACAATCGGTTTCACATTATTCTCTAGAAGTATCACCGCTAAGAGCTTTGGATAGACTTCAATCTCAGATTTACAGCTGAAAATACTGGATTTTTGAGGAGTTGAAGCTGCCAAGGTTGAGAAACCCTGAGCAAAACAGGGAAATCCTGCGTTGAATGAAGCAGGTCAGATAAGCATGATGAAAAAGTCTCGGGTCTATCTCGGGGTTGGACTAGATGACCTCCAAGGTCCCTTCCCACACTGTTATAATATGTCCTATTGTGATGAGAGATGAGGAACCCCCCCCCTCACCCAGATGGGGATTGGGACCCCATGTCCCAAAACTCCAACAACTCATCCCGGGAGGCCACAGCCCCCCTAGGAGGACAGGGCTCCAATACCCATCATTCCCAGCCAGGATTCCAAAGAGGAAGGCGAGAGATGGGAGTCCAACCTGCCTTGGAGGGCACCCAGCTGGGAAAACTCCCATCAGCTTTTTCCCCTTCCAAAATTGGGATGGGCTTTAAATCCCATAATCCCCCACCCCCACGGCTGGGGATTATGGGAGGTGAGGTCCAGGGCAGGAGAGAGGAGGAGGGGGCAGCACCTGGCAGAGGCTGGAAAGGGGCGGGGCCGCTTGGAACGGGAGAGCAGCTGGGGTGGGCGGGGCCACCCGGCGGGGCGGGGCCAGATGGGCGGGGCTTCGCTATGCCCCGCCCTCTCGCCCACTGACAGACTTACCTCGCCCCGGTTCCTTCAGGGTTTTGCCTCGCACGACCCCGGCTGATGACGATGGCGGCGGTCCCGGCCCATCCCGGATGGAGGGGCCCGTCCCCGCAAGCCCCGCCGGCTGAGGTGGATCCGTCGCCGCGGAGGCACCGCCGAGCGAGCGAGCTCCAGAAGCAGCACGGCGTCCCGCGCATGCGCCCCGTCACGCGCTTTTGGCCCGGCCCTCAGGAGGGCAAGGGGGGACGTCCGCGCATGCGTTCAGAGGACTGGGGGGAGGGTTTGCCCCCAAGGGGATAGAGGGAGGAGCGATAAAATCCGGGATCGCGACGACTTCGTGGAGAGTGGGGGACGGCGAAGGAAACTTCCCCGCTTCTCTCGTTTTGCGGATCGACCGGAGTGGTGGGTGGTGGTGGGAAATAAAACGCGCGTGATCCCCGCTGGCCGGAGAGAAAGAACAAGAGTGACGTTGACACGCCCGCTTGCTCCGCAAATGGCGGCCGTCAAATGACATCGGAAGTGACGTTTGCGTAAGCGTGCCTCCTTATGCCTCCAACTCTAGGGTGTTCTACTTCGGCCTCGGCCGGGTTCGCGCCTGCGCAGAACGCACGCTGCCTCTCCTGCCCTTCCTTGCAGGGTTGCTGCAATTCATCAGTCCTGCAACTGCGCTGGACGCCGCCGCTTCTCCCCCCTCCCTCCCTTTTCCCTCCCTTTTGCAATGCCTCTGGGCATGTGCAGAAAGCCTTGGGCTCCGTTCTTCCTCGCAGACCTTCCAGTCGATCCACACCACCCTCCCTGCTTGCGAATAATGCATTTTATATAATATGCTTCTTAGCAAACTTAGGACAACCTCGCAGGATAGTTGTGCACGGAGCATGCCGCGGTGGGACGGTGCAATAAAGGAACCGCGTGCAATTCTCATTGCAAGCTGCAAACTTAGTTCACTACTCGATGGTTACGGGGTTTCCCTTTAACTGTGCATGCTGGTGATTGACAGCCAATAAATGCAATTGCTATCCTTATTACAATTGCAACAACAATAATAATTTCATCCATGTTTGCGCAGCCTAAATAAAACTCTTTATTGGCCAAGTGTGAGTGGACAGACAAGGAATTTGTCTCCGGTGCATAAACTCTCAATGTGTATACAAGCAACAAGCGATAAATCATGATCATAATCGTCATAAAATACACTATAAATCATAAGATACAACGCTTAGTCATAAAATACTAAATAAGCAATCAATATAAATCATACTAGGATAAATCCTTCGGCTTCCGTTTTATTCTCCTTTCTATCGATGAGAATATTGATACTCTATATTCTCTTGCCACCTTAGAATGCAAACTGTCAAGAAAGAGTGAATTGCCTTAAAATCTGAGAGTTAATCTGAAGTACTCTGGCTTTTTGAGACACGCCTTGATCTGAAAGTGTTAGATGCGGATCTGATATATATTTTAGGCCACATTTGAAAAATGCAAAGTGCCCTCGCGGCCCTCAAAATCTATGACTCTACTCCGGCAATGGGATTTCAGTAACTTATTTCACATTTATTTCAATGCTTTTCAAAGTTCAGAACTACCTTTGGACAAAATCCGACACTGGAAGTTTTTAAGATGTTGGATAACCATTTGTCTGAAGTGGTGTAGGGTTTCCTGCGTAAGCAGGGGGTTGGACTAGAAGACTTCCAAAGTCCCTTCCAACTCTGTTATTCTGTTCTGTTCTGTTCTGTTCCGTTCCGTTCCGTTCCTCATTCTAATATTCTATTCTTCATTCCAATATTCTATTTTATTCTTTTTTTTTTAAAAAAATAATTTTTATTGAGTATTTTACATTTTAAAACCAAGCACACAATAGCAAAAGAAGTCGAGACAAAAACAAAAAACAAAAATACACGCACATCAGATGTTAAAATACAATACTAACAACAGATATATACAAAATATACAATTGTATATTCTATTCTATTCTATTCTATTCTATTCTATCCTATCCTATCCTATCCTATCCTATCCTATCCTATCCTATCCTATCCTATCCTATCCTACCCTATCCTACCCTACTCTAGTCTACTCAATTCTACTCCACTCCACTCCACTCCACTCCACTCCACTCCACTCCATTCCATTCCATATTTTCTTCATCCTATCCTATCCTATCCTATCCTATCCTATCCTATCCTATCCTATCCTATCCTATCCTATCCTATCCTATCCTATCCTACTCTACTCTACTCTACTCAATTCTACTCCACTCCACTCGACTCCATTCCATATTTTCTTTATTCTGTTCTGTTCTGTTCTGTTCTGTTCTAAAATGAATAAATGCTAGCTAAAGACATTGACTTCTCTCTGTGGACTGAATATCCCAAATTTCTGTTGCAAAAAAAATCTTACAAGAGTTGAATCCTGCACTCGTTTACTAGATCAAGTTCTGACTTTTTTTTTTTGAAAGGCACAAATTAGTTTTCTGTCTTTAAATCGGTTTGCCTGTGTCCACCAGAGAGCAGCCTTTGATTAAAATACGGAAGCCCCTTTGCAAAAGGAAGCTTCCTAGCCATCCTTTCAGTTTCCTTCCTCCTAAAGCGGATCCACAGCCCATAAATGAACAATCTTTGTGGACTGTTCCATAGGGGTCAATTTAGGGACCCATATTTTTAACTATCGCTGTGCGTAAACTCTTCCCTGCATTTGGAAAGCTACCTTCTCAAGAAAAAAAAGGATGCCCGCAAAATCTTTTCTTGCATTTCCCCCCTTAGGGATACAGAAGATCTTTCCATGCGAAGAAAACACATTCCCATTTTGTGACAGCGAGAACATTTTGGAAGACCTCACGGTGTAGCTGAGACCGAAGATGTGCCATTTGTGTGTGTGTGTGTGTGTGTGGTTTTTTTTTTTTTTTAAAAAAGAAATGAAATATGGAAAATTATGCAGGGCTTGGAATCTGGAACCCTCCAAAATATCTGTTTGCCAAAGTGGTAGCGAAAGAAGAATGAGGGTGGACGGTGTCATCTGTTCAGGATGGATAACTTATTTATGGCCTGCCTTCTGACAATCTTTGTAAAACTTGGCACTCTGCAACTGATGGAGTCCAGCTGCAAGTCCAGCTGGGATCCAGATGTTTTCAAACATCTGTACATCTGTTGCTTTAGAATTGGGCTTCCATGGCACGGGGAGAAAATAAGAAGCGAAAATTAACTGTTGTGCTTCCCACCCACCCTTTTTTCTCTCTCTCTCTCCACCGAGTTGGCGAATGTTTGGGGCAAATCAATCAAAGACGCTGGGAAGAAGGGCATTCACGGTTAAATATTTGTCTTATGAATATGTAGGTTTCACTTCACTCTATAATTTGCAAATTGGAAACTCAATCTTGCTCCTGCTAGGAGACAAGCGAAGATTTCCTTACTGGAAATGGGGAACAGAAAGACAGGGTGTCCGTGTTACAGCGTGGGACATTTGAACTGTCTGAATTTCAGGATGGAGCGGAAGAAAATTTAATTTCTCCCGTGCCAGGTGGGCATAGCTTAACCCTCCTTTTCCCTCTGTTTCATTTGGCAGCACACTTCCTTCTTGCACGAAATGGCAGAGGAACCCCGTCCAAATCACACCTTGGCAGGGGAAAAATAATGGAATTCTCCAAGTTTAAGCTACTAAAAAAACAGCACTGGAAGGTTCAATATGTTCTTCCAAATACTCCCCCATCTTTTCTTGAGCGAGAAAAGTTAGAAATTATGAAGTTATTTTTCACACCTCATCAAATGGCCTTTAGGCTCCTTTAGCATCTCTTTCCCCTCCAAGGGCTTGGAGATCTTCGGTTCAAGGGGCTTAAATTTGGGTGGGGGGGTGTTTCCTTGAATGACCATCTCATTCTTTTTCAGGTTCTCGGACCACTGGTTGAATATTGAGTTGTTTAAAGCAAAGAAGTTGTCCTTTTAAAAAAAAAGTATTTTCTGTTGTGATGACAGTTGTAAGGATGAACTGGTTGGATTGCACAACGATTTTGCAGAAGCCGGAAATACCCTTGCCGAAATTACCTTGGCACAGGGAGAATTCTTTGAGTTTAGGGTATAAAACATCTGCAAGAAAACAGCCAAGCTAAGAGATCATCAAGAACTACTTCTTCTTCTTCTTCTTCTTCTTCTTCTTCTTCTTCTTCTTCTTCTTCTTCTTCTTCTTCTTCTTCTTCTTCTTCTTCTTCTTCTTCTTCTTCTTTCTTCTTCCTCCTCTTCCTCCTCTTCTTCTTTTTCTTCTTCTTCTTCTTCTTCTTCTTTTATTCTTCTTCCTCTTCTTTTTCTTCTTTTTCTTCTTTTTCTTCTTTTTCTTCTTCCTCCTCCTCCTCCTCCTCCTCCTCCTCCTCCTCCTCCTCCTCCTCCTCCTCCTCTTCTTCTTCTTCACCCCCTCCTCCTCCCTCCTCTCCCTCCTCCTCCCAAACACTTCTCCCTTGTAGGCCTATGTGAGGATATCTAGTTGGCTTATAAAAAGTCAGCAAATTCAGAAAGCATCATGGATGTCTTCTTCCTCTTCCTGTACCCCCCAAATTGCTAAGGTTACCTGAAAATTCAAGGGGGGGGGGCTATCCTTTTAATTTATGTGCTTGCCTGAAATACTCTTTAAATCCTTGCATTTTGCTGCAGGATGTCCCAGGTGCATCAGACGAAGGGTGGCATTTTAGATCTAATCTCAGAAGGGAGAATGTATCCCCAGAACCATTTTGCTCCTGAGAGAGCTATGATTTTGCATCTAAAGCTCGCACTTCAAACCCACCAAATTCCATCCACAATTTTTCTCTTTTCAGTTCCCAACTCTGACCTCTGTTTTTACTTTTTGTTGATTCTCCCTTGTACAAATTATTAGGTATTTCCAATAAATGTAGAGAAACTGAAGGAATAGCTTGTTTTGCTAATATTTTCTTGGAAGCTTCAGAGTGACCCCTAGTGGTCAGAAGCAGTGGCTGGGTCAAGGCTCCCAAATACAAATGGAGAATATTCAAAGGGAGCTGAACCTGGAGGGTTGTTTGGTTCCACAGTTTTTTCTGCCCCCTTCCTTGTAATGGAAGAGACCTTGGAGGTCTTCTAGTCCAACCCCCTGCCCAAGACAGAAATCCTTACATCTCCTGGACCAAGGGATGTCCAATCGTTTCTTGCAGACCCACAGCTCTGAAGACAAGCCGTTCCACTGATTGATTGTTTTCACTGTCAGGAAATTTCTCTTTAGTTCTAGGTTGCTTCTCTCCTTGATTCGTTTCCATCTGTTGCTTCTTGTCTTGCCTTCAGGTGCTTTGGAGAATAGGTTGACTCCCTCTTCCCCATAGGAAAAAGGTAAAGGTTCCCCTCACACATATGTGCTAGTCGTTCCCGACTCTAGGGGGCAGTGCTCATCTCCGTTTCAAAGCCAAAGAGCCAACACTGTCCAAAGACATCTCCGTGGTCATGTGGCCGGCATGACTCAATGCCAAAGGCGCACGGAACGCTGTTACCTTCCCACCAAAGGTGGTCCCTATTTTTCTACTTGCATTTTTTACGTGCTTTCAAACTGTTAGGGTGGCAGAAGCTGGAACAAGTAACGGGAGCTCACCCCGTTATGCGGCACTAAGGATTCGAACCGCTGAATTGCTGACCTTTCCATCGACAAGCTCAACATCTTAGCCACTGAGCCACTGCATCCCTCCTTCCCCATAACAGCCCTTCAAGTATTGGAAGATAGCTATCATGGCACTCTCCTCTTCGTTAGACTAGACATACCTAGTCCCCGTAACCATTCATTGTAGGGTTTAGAAGAAGACTTTTGAAAGAATCAAAGACCATCATTCATGTGGCCTCAGACCGGGATTTCTGAAACAAGGCATAATTGTGGTTTAAAACCTTGGCTTTTTTTTTCGTTCATCCGAGCTGACTATAATTTTTGGTTTTGACATAAGGATAGCCTGTGGTTAACAGAACATGGAAGTTTCCTGTTTTCCTGCTCATCCCTGACCCATAAATAAATGTCGTGGTGTTATAGGATGAATCGTATTTGCTAACCGTAACTCTTGTATTTGGCTGATTCAGCTTTGCCCAGCCTGGTGCCCTCCAGATGAATGGCGGACTCAGTGCCCGTAATTGGCAGCCATCGTCTTGTTTCGGGGGATTGTAGAAACTGTGGCTCATCCCTCTGGAAAGTTGAGAAAGGCTAACCTACTCCCATTTGGTGTCACATCAAAAATCTGATCCGTCTACGGCCACGTTCTTTATTTTTCTAGTATTTATGGGACTGGGTGGCAAAAGTCCTTCCACAATGGAAGGCGTAACGGTGACAAAAGAAGAGGAATGCTTTGAGTGTTCCAACCTTAACGCTAAAAAAAAAAACCCCACCAAAACGTTTTGAGGTTTCACATTTGGGAAATAAATTCTCTTCCATCTTGTATTGTTTTTTTAAGCGTCGCTTTTAGCGCATTTGCAAGGGAGAAAGCCATCCTCCGAAAAAGTCAGTGCAAGCGAAGTTCATACTGACACAGCACTAAAGTTTGACGACATCCATTAAATCAACCCAGAAGCGGGGGGGGGGGCTGCTAAAACTCTGCCAAACTCCCCAATGGTTGAGCTTTCTTTTTTTAAGGTTGTCCTGTCTCCTGGGACACATTTGTGTAACAAATGTTTAAAATCCGACTGTCAAAAATGGCAGAAGGGAGGGAAGATTCTTTGTTCCATTTATAGGCGAACTTGAAAAGGGCACATTGCTGAAAAAAAACCCAGTAAGGGATTATTACATTTGGAAGAGGTTGTGAGATTGGATCACACCAAAGATCCATCTAGTCCAGAATTTGGGGTCACCTGGTGGCCAACAGGAGCTATTTGAGATGTTCACAAGGAGATGAGGCGAGGTTTAGAAGAGAATAGAATAGAATAACAGAGTTGGAAGGGACCTTTGAGGTCTTCTAGTCCAACCCCCTCTTAGGCAGGAAATCCTACACCACTTGTGAGAAGAGCCGAGGTGATGCAGTGGTTAGGGTGCAGTACTGCAGCTACTTCAGCTGACTGCTAGTTCAGCAGATCAGCGGATCAAATCTCACCGGCTCAAGGTTGACTCAGCCTTCCATCCTTCCGAGGTGGGTAAAATGAGGACCCAGATTGTTGGGGGCAATATGCTATTTAGTATACTGTCTTTGGTGTAAGCCGCCCAGAGTCCTTGGAGAGTGGGCGGCATAGAAATGTGAATAATAATAATAATAATAATAATAATAATAATAATAATAATAATACTTCAGACAAATGGTTGTCCAATCTCTTCTTAAAAACTTCCAGTGATTATATTGTCTTGTCTTGTCTTGTCTTCTCTTGTCTTGTCTTATATTATAATTATATTAATTTATTGGATCATTTTTTATTAGTTTTATTGTTTTAAATGACGTTTTATATTCTGTAAGCCACCTTATCGCCATGTGCAAATAGGTGGCAATATAAATTCAATAAATAAAAATAAATAAATAAACCTCAAAATCCCTAATTGCCGTATTCTGTCCACATACAGGAACTGTTTTCTCCTTTCCAAACATTGGACCTGCTTTTTTCCATCATCCTATCCAGTCCTGCCCAACGTCTTCTTTTTTTGGACTTTTCTTGACCTCATTACCAAAACAGACAAGAAGACATCTAGATAACATTAAGTGGCTCAGTCCTGGTCAGGATGATTCACCTTCCAGAGACCTGATTCTTGATTCCTAGATACTTGTGAGTTTTTTCTAAAAATTTTTTTTGCATTACCGGTAACATTGTACTACAAACCAGGGCATATGAAACCTTTGCCAGACCAATTCTTGAATACAGCCCATCCACCTGGAATCCACACAGTATATCAGACATTAACACGATTGAGCGGGTCCAGAGTTATTTCACGAGAAGAATATTCCCTTCCTCTACTCACAAGAGAATCCCACCAGGCTCCAAATTCTGGGCTTGGACAATCTGGAATTGCTCCACCTGCAGTTTGATCTAAGCATAGTACACAAAATTGTCTGCTGTTACAACATCTTACCTGTCAACGACTTCTTCAGCTTCAACCACAATAAGTACAAGAGGCAAACAACCGATACAAACTCAAGATAAACCGCTCCGAACTCGATTGCAGAAAATACGACTTCAGCAACAGAGTGGTCAATGCCTGGAATGCTCTACCGGACTCGGTTGTTACAAACCTTCACAGCTTCAACCTCAAACGGTCTACCGTGGACCTCACCCCATTCCTAAGAGGTCCGTAAAGGGGGCGTGCATAAGCGCACCAGCGTGCCTACCATCCAGAGGTGGGTTTCAGCAGGTTCTGACCATGGGGGTGGGGTGTTCTACTTACCTTTACTACCAGTTCGCATGCACAGATCACCGATGATGACATCCGGGGCAGTGGGTGGGGCCTCCCGCCGGTTTTACTACCAGTTCTTGCGAACCGGTCCAAACCGGAGGCATCCCGGCTGGCTTGAGTTAAATTTTAAACTGATTTTAAATTGGGTTGTTTTTAAGTTACGGCCAAAAATATTTAATCATTTTAAACTGCTTTTAAATTTTGTATGTTCTGTTTTTTACTCTGGCTGTTCACCGCCCTGAGTCCTATTGGAGAAGGGCGGTATAGAAATGGAAACAAACAAATAAATAAAATAAATAAATCCCATCACTGGTTCTGACCAGTTCTGGAGAACCGGTAGCGGAAATTTTGAGTAGTTCAGTAGTAAAAATTCTGACTGGCCCCACCCCCATCTATTCTCTGCCTCCAAAGTCCTAGCTGATCAGGAGGAAATGGCGATTTTGCAGTAACCTTCCCCTGGATTGGGGATGGAATGGAGATTTTACAGTATCCTTCCCCTGCCATGCCCACCAAGCCACCACACCTACCAAGCCATGGCATGCCCACCAAGCCACACCCACAGAACCGGTAGTAAAAAAATTGGAAACCCATCACTGCTACCATACCTGCCCTACTGTCCCCATTTATCTGTACTTCCTTCCTTTGTTTACGTTTATGTTTATACCTATACCTGCTATCTTGTACATGTTTGACAAATAAATAAGTAAGTAAATAAATAAATAAAAATAAATCTCAAAGAATGGGGTAGAGTCATGGGTGCCTTCATCTGGAAGCTATGAAATAAGTTGGTATCTTCTAGATTTCTTCAACTACAGCCCCCAGAGACCATCCTGTTGGCCATTGACGGTTGCTTGCTGAGATATGTGGAAGACCCCAATGTTCCTTCTTTGCGATTCTCCAGGTTGGTCAAAGCTCAGCTGAAACTTTAGAGCCACGTAATTAAATCACCAGGCCTTCTAGTCAATCCTCCAAGGAAGGAACAAGAAAATATTTTTCTTTCTTCCTGGCATCAGGCTCAGCCCTGCGATTATCTAATGGCCTGTCAATCAGCAGCAGGCCATCAGATCTGGATTAGTCGTTCGGAGTTGGAGCTGTGGACAAGCAAGACTGTCAGTTTCAGTTTTTCACTTCTGGGAGTAGGTCAGTGTTTGTTTCCCCTCTGTTTCTCATTCTTGCAAATTTCTCAGTTTTGGTTTCTCTTCGCTTCGCATTGGTCCTTTGATAAACTGAATGCATCCCAGCCCCTTAGTAATGTGAGACTTAATTTTTTTTTTAAGCTACTTTTAAAATTTGGGCCTGTTTCTCTGAATGTTTGCTCCTTTGCTTGAAAAATTGCTGAATGTGCATCCTTTCTGCTGATTTTTTCTTTCTTTCTTTCTTTCTTTCTTTCTTTCTTTCTTTCTTTCTTTCTTTCTTTCTTTCTTTCCTTCCTTCCTTCCTTCTTTCTTTCTTTCTTTCTTCCGAATATATTTACGTGTACGGTTTTCCCAGATGCGCCTTCTTTGTTCATATATTCCTTTTTATCACATGACAATTTTAGGAGAAGGCTGAACACAGAATAATAGAGTTGGAAGGGACCTCAGAGGTCTTCTAGTCCAACCTCCTGCTCGAGCAAGAGACCTTATACCATTGCAGACAAACGGTTGTCCAATCTCTTCTTAAAAACCTCCAGTGATGGAGCTCCCACAACTTCTGGAGGCAATTCCTTCCACTGATAATTGTTCTAACTGTCAGGCATTTTTTCCTTAGTTCTAGGTTGCTTCTCTCCTTGATTAGTTTCCATCCGTTGCTTCTTGTCCTGCTTTGGAAAATAGGTTGACCCCCTCTTCTCCGAGGCAGCCCCTCAAATATTGGAATGGTCACCCCTAGTCATCCTTTTCTCTAGACTAGACATACCAGGGACAGGTTTCAAAACCAGTAATTATTGGTTCACTTGTGGGCGCGTGCGCGCTCTCATGCATGGGCAGGTGGGCGGAGCCTCCCACCGCTGCTGCTACCAGTTTGCCTGATCCGGGGCGAACCAGTAGCAGCCCACCACTGTTCTGCCCCAGCTACGGACCCCAAAGAACGCAGCACACACAAAGTCCGTTCAAACCTTAGTTTACTGAATAAACCAGTCTTTTACAACAACGGCTGTTAATTAATTGCATTAACAGCCACCAAGAATTCAAAGAATAATAACTGAAAGCTTACTATGGTTGGCAGAATGCCCAGAAGCAATTTGCAGGAAGCTGATAAGATAAGCAAGGCAAGACACGAAGGTATGTGAACGAAGGTGTTCCCTGAAAAATTGCTTTGGTCCTTAAATAGGCTAAGGGAGTGGCCAATTAGCCCCAAGCCTTACTCTCGAGGAGACCTCCTCCTGAGGAGCCACTCCTGCCTTTTGGCAGCTCTGCGCGCCCGTGCATCGAGAAGAGGCTCCTCTTCTTCGTCCTCTTCACTTAAGGGAGCTTCTGGAGGTTCTGAAGGCCCTGGCTGAATCCCCGCCTCTGGCACCACATCTTCTCCAGCCTCCTCACTGTCTGACTTGAGCGCCAGCTGCACAGGCTGCTGGCGCAGCATCACACCAGCCTCCTCGCTGTCTGAATCAGCTACTAGCTGCACAGGCCGCGTATGGGCCACAACAACCACTGAGACATACCCAGTTCCTGTAACCTGACAATGGAGCAGTGGTTTATCAAATGAAAAGGAGACCACCTTCAAACATGGGGTGAATGTACCCCCCCTCCCCATTTCTACCTGCTGGAACTGTCGCATGGAAAAGATCCAAGCCAATTCTTGCATTGGTCATAAAAGGAGGAAGGAACCCGAATCTGAATTCAGGGCCAATTAGCTGAAGTTCCTATACCGCTCTGTTCCTTTGTTAGCTTTGGGACCCGTTCAAGAATTTGGTTTTAATCTTTGTCATCGTCCAGCGTCTCCTCCTGAATTTCGCTGAGCATCTCAGATCTCACAGGAGTGGCCTCCGAGAGCATCCAGGGGCCGGCGTTAACATGTTTTCAATGGACTTTTGCCTTCGAAATGCTCTTGAACAGATAATGTTGAAGATGGCCGAATCTTGAGCTTCATTCAAAGGCCATCCCTTGCTGTGAAGAGATGAGAGCATAAACGGTGTATTTATTTGGCTTTGGGGTGGAGTGACATTTCGGAGTGGAATTCGTGGTATTGGCCTCCAAGAAACGGCATTTGTTTGGACAATTATGATCAATCTGAAAACTCGAGGGTAGGCGCTCTTATATCGAGATCCCCTTCTATGCTCCAAGCCTGTGAAAATAAAAAATAATTTGGAAAAGAACCTTCCACCACACGGTGTTTTGACAAGCCCCTCTGGGCGATGGGTTCAGGCTGTTTCAGATCAAGGAGGAAGCGAGGAATTCTTGAATGTGTATCCACAGGTAGAGTCAACCGAGCCAAGTTATGGCCTCGCGTAGAGATCCTATATTGTTCTTTTTTCACATAAATATTCTAAAAGGATACATTTAGCAGGTTCCAAGATGATATTTTCGTTGGACTGATTCTGCAGATAGGGAAAGGAGTGGTTCCAGTTGACTGGTTTAAGCCTTCCGAAGTCCTACTAATTTTGTGGGCATTTAAAGAACGGCGAACATATTCCTTGTTGGGCCAGATCAAGGGTCGGCAACCTTAAACACCCAAAGAGCCACAAAGGTCCTAACCGGAAGCCCCCCATTCAATTCTGGAGCCCACCGGAAGTCTGGTTCCCCCCACCATAGAATCTCCTCCTAGCACAGCGTCCTTTTTCCTCTGCTGACCGGAAGTCTGGTTCCCCCCACCATAGAGTCTCCTCCTAGCACAGCGTCCTTTTTCCTATGCTGACCGGAAGTCTGGTTCCCCCCACCATAGAGTCTCCTCCTAGCACAGCGTCCTTTTTCCTCTGCTGACCGGAAGTCTGGTTCCCCCCACCATAGAATCTCCTCCTAGCACAGCGTCCTTTTTCCTCTGCTGACCGGAAGTCTGGTTCCCCCCACCATAGAGTCTCCTCCTAGCACAGCGTCCTTTTTCCTATGCTGACCGGAAGTCTGGTTCCCCCACCATAGAGTCTCCTCCTAGCACAGCGTCCTTTTTCCTATGCCGACCGGAAGTCTGGTTCCCCCCACCATAGAGTCTCCTCCTAGTGTGGCAGCCTTTTTCCTCTACCTGTCCTAACCGAAAGCCCTATCAATTGTGGAGCCGACTTGTGACAAGGAGCCGCAACAGAGGGATGAAAGAGCCACATGCGGCTCCAAAGCTGTGGGTTGCCGACCCCTGGGCTAGATCAAAAACTCAACTCACCCATGGTTGGGCTACCAGTAGAAGATCATGAAACGCTTTTATGAGTTTAATCAGTGATCACGGAGTCAACCACCTTCCCATTTTAAAAATCCCAGTTTGCCTAAGATTGTCAGCTTTGGTGGTAATCGTCTCCACCGACCAGTGCAGAATTCTTTTCAAACCTCCATCTATCGTAGGAGAGGAACTAAAATAACTGGGGGGGGGGGAAAGATAATAGGATTCGAAATGAAAGTTGTTTGGTTGAACTTCAGAATCAACTCACCTGGACTCATCAAACTGAGCCTCGGTGGTGCAGCGGACTAAAGTGCTGTTAAGTGCTAGCACTTAGCTGCCAGCTGCCTGCAATTAGCGCAAGTTCGAATCTCACCAGGCTCAAGGTTGACTCAGCCTTCCATCCTTTCGAAGTAGGTAAATTGAGGACCCGGATTGTGGGGGCAATAAGCCAACTTTGTATAGAACAACACCGCTTAGGGCCCCCCGAAAGCCCTAATAAGTATGCAGGCTATTGCTATAATGCATTGTAAGCAGCCCTGAGTCTACGGAGAAGGGCGGCATATAAATTGGACCAATAAATAATAAATAATAAATAAATACAACTGGAAAGACCAACTGAAACAGCAGCCAAAACGAAACAAGACATTTCCAAAGCGATTTGGTCTGTTTAGATGCTTTTGAGCATATGCAGAAAAGATTTTGTCCAAACTGAGGCAGAAAATCTGAATTGCTCCAACTGGACAATTCAATTCAAATTGGTATCAAATCACATCCATTTATAGACTCTATTCAAATTGGGTTAGTTTTCCAAACTGAGCTCATGATGTATTTTTGTTTTCCTCCTGATTTGGACTCAAAGTAGAGAAGAGAACCAATCTGGCGTAGTAATGAAGGCATCAGGTTAAAACCGGGCAACCTTGAGTTCTAGTTCTGCCTTAGTTGGGTGACTTTGGGCCAGTCATTTTCTATCCGCCCCAGGAAGGAGACAATGGCGATCCATTTCTGAAAACCTTCGCCAAGAAAACGGCGGGGATTTGCTCTGGCCGTCTCCGAGAATCAGACACAATTGACAAAAGAATTGGGGAAAAAAATCTCTTCAAGCTGGGTCTCTTTTGACCCACTGGATCAAGTAGATGCTATGTTAAGCGAATGCCACCTTTGAAGCCTTCTTGTTCCCTTAGGGATCCGTTTCCCTGGATAAACATTAAATGACTTCCAGAAAGAGGTCCTCTACTGGAGGTCACATTTGGCCAACCACATTTGAACCCAGAAGCTGGGTTCTGGCGAGGAAATGGTCTACTAATATTAAACCTTAATTTTAGGAAGGCTGTCTTACATGTGGATGAAGACTTCTCCCCTTCCAACCCTGGGGGGGGGGGGTTCTTCATTCCCCAAACCCACATGCTCCTGCAATGAACTTCTGACCTTCTCCTGCCTTATGGCCCTTAAAAAAGAAAACCCAGTGGCCAATCCTCCCTCCCTCTCTCTCTCTCTCTCTCTCTCTCTCTTCTTTTCCCCCCTCCCTCCCTCCCTCTCCCTCCCTCTCTTTCTCTCTCTTGTTCTCTTTCTCTCTCTCTCTCTCTTTCTCTCTCTCTCTCCCCCTCTCCCGCTCTCTTTCTCTTTCTCTTTCTCTTTCTCTCACTCTTTCTCTCTCTTTCTCTTTCTCTCCCTCTCTCCCTCCCTCCCTCACATTCTCTCTCTCTCTTTCTCTCTCTTTCTCTCTTTCTTTCTCTCTTTCTCCCTCCCTCCCCCTCTCCCTCCCTCTTTCTTTCTCTCTCTCTTTCTCTTCCCCTCCCCTCTCTCCCTCTTTCTTTCTTTCTCTCTTTTTTTCTCTCTCTCTCTCTCTCTTTCTCTCTCTCCCCCTCTCCCTCTCTCATTTGGAAGGCGACCGCCGTAAAAATGAAGTCACCAGGCAACTTTCCTGCTGTTAAAGCTGAGCCTGTAATCAAAGGGAAACAAGCCGTCCTATTTTTTTAATTTTCTTTTTTTCCCCCAAACAGATAAGATAGGCAAGGTGATTAATCACGGGATTTCAATGACCAGGCTGGGAATCTGAGTCAGGACCGGTCAGTTCATCTTGATATAAAAGTTGTCAACGTGTAGGGTGAGATGGATGGTGGGGAGTGAGATGGCGATCCTGAGGGAGCTTTAAAAATATAAATCTGGCCAACAATAAAGAAGAATTGGATGGTGGTGACGTCACCCTCCAATATTTTTTTTTTATGCTGCAAAATAACGGAATAGAATAACAGAATCAGAGAGTCCGATGGGACCCTGGAGGTCTTCTAGTCCAAGCCCTTGCTTAAGCAGGAAACCCTATATGGGTATTCCTCGAATTATGACCACAATTGAGCTCAACATTTATGTCGCTAATCGAGACATTTGTTAAGTGGGGTTTATCCCATTTTACGACCTTTCTTGCTACTGTTGTTAAGTGAACCACTGCAGTTGTTAAGTTAGTGACACTCCGTGGGTCATCTAGTTAAACCACAATCAGAAGATGGCAAAGCAGACACAGAGAACATCAGGAGTGTGAAGGAAGCAGGAAGAAAGGTGGACTTTGGGAGAAGGTTCTCTTGTAAACTCCTTGGATGTCCCAAACTTCATCTTACGCCTGAGAAGCCCTTCCAATGACCACAAAGGAACATTTGGCTCCCCCGGCCCTACTCAAAATATTTCTGAACAATTTCTCCAGCCTCCGTACGACAATTCCATATCTAAGCAATGCAGGGAAGTATGTCCATTTGGGCTGCCATCGCATTTTTGCAAGCTTTCCAATCCAAATATTATTTTTTTTCTTCTTCCCCACGACGTTTTAGTTGGTCTCAATGCACCATTCGAAGCACAGAGAGGTGGCAATTTAGTAGGGAGTAGTAAACCCCACGGAACTGTAGAGCAAGGAGGGGGGCTGTTGACTGTTTCTTTGGTCATACTTACATATATGTACGTATGCATATGCATGTATGAGTGCATATGAATAAGACAACTTTTGAAAGGGAAAACTAAGGAAAATAAAGAAAAATAATAAGAAAGTGAGGGAAAAGAGGAAAAAGAGAAAGGGAAGGAGGAAGGGAAGGGGAAATAATAATAATAATAATAATAATAATAATAATAATAATAATAATAATAATAATAATAATAATAATAATTTTATTTCTATACCGCCCTTCTCCCGAAGGACTCAGGGTGGTGTACAGCCAATTTAAAAACACAAGACAAAACAATGATTAAAAATTAAAATAATTAAATAGAGTTGGCCTGGTTTAAAACCCCGAAAATTTAAAATACCCCAATTTAAAATTATTATGTTGATAGCCCGGCCTGGCGGAACAACAGGGTCTTCAGTGTGCAGCGAAACACCCGGAGGGAAAGGGAAGAGATGGGAAGGAGAAGGGAGAGATAAAGGAAAGAGAAAGGGGAGGAGGAGGAGGAGGAGGAGGAGGAGGAGAAGGAGAAGGAGAAGAAGGAGAAGAAGGAAAGGGCTTCCAGCTTCATAACATCAGTTACAACTAATTACTCCCTTTGACTTAAAATGTGCAAACTCCTAAGTTTGCACACTCAGCTTCCTTGCCTGGGTGTTTTTAAAGTGTAGATTTGAAAATATCTCATCTCCCACCATTGCCAGCAGGTGGAAATGGTGGCATTTGGGGCATTAGATGTCCCTATTTTGGACATTTGTCGCAACGTTTCTCCCCATCTCCAAACTGTGGCCTTAATCCCCATTCCCTGCCCCACCCCCAGGCCTCACAATGCCCCCTATTGCTTTGCATCTGCACAACTGCAGATTGTGCTAGATGTAGGGCAGGGTTGTGCTACCCCGACAGCTTCCTGGGTGTGCGGTGCATCAATTTCAAGCAATTAACACGACACCGGCATAAGCCACGGAGCCAGACGCCAAATTGCGCCCGCGGTTGGAAGACTCGGCTCTGAAAAAGCCACCTTTGTGGCCCATCCTGTGCGAAGAAAACACATTTGCCCAGCTGAAGAAACACAGCCACACTTTGAGGGGGTTGGAAAAATTGCCCTATGTGGTTCGGTTTCAAAAGCCTGGAACCGTTTGGAGATTTTCTTCTCTCTCTCTTTTTTTTTTTTTTTGAAAATCTCAGCAGAAAATCATTCCCAAAATATTCCGGCGTTGCAATCCTTTCTCCAAGGCTTTTGAGTTTGCAGAGGAGAAGAAACCACCGAAAGAATTAAACTTTTAATACCACCTCCTGTTCAAAGCCTAAGAATGGCTGTCTTTGGTGAATTTGGAGTTCAGCCATGTTGGCATTCTCTCTCTTTTTTTTCTTCTTCTGTGGGTTGTTTTTTCTCCTTTGTCAGCAGCAAAAGCACCATGGAGAAGGCGACTGGCCCAAAGCCACCCAGATGGCTTGAGTGCCTAAGGTAAGATGGGACTAGAACTCCCTCTCTCCAGGTGATACTTTAGCCTGATACTTTAACCGCGAGATCGAACTGGCACTCTGTTATGTGATCTTGGCATTTTTAAAAACTCTTTCTGCAAATGCTCCGATGGGGAGAATTGAGGGAAGAGAAAGCAAAGCTGGGGAAAAACTTCGGAAGGTGGCTCTTCCTCCAGAGGCTAACCTTGGCACGATACACGGATCAGTTGTGCATGATGGAAAAATGAGGCCAAGAGACACCCAGATCTAGCCCCTGTCAATCATTCTTGCCTGACTAGGTGGCTCAGTGGCTAACACACTGAGCTTGTCGATCAGTTCAGCGGTTTGAATCCCTAGTAGAGGTCTCCTGTGTGAGCAGGGGGTTGGACTATATGACCTCCAAGGTCCCTTCCAACTCTGTTACTGTTGCCTATTCCTTCCCAGGCCTCCTCAAAGTTTCCCAGCAATGACCCCCCCCCCAGATAACAAAGACATATATGAAGGTGATACACAAGACTCTGGCCCTTGAAAAATGTTTTTTTTTCCTCTTCCCTCCCTCTCCCTCTTTCCTCCGCTATCTCATCTCCTAGTTGGCAGATTGTCATTTCAAGCCACAGATTGCAGACGAAGTCTTTCTTGCCAGTTAAGTATTAGCAAGGCACGTAGGAGTGGCAAGCGTTGGCTTCAGCAGCTGGGCCCCCTCCCCACTTTGCAGGTTGGGCCCTAAATCAAGAAGGCCTGTCTCTGAAATGGCTTTATTCCTGGTGGGAAAGGAAGCCCCCCAACCCCCCCTCCCTCCCTCCCTCCCACCATTCTTCCAGACATATCTCCGCAGAGCTGAGATTGGCCCATCCTGCTGACTCCTTATTATTCCAGGTGGCTAGGTGTTGGGATTAATTGCTGGGGAGGGGGATTCTGGGTGGCTTTGACAATTTTCCTATCAGGGGCTTGAGAGGCGGCCTTCTCTCTCTCGCCGGGTGGGCAAAGCCAGGAGCTCTCTCGGCAGCCTTTCCCAGCTTCTGAGCCTCCGCTAATGATCTGCAATCAACGGGCCCCTCGGCCGACCGAGGAGCCTCGTCAGAAGAGGCGATGAGTGAGAAGAGGAGGAAGAGATAAAATAAACCAGCCAGCAAGATCGACGGACGCGGAGTTTAGATTTGTGAGAACGGCGCTCCCCCCCACCCCTCACACAGCTCCCCTGTCTCGGTATTCTGACATCTGCAGTGCACATTTTAAAAGTCTCTTTCTTTCTTTCTTTCTTTCTTTCTTTCTTTCTTTCTTTCTTTCTTTCTTTCTTTCTTTCTTTCTTTTTCTTTCTTTCCTCCAACCAATCCCACCAAACGATACTCAGTGATCATAGAATCCACAATTGATTCAGCCTGGATGCCAGGATTTTTCTTTGCGAAATAATTTTCCTTTCCTTTCCTTTTCTCCTTTCTTCCTTCCCTTCCTCCTCCTCCTCCTCCTTCTTCTTCTTTCCTCCTTTTTTCTGTTATTTTCCTCTCCTTCTTTTCTTTCTCTTTCCTTCTTTCCCCCCCATCATTTTCCTTCCCTTTCTGTCTTCCTTCTCTCCCTTTCCTTTTTTCCCATTATTTCCTTTCCTCTTTCCCTTCTCCTTCTCCTTTTCTCTTTTCCTTTTCCCCATCATTTTCCTTTCCTTTCTGTCTTCCTTCTCTCCCTTTCCTTTTTCCATTATTTCCCTTCCTCTTTCCCTTCTCCTTTCCTCCTTTCCTTTTCCCCATTATTTTCCTTTCCTTTCCTTTCTGTCTCCCTTCTTACCCTTTCCCCTCCTATTATTCCCCTTCCCCTTCCACCAGCATCTTTAGGCAAGAGACTCAAGAACCACGCAAGACTCAGCTCGCTGAACGTCTATAACTTTGGGGAGGGTCTTCTGTGGGGAGCCCACAGACCACGAGAGGGCAAGCTTTGCCAATTTTGACTCTCTCCAAGGAAAGGAGAGGTTTGGGTTTATACAAGTGAGATGGGGAATGAATTCTTCCTGGCATCTCCCTCCACGCCTTGGTTTTAGAAAAATATATTTATAGCCTCCCCGAAATTCTGGAATTTTCATCCCTACATTCGCTCTCCAATGTGCTCAAAAGGGGAAATATTTGGTAGACTCTGGGTATGTCCCCTCCTCCTACAACTGCAGCTGTATAACCCCAAGGTGCCCTCGGTGGCTTGGTGGGAGGGACGGAGGGACATTTTAGCCTTCAGAAACGTCATGAAAGTGACTCTTTCACAACTCTTCCAAGCTTGTAGCCATCACATTTCTTGCCCAGAATGCTTGGAGCATCATTCCAGACCCTGAGAGGCAAGAAACATATTCCAAATATTTTGTAATCGCCATCATTGCTCCAAATCCATAGTTAGTGCATCTGAAAAAAAAAATGGGGGGGGGGGGAGAGAGAGAATTTTCCTGTACTGTCCCAAACCCTTCAGCTAGAATACAGGATGATGGAGGTTTGCTCATACAGGATAACTGCCAGCAAACCAGTCCAGGTGTGAAGTAAATCAGCCCTTTTCCTTCCTTCCTTCCTTCCTTCCTTCCTTCCTTCCTTCCTTCCTTCCTTCCTTCCTTCCTTCCTTCCTTCCTTCCTTTCTCCCTCCCTCCCTTCCTCCCTTCCTCCCTCCCATCTCTCCTTTATTTCCTTTCTTTTTTCTTTCTCTCCCCTTCCTCTCTCTCTCCCTCCTTTCTCTCTCTCACCCTTCCTCCCTCCCTCCCTCCGATCTTTTATTTCCTTCCTTCCTTCCTTTTTTTCTTTCTCTCCCCTTCCTCTCTCTCCCCCTCCCTTCTCTCTCTTGCCCTTCTTTCCTCCCTCCATCCCTCCCATCTCTCCTTTATTTCCTTCCTTCCTTTTTTTCTTTCTCTCCCCTCCCTCTCTCTCTCCCTCCCTCCCTCTGATCTCTCTTTTATTTCCTTCCTTCCTTCCTTTTTTTCTTTCTCTCCCCTTCCTCTCTCTCTCCCTCCCTTCTCTCTCTCGCCCTTCCTCCCTCCCTCCCTCCCTCCGATCTCTCTTTTATTTCCTTCCTTCCTTCCTCCCTCCTTCCCTCTTCTAGGCCAACAGTACATCTTTTCCATCCCAGCATTGAAAAGCTTTGCAAGGCACCCCAGCCAGCCTGCCTTCTGCCTCTAGAATGCATGGAAAACCTGCTTGCCTTTCTCCAGACTTTACAGCAGCCCCTCCAGGGCTCATCAGGAGGCTCAAGTTCTCCCCTGCCCAAACAGCAGAGATGTCCTCACAATGCAGGGCAGGGCATTGGAGCTTTGATTGCTCCAATATGGGGGCCATCGTGACTTCTTTTGGCCAGTCCTGTAGTTGCCTCTGTTGCCCATGGAGGAAATGCCTTCCTTCGCTTTCCTCTTATTGATCACTTTGGCTTCTGAATTCCCCGTTGGGGAATTTAGCCCTGAAATTAAAAAAAAAAAAAGAAAGGAAAAAAAAAGAAAAGAAAAGGAGGGGGGGAGGAGAAATATAATTTGTCTGAGATGGGTGGCTATAGACATTGGAATGGATGGATGGATGGATTCCTATCTTACATTGCTTTCTACTTTTTCCTCCTCTTCCTAACCAGTCCTGAGAAGTCAAAAGCTTCTTGACTGTGGGCGAGAAGACGTGGGTGCTTATACTGAGTAGGAACAGTAGGTGACGCTGTTCCATGTTTCATAAAATAGAATATTTGGATTAAACGGGGGAAACTGAGCATTTAAAGAGGCAGCAGATTTTCCCAGCACATTTCAGAGAACCTGAGGTTTCCTGGTCCAGAAAATATACCAGTTTGTTGCAAAGAGCAGGAGAACCGGATAGCTATTTTGTCCCCCTCTGGATATCTTTGGTCAGCCAATTCGTGACTTCTTATAAATTTGGAGCAAATTTCTAAATAAATGCTCAGAGAAAATCAGAGAGGAGGGTAAAGGGGGTAAATCTATAGTAGCTCTAAAAGGTTACTTGATAAAACGAGAGGAAACTCCTCCCTCCCTTCCTTCCTTCCTTCCTTCCTTCCTTCCTTCCTTCCTTCCTTCCTTCCTTCCTTCTTACTCTTTTCATGTATTCAAATTATGTTTATACTTTTACCTGTTATTTTATACATGCTTGACAAATAAACTTATGACTATGATTCCTCCCTCCCTCCCTTCCCTCCCTTTCTCTCTTCTCTCTTTCCTTCCTTGCTCCCTCCCTCCCTTTTTCCTTCTTTCCTTCCCTCCCCCTTTCTCTCTTCTCTATTTTCTTCCTTGCTCCCTCCCTCCCTTTTTTTCTTCCTTCCTTCCTTCCTTCCTTCCTTCCTTCCTTCCTTCCTTCCTTCCTTCCCTCCCTCCCTCCCTCCCTCCCGTTCTCTCTTCTCTCTTTCCTTCCTTGCTCCCTTCCTCCCTTTTTCCTTCCTTCCCTCCCTCCCCCTTTCTCTCTTCTCTCTTTCCTTCCTCCCTCCCTCCCTCCCTCCCTTTCTTCCTGGCACAATTAGGTTCGTGATATAACTACTAAAATAACCTAGCAAGGGCACAGATGGTTGGCCGGGAGAATCTTTTTTTTTCCCTTCCTTCCTCCAACCATTCTTTTTCCACCCTCTCAAATCCATCTTGTTACCGGCTTCCTTGATGGAACAGGTGTTAGACCAGCCAAATGGCAGCTCTCTCTCTCTCTCTCTCTTTCTCCCTCCCCCCCTTGGGGTCCCCAAGACTTAACATTTTCCAGCAGTAAAGGTGTGAATCCAAACAACAACTGGACAGTTGGATGTGAATTTTGGTTTGATTTTGGCCAGGTCCATTGGAAGGAGCACCCACAGAGATGATACCCTAAACGGCCTTATTTCAGATGCCAAGAGTTTTGCCATCTTTCAAATATCATTTAGTCACACAAGAATTCCCTTCCTGCTAATTGATAGACGAGCACTCGGTAAGATCACACGGAACACGGTTCATTTGCTTTTGGCTCAAGATGTTCTATAGACCATTGTCTATATCTTGGCAAGTTGGAGAACTGGGACGTTGTCACCTACCTCACAAACCACAGATAAGCAGAGTCTCTGGTGCCACCAACACACAGAAAGACACTCTTTTTTCCCCATCTTCATCACTTCCAGATCACCTGGAGGCCAAATAGAGGCAGTCCTTGTCTTATGACCACAACTGAGCCCAAAATTTCTGTCGCTGAGCCAGGCAGTTGTTAAGTGAGGTTTTTTTACCTCATTTTACAACCTTTCCTGCCATGGTCGTTAAGTGAAATTGGCTTCCCTATTAACTTTGCTTGTCAGAAGGTCAGAAAAAGGGATCTTAGGACCCCGGAACACGACAACTGTCATTAATCCATGCCGGTTGCCGAATTCCGATCACCTGACCATGGAGATGCCGCAAAAGTTTCTCAACCTTGACAGTTTGAAGACGTGTGGGGAATTCTGGGAGTTGAAGTCCACATGTCTTCAAACTGCCAAGGTTGAGAAAATCTGGTCTAGGATCTCCTGCTTGGGACTTCCAAGGTCCCTTCCAACTGTGTTATTCTGTTAAGGTCTTGCATTTTGATCCAATTTCTCTGGATTGGAACCGATTCCAGTTGGTCATTCCATCTTTCCGTGAGTTGCTTGGTGGGTTTCTTCTGGATTCTTGGAAAGGTCAAAGAGGCCCCAGGGCTGAAACAGTCACTCAACTATATTTTGTCTTAAGTTTCCCAAATGGGAGAGACCGAATCCCTGCCTAGCCACGAAAGGCCTTGTGGTTGACATTCCCAGCCCTGTCATTTTTTAAAAAAATCTGTGTCACTCCCCACCCGGCCCCTCTCCCCTTGTTTGGACTCTTATTTATTACCTTTTCTCCTTGGCATTAATTCCCCCGCGAGAACGGCTGTGTTTCTTTCCTTCTGTATTTATTACACTCCTCGAACACCCAGCTTTACTAAAAACAAATAAGGGGTCAAAAATGATAGAAACACCAACTGAGATTTCAACACACCCAGAAGTCAACTGTTTAGAGGGATTTTTGCCCTCTAGAATAAGAACAGAATAGAATTTTTTATTGGCCAAGTGTGATTGGACACACAAGGAATTTGTCTTGGTGCATTCGCTCTCGGAGTACATAAAAGAAAAGATACATTCATCAAGAATCATAAGGTACAACACTTAATGATAGTCATAGGGAAACAGTCAATATGAATCTTAAGGATACCAGCAACAAGGTTACAGTCATACAGTCATAAGTGGGAGGAGATCGATGATAGAAACGATGACAGGAGATGAGGGATGAGAAGAACGATGAGAAGACTAAAAGACGGAATCTTCTCTCAACCAGAACGTCATCTTGCATTGACCCAAAAGTTCTTGCGTTGACTTTTGGATCTGTGGCTTGGACTCAGCACCTTCTTAATAGCTTGACGTATCGAGATTCAGAGTCCATATCATGGCGTGACAGATATAAGAGAAGTCTCATTGCAGTGGTGAGGTTTCTTGGAATGAGGGGTCCTTGGTGCTCTCTGACTTTGCTGGTTTTCTTGCAGATGTTTCATTACCCAAATTAGGTAACCTCAATAGTGCTAGTTTCTTGGAATCTAATACAATAACAGAATAATAACAGAATAACAGAGTTGGAAGGAGGTCTTCTAATCCAACCTCCTGCTCAAAAAGGAGACCCTGTACTATTCTAGACAAATGGCTGCCCAGTCTCTTCTTGAAAACCTCCAGTGATGAAGCACCCACAGCTTCTTGAGGGAAGCTGTTAATTGTTCTCAATGTCAGGAAATTCCTCCTTAGCTCTAGGTTGCTTCTCTCCTTGATTAGTTTCCATCCATTGCTTCTTGTCCTGTCTTCAGGTGCTTTGGAGAATAGGTTGACCCCCTGTTCTTTGTGGAAACCCCTGAGATATTGGAACACTGCTATCATGTCTCCCCTGGTCCTCCTTTCCACTAGATTAGACATACATGATTCCTGCAACTGTTCTTCATATGTTTTAGCCTCCAGTCCCCTAATCATATCTGTTGCTTTTCTCTGCACTCTTTGAGAGAAAGCATGAAACCAAAGTATATCTATAAGTTTGGCTCTTAAAAGAGGACTTCTTAACTTCTTTTATTTTATTTCTTTTCAGCTATCTGCTTAGCTATCTGCTTGGATCTTCTGCTCCACTAGATTCCATAAATGACTGAAGAATTTCCTTTGATTTTTTTTTTGTTTTAGAACATCCCATCTCGCTAAATGACGATTGAAGAAGGAAGTTCAGATCCCTACCAAGACGTGTGCCCGGCGGACTGCCAAAACCTGCTTTTACCGGTGTCAGTTTTTGCGACGTCAGTTCAGCTTTGGAGCGGTTGCCCCGTTGGTCTTCTCCAACAGCTCACGACAACCTGAAGTTCACCTGCAGTTCACCGCACGTAGGGACGTGCAGCAAAATCCAAGCAGACGTTGGCAAGGTGTCCAAAATGTATCAAAAGGCTCCCTGACAAATTAATACCTCCTTTGCAAATTTAATAATTGAGGATTAAAAGCCATGCCTCTATCAGTAATGCTATTTCTTCTGGAAGGAGATTAATCTGTTGCTCAAGCAAGTTTGAATTTCCTTTGAAGTCTTCTAAAGTGCATTGCGGAAGACGGCAAACAAGCTGGGCCCTCTCGCTGACCTGGAAAACCGTCTCTGTAATTGTCTGAATTTTTCCTTGCTTTTGAATATTGCAAATTATTCGGAACCCCAGCAAATTTCCACGTGTCCTAAACACACAACGGAGAACGGTTGTAACTTCAGAGCATAGGTACTGCTCCACTTACAACAGTTCATTTAGGGCAGTGTTTCTCAACCTTGGAAGCTTGAAGATGGGTGGACTTCAACTCCCAGAATCCCCCAGCCAGCAGTGCTGGGGTTATTTGTGCTAGGCTACTGCAATGTGTGCAGCAGCTTCCAAAAAAAGGCCAACACAGTTCTAGGCTGCATAAACAGATAGAATCAAGATCACGTGAAGTGCTAATACCACTTTATAATGCCTTGGTAAGGCCACCCTTGGAATGCTGCATTCAGTTTTGGTTGCCACGATGTAAAAAAGATGTTGAGACTCTAGAAAGAGTGAAGAGAAGAGCAACAAAGAGGATTAGGGGGCTGGAGAATAATACATATGAAGACCGGTTGCAGGAACTGGGTATGTCTAGTCTGATGAAAAGAAGGACTAGGGGAGACATGATAGGAGCTTCCAATATCTCAGGGGCTGCCACAAAGAAGAGGGAGTCAAGGCTGCAGAATTAATTGCCTCCCTGGCCTGAAGGAATTGTTCTGCCATTTTCTCTGCTCACAACTGGGATGGAAAATTTCCAAAGGTGATTGATCCGCGCTCTATGAATGGGTGTGTAACACACTCATCGAGCAATTCCATAGCATCCTTTTCTTCTTTTAAATAAGGTCTCCAAACTTGGCAACTTTAAGACTTGTGGACTTTAAGTCCCAGAATTCCCCAGCCAGCTGGCTGGGGAATTCTACGAGTTGAAGTCCACAAGTCTTAAAGTTGTGGAGTTTGCTGGGTGGGGAATTCTGGGAGTTGAAGTCCACAAGTCTTAAAGTTGCCAAGTTTGGAGAGACCTGTTTTAAATGTACCCAGTAGTAAAAGTTACACCTTGACCGGGATTTCCAATATGGGAAAATAATGATTTTAAAAAGTGAAGGATCTCACTTACAAACTCTTGAAAATCTGTGGAAATAAATGTGAGTTAATCCGCTTGTGGAATAAACGGGGGGAAAATGCATAGCCTTGCAATCTAAACAGGAAGCCAAATGGTTTCACTTATTAATCTTTGCTTATTTTTGCTTTAGTGAATAAAAGCTGTATTGATGGGGCGGATCACGTGCCAGAAATCTCTCAGGGGGGCTTCATATTATACTGTAAATAAATGTCAGTCACAAAATGTTCCCCCACCGCTAACCATTTCACTTCCCCACCAAGAGAAATTAATTCCATTATTTGGATAGAAATATATTTGATAGAAAGAACAATAGCCTTTGTGTTACTTTGGCAATGAGAGAGAGATGGGTTGGGTTTTGTTTTTCTTAATCTCTGAATCTTAAAAAAGAAAGTCCTTGATAATATGAGAACTACTACTACTTCTTCTTCTTCTTCTTCTTCTTCTTCTTCTTCTTCTTCTTCTTCTTCTTCTTCTTCTTCTTCTTCTTCTTCTTCTTCTTCTCCTCCTCCTCCTCCTCCTCCTCCTCCTCCTCCTCCTCCTCCTCCTCCTCCTCCTCCTCCTCCTCCTCCCCTTCCCCTTCCCCTTCCCCTTCCTTCCTTCCTTCTTTCCACTCTCTTCCCTCCCTCCCTCCCTTCTTTTCCTTTTCAGGGATATGACAATTCAGCGAGGACTAGAAACTCTGATAGTGTTTGGCAGAAGATGAATGAATATATAAATAACAGTGTGTACAGTATTCCAACTCTCTGTTGAACCCAATAAGGAAATATAATATTTGACTGAAGGCACAGAAAAACTGCTGGTGCTTCAGGGACCACTTAATGCTCATATAGAAGCAAGAAGACAGGAATAATTAATGGTTCTGTTTAAAAGCAGAGAAGCTAATTCTCTTAGGCACATATTTCCAGCCTTTAAGCCTTATAATCCTGGATGTAAACATGCTATCCAACAAGTGTTTTAATCATGGCTCTCATAAAACCTTTTTTCCTATACAGAATCATTTTACGGGCAACCTTAGATTTGGTTCAATCTCTTGCTGGAATTATTACTGCAAATTCAAAGCACTTTTGAAGAGTGTCTGATCTGATATGAGAGGCGGCATCTCTGGGGAAAGGGGGAGAACCGAATTATAAGTATGCGAAGCATTACAAGCTTTTAAAAATAAGAGCCATTCGCAAAGAAAAATTCTGGCATCCAGGCTGAATCAATTGCGGATTCTACGATCACTGAGTATCGTTTGGTGAGATTGGTTGGAGGAAAGAAAGAAAGAAAAAGAAAGAAAGAAAGAGAAAGAGGGAGGGAGGGAGGAAGAATATGAGGAGAGAGAGAGAAGGAAGGAGAAGAAAGGAGAAGAAGAAGAAAGGAAGGAAATGAGGAGGGAGGGAGAAAGGAAGGAAAAAGAAAGAAAGGGAAATAATGGAAAAAAGAAAGAAAGAGAAGGAAAAGAGAAAAGAAAGGAAAATAATGGAAAAAAGGAAAGGAATAAGGAGGAGAAGGAGGAGAAAGAGAAGAAGAAGGAAGGGAAGGGGAGAAAGGAGGAAAGAAAGAGAGGGAGGAAGAAAAAAGGATATGAGAAGGGAGTGAAGGAAGGAAAAGGAAGGAAAAGAAAGGAAAAGGAAAAGAGAGGGAGGGAGGGAGAGAGAAAGAAAGAGAAAAGAGAGAGAGAAGGAATGAATAAAGTAAGTAAGTAAGTAAGGTAGGAAGGAAAGATGGAAAGGAAGGAAATAAAATTTAAAAATAATATGTATCCAAAGACAAATATAGAGAAAAGGGGAGGGGGGAAAAGTCCTGTTTAAATTTTGGTAGGGTGAGTGGGGTTTAGGTGCCTATACAGAAGGTTACCACCCAGTGTAGAACATCTGCCTGGAGTTGTTAAGTGGACATTAATACACACCAGTGTGCATTTGGCAAGGTGACACTCAGCAACAGCCTGACGCCTTTTGGAGCAGATGGGGTCACTTTGCTGCCTGAACCACACACATCCTTGCTCATCCTTGCTCACCCTTGGCTGGAAAATGGTCTCTCTCTCTCTCTCTCTCTCTCCCTCCCTCCCCCCCCCCAGGCGTATCTTTCAAACGTGGTCCTTCGGTCTCCACGGAGCCCCTCCCCGAGACAGGACAGCTCCCCCTTTGCACCGATTCCAAGCAGCCTCCGAGGAGATGCTTCCCTTGAACCGGGCCTGCTCCTCGGGTGATCCTGGCAACCGGTTCTGTTCTCGAAGGACGGGATCCAAGCTGCCTCTTTGAAGTCAGCAAGCCGTGACCCAACCCTGAGCTTCCCCGCTGATGCTTTTGCCTTCGGTCTCCCTGGGACTACAAAGCCGCAGGGGAGGGCCGTCTGTTGAATCAGGTCGGCTGCCAATACGATCTGGGATGTCATTATGGAACAGGGCAGACGGAACGAGCGGCTCAAGAGTTCACTTTCAGGTCCCAAGGACACCAGGGGTGGGGTGGGGCGAGGGTTGCAGGCTCTACCTCTGGCCCCATTGACTCAGCCCTCAGATGCAATGGAAAAAGTTTGCATGTGGAGGTCTGTAGCAAGAGGAAGGAATCCACAAGAATCCATATAACAGAGTGGAGGTCATTAGGAGGTCACTCAAACCTTACATCAGAGGTCTCCAAACTTGGGACCTTTAAGACTTGTGGACTTCAGCCAGCTGGGGAATTCTGGGAGTTGAAGTCCACAAGTCTTAAAGGTCCCAAGTTTGGAGACCCCTGCCTTACATCATTAGCCAGAAAGATCAGGATCCAAATTCTCCTCAGGATCCCAATTCAAACATGCAGTTCGTATTCTTCCTGTTCAGAGAAGTATTGCAGGACAATTTGAAGGATCGTTCCTTTTGGGAGGAACAATTCAATCTTAAACTTTTCTATCTTTAAAGGCCACCTTGGAACTACTGTTCAAAAATGGATAGGGGCAGGCAGGGTGATGTAATCTTTTTCCCAGATTACAAGTCTCCCAAGGGTGAATTGATTTGTGCCTGAGATCATAAGAATACAAGTACAATTTGCCAACACTTTTTGGAAGAATTGGTTGATGGGGAAGTTCACGCAAAACTCAGGATCCTAAGATTATACATCCCTTGCTTAGCAAGCTCCAGGCAGTATGGTCGTTGGCAAAGGATGCTGGGAATTGTAGTTTGGCAACATCTGGAGGGCCAGAGGCTCCCACCGTCGCTTTAGAGAACAGGGGAACCATGCTTATTTTTAGTTTTTCTCTCCAGGATGGCCTTATCGTTCATATCATAAAGATGCATTGATTGCTTTTAACCCTCCTTTCTTCTCAACTCCTCAACTGACGTTGATTCTTAAGCAGTAAAAAGAAGACAAAAGCCTTTGAAGGAAAGGGGAGGGAAAGGAAAGGAGAACGTATCTCCCTTCCAACATGTCACATAAAATGAAACTCTGTGAGGTCTAAGAAAAGAACTTTGTCCAAAACTGGAGAATGGTTTTAAGTAAAAACAAACTTTGTGAGACAGGGTCATAAAAGTGATGTGTCTCCATGTTGGATCTGGGAGACCACACATCTGGGAGGTTCAGATACCATCAGAAGCTGTTTCCAACGTCATTCTGAAGCGGCCATTAGAGACGGGAACGCTTTGTTCTAACTTTAGGTGATGGAATTACTGCACAAATATGGTTTCAAATAGCTGAATGGTCTGACCTGAAGCTTGTACAGTGGGACTCACGGTGAGGAAACTCAGATCTCAACATTGCTGCCTTGGTAAACGGGTTGCCGTGCGAAGAACAAGGAACGGGAGGGAGCTGTGATTGAATCCCCACCAGTTGTATAATTCTCAGTGCGTGGTTTTGTCCCGTCCCTAACTGTGAGTCCAACCTAACTGACATGGTTATACTGAAGCTCAGAATGGAGATAGGAGCAAGGTCAGATGCTGAGAAGATATTTATCCAGCAAAGAAAAAACTAACAAACAAGATCTCAACTCAACAAGACTTTGTGTATGACCCAAGTGAGGAGAAGTGAAGTTCCAAGAAGCTTGAGGAGCACTTGATTTAGGACACCAAACCAACCAGGAACTGGGTTCAAGATACTAGCAAATGCATCAGCCTTCCCCTCACTTCCCACGTTGGACCCAACGTGAAGCAAATAGTTAGAAAATGAGGGCAAAGTCATTTGACCTTCCGGTTCTCCAGACGGAATGCTATGTCAGCCTTCTGCTGATCTGAATGCCATTCACTGTTAGCCTGGATTGAGGTTCTCTTGAGAATCTGTTGAATTTTTGTTGAAGAGGTAAGTATTTTTTTAAAAAAGATCAAGCAGACTCTGCAATCAAGATTTTTTTATAGATGGCATCTCCTAGGAATATTTTAATCCAAAGTCATAATACTGCTCCTTCGGATAATGTTGAGCGCTCTTTTGGGACAATCTTCCTGGCCGAGTTGGAGTCCTCCAAAATTTATTTTGGAAAGCAGTTTTATTTCTAATCTTGCATTCGACGGGCAGCCAATTCTTCTACCTTATTTATTCCCTTCTGAATAAAAATCGGTGAGAAAGAAAATATCCTTATATACCTAGCGGTCACTTCATTTAGGGTCTTCGTATTTCTGTGGTGAGATTATTTTTCTCCTGCTAATTGTTATATTGGCAGAAATGATTCTTGTCTTTCCAAAGAGCAGAGTTGTGCAAATCCATGCAACATTCTGTGTCAGTTTCATTTTGCTCTACCACCAAGAAGGGTGACAGACACAGATGTAAAGCATCAGAGTGGACTCCAAACACACTAAGACTTTTCTCTTTCATTTTCTTTCTTTCTTTCTTTCTTTCTTTCTTTCTTTCTTTCTTTCTTTCTTTCATTCTTTCATTCTTTCTTTATTTCTTTCTCCCTCCCTCCCTCCCTTCTTCTTTTCTCTTTCTTTCTTCCTTACTTCCTCCCTCCTTCCCTCCCTTCCCTTCCTCCCTCCTTTATCTTTCTTTCTTTCTTTCTTTCTTTCTTTCTTTCTTTCTTTCTTCCTTCCTTCCTTCCTCCCTCCCTCCCTCCCTCCTCCTTTCTCTTTCTCTTTCTCTTTCTCTCTCTCTTTCTTCCTCCCTCCCTCCCTTCTCTTTCTTTCTTTCTTTCTTTCTTTCTTTCTTTCTTTCTTTCTTTCTCTCTCTCTCTCCCTTCCTTCCTTCCTCCCTCCCTTGTTTCTTCCTTCCTTCCTTAGTTCCTCCCTCCCTCCTTTCTCTTTCTTTCTTTCTTTCTTTCTTTCTTTCTTTCTTTCTTTCTTTCTTTCTTTCTTTCTTTCTTCTTTCTTTCTTTTCTCTCTCTCTCTCTCCTTCCCTCCCCCCCTTTCTTTCTTCCTTTTTAAACATTTACACATTTTTCCCTGAAAACCTTTTAGTTTCTGGTCCTAGCATTTGCGGTTTTCTTCCAGGTAACTTTATTTCTCACTCATTAGCAATTAAGCAAAAAAAAAAAAAAAAAGATGGCTCAATTGCTGGCACAACTCATTGCAATTTGCAATGCAGAAAGAACAACAAAGGAAAGAGATAAAAAGTGCTTATGATCTAAAACAACATGAGTATTTCTTCCCCTTGCAATAATTAGTCACCTTCCAAAGAAACTGAACAATTCAGATTCAAGTGTATTTATATGACAGCCCTGAGGCCAGATACAAACAGAATATTGAATAAAAGGAGTATGATTTCTCTTCCCAGTGTCTTGATTGAACAGAAGGTCGATAGCCCATTTCTAATTGGCCTTTTCCCCCTGTTTCAAACTTGATGCAGTAGCCTTCCTGCAAGCCATTTCTTCAATGTTTTCAGAGCAATAAAAATTAAAACAACAACAACAACAACAATCCATAGTTGGTTGGAACATGGCAGCAAAAGGGTGGATGCCAATCCTCAAACCCATCAATCAACAGCCTCAATTTAGAAATGGTGACATTATCCCGACTGCTGCACAAACAGACGGACTATATCTTGTTTAGTTAAATAAACAGGGTTATAGACTTACTAACTGGGTCCTCTCTTTTTTTTCTTTTTTTTTCTGGCTGCTTGGCCACACTATACTTCCATTCCTTGAATAAAGTTTTGGTCTTTTTTGGGATGGGGGTGGGGGACAAGGGCGCAAGGAATGCAAATGGCAATTTGTAGCTCTGCTTTTGATCCAGAGCTGTTGCGGTTTAAATGAGAATAATTAAGTAAATCGCCAAAAGGGCCCCCTCCTTTTTTTGCACCTGATGGTCACATTTGGTGGCAGTTGTCTAAACAACAAAGCTGATGAATTCCCAGAAATCCCGGGGATTCTTATATGTATTCCAGGAGAGAAGTTTTATTGAACCAGATTTGCATTGCGTTGCAACAGCCCACATGTGTTTTCTTAAGGAATCTGAAGGCAGAATTGGACAGGGGAAAGCCATCGATCTTCAATTCAATCAGTGCACCATCATCTGCGCATGCGCAAAGCCTTCTGTGCATGCACAGAGGCTTAAAATTATTGCAAAAAAGTGACATCATGATGTCTGTGTGGGTGGGTGGAGCTTCCTGCAGCCGCCCTTACCGGTTTGCCCAAGCCGGATATAACCAGCTGAATTTCACTCCTGTTCTGGAGGCAAGTTGTTCCACTGATTAGTTGTTCTAACTGTCAGGAAATTTCTCCTTAGTTCTAACTTGCTTCTCTCCTTGATTAGTTTCCACCCATTGCTTCTTGCTCTTCCTTCAGGTGCTTTGGAGAATAGCCTGATTCCCTCTTCTTTGTGGTAGCCCCTGAGATATTGGAACACTGCTATCATGTCTCCCCTAGTCCTTCTTTTCATTAAACTAGACATACCCAGTTCCTGCAACCGTTCTTCATATGTTTTAGCCTCCAGCCCCCTAATCCTCTTTGTTGCTCTTCTCTGCACTCTTTTTAGAGTCTCCGCATCTTTTTTACATTGTGGTGACCAAAACTGAATGCGTTATTCCAAGTGTGGCCTTACCAAGGCCTTATAAAGTGGTATTAGCACTTCACGTGATCTTGATTCTATCCCTCTGTTTATGCAGCCTAGAACTGTGTTGGCTTTTTTTTTGGAAGCTGCTGCACACATTGCAGTAGTCTAGCACAAATAACCTACGATAGGGCATGTCTTAGTTCTGAATCTCCTCCTCCTCCTTCTCGTCGTCAAAACAAATTGTAGACAACCCGCGAAAGACAATTCAACACACAACTCAGTTGTGTCCGCTCGAGTCTTGCAAAATTGTCCAGCCTTAGCTAATGTGGGGGACACAAAATTAGAGGGCCTGCCCCCATCCCCAGCTTCCCACTCTGAAAGGGAATCGTTCAGGCTATCTGTGGCCCAAGGGTTCAATTGTCTCTCCAGGTCTCTTATCTGGGATGGGTAATCTTGAACTCGGAGGTAGGCTGGGAACCCAGGTCAGAGGGGGAACATATGGAAAGCGTCAATGCCTTGCCAGTTTTTCAACAATCCCTTCTTCTGTTTTGCTGTTGTTCAAAGGAGTGACAAATTAATTTCCAACCTAAGGCTCTCAAACATGTTTTTTTGAGTCTTATCTCCGCCTGGGAAGGAAAACATTTGACTCACTGTATGTTCTCTTTTTGTTTTAATCCAGCATGAGATCTTTGACAGGGGGCAGTTCGGAGGACCAGGCAGTGAATTATGGCCAGGGCAAGTACTTCATTAATTTAAAGGGTTAGGGAGAAAAAAAAAAAAAAGGGAAAGTATGAAAAAAAAAATCCCACCCACCCAAAGCCTATCGCTCTACTTTTTCTCCCCCCTCCCCCCAAGCAACGGGTTCTCATGAGAGAGCAGGAGCCCTACAGGTTGTTGCAAAATGTGGGCCCCTTTCCCAGCTTTCTCTTTGAACGCAGCCAGTTTCCTGAGTTTGCTGACAGAGCTGTCTGGATGGATCCTGGCTTGCATTCCAGGCAGTCTTTGCTCCAAGTCCGTTTCGCTGGGCCCAGTTTCAAACAAACACAGACGGACCACCAGAATTCTGTACTTGACGTGAAGTTGGCACTCCGGGCCTTTGAGATATTGAGCATAAATCACTGGTGGCCAGCTCAGACGCATGTGGGCGTCCAGAAATCAGCCAGTTCCGAGGGCTATAAACTGTGGTTGGGTGAAGGGAGTTGCTCCAGATTGCAGGTTGCTTAAACAGCTGAGGGAGCTGGGGAATGAGACCCGGGTTCTACAGAACTTAGAAGTGAGGGACAAATATCTGCCTGTTTTGGAGTAGACCTCTGGGTGCAAGATCTGAAGTCTGCAGCCCAAAAATCCCAAATCCTCCTCCTCCTCCTCCTTCCTTTTCTCCTTCTCCTTCCTCTTCTCTTCCTCCTCCCTCTCCTTCTCCATAAAAGTTCCATTTGACCCTCTCAACCAATTCCTTTCCATAAAGACACTCTGGAAAGAGAGCAATGCCAGCTAGATCTGCAGCTTTGCTCCACAAAAGCACTCATACACTTGTCAGTGTGAAAAGAGGAGGAGGAGGAGGAGGAGGGGGAGGAGGAGGAGATAAACAAAGATGGATGAAAAGCACTAGGAAGGGGAAATACAGAAGGAAAAGAACTGGAAATGTTGAGTCTCCAAAAATATCAATATGCATATTTGTTCTCTGACTCTGATAGCTTCACTAGGGAGAAATCCACTGCTTGTTGCCATTACAGATACAGATTAACAGAGTTGTAAGGGACCTTGTAGGTCATCTAATCAACCCCCCCACCCAAACAGACAGAGAGAGAGACCCAAATGATGCTCCATATGTATCTGGGCAGAACCAAAAGCACTTGGCACTGAATCCTATTGAATCTCAAGGTCAACCTCAGTAGGTCAGCAGGACTGAGAAGGTGAGACCTTTGTTGAGAAGAAGAGCTGCTAAGATGAGGTCATCAAAAACCGGTCCAGTTCTGTCAAGACACACATTCCTTCTGGAAACCAGCAGAGGAGCTGCTTCCATCGGAAGGGAGAGCAGGAAAAAAGAAAAACGGAGGCCAGTTCCCATGTCAAAAGCCAGGATTTTCAGATGAAGCAACCACATTCCAATGTGACGACATCATGCAAGGGACTGCCACAGACTTTGTCCCTGCAGTTTTCCTTATGTGGAAGTGCCCGGTTCTCCTGCCCATTTGCTTTTACGGCTTCTTGCCCTGAAGTCTTCCCCTATTTCTTCTCCCCCCCCTCTTCTTCTTCTTCACTGCCATTCTCAGTTTCATTGGACATCAAACAAGGCATAATAAAATGAGGTCTGGTTTTTCCCTCATGGACAGTGGGAAGATGCACGATAGGAAGCCGGCATTTTACCAGTTCTGCAGGAAAAAGTCCTTGGTTTATGGTTCATTAGACAGAGTCAACCACCGTGGACCACAGTCCTAAGTCTGCAGTAATCTTTAACTCCCTTCAGTGAGTGGGTGGATGGGTGGGGAGAAACGCCATTGTGCTGTGAAATTTTAGGTTTTGAATAAAACATTTTTCAAAGAAAATAGGGAATTTCCATGGATGTTTTGCATGCACTCGTTAAAAACACATTTTTGTAGGCTAATATTTAGAACAGAACAGAATGGCAGAGTCGGAAGGGACCTTGGAGGTCTTCTAGTCCAACCCCCTGCTCAGGCAGGAAACTCTATACCACTTCAGACAAATCTGAAAGATTTGTAAGCTGCTTTGGAAGAGAGCGGGGGCATCTAATTTTCCCGGGTCAGCATGCAACACAGTTCAAAACCGCACAAAATGCAGGGAAACAATGCTAAATAAGCCGTCACCTCAAATCGGCAATAAGAAACACATGACGTACGTGTTTTTGATGTTGCAAGAGGGTTAAAAGCATTTCCCTCCATTCTCTCGTTATCTTGAAGAGTTGGGGACAGACAAATGGAAAGGAATTATAGTGATGTTAGTCTGGGAGAACTTGATTCGGTTTGACCTTAGATAAAACCTTACCAATGTTTTCCGATTTCTTCATAAGAAAGTGGTTTTGAAAAAAGAAAAGTCTTCTTTTTTTAAATGAGCCTAGCAGCAAGCAAAACGGCTGCTCCCCAATCCCATCCATCTTTCTTCTTCTTACCAATGCAAGCCCAAAATTCAATCTGTCTGTTTTGATTGCCGTATGTCTGGAGAGACCTGGAGATGTAGGAAATCTCTCAGTCCCTTGAGATTTCTGACCAACCCAATCTTTCCCCTTAAGTAATGGTCACAACTCAGTGGAATCTCCGCATACAAAGAAAGATCCTTTGGTCAGCTCAGAAGCAAATACTTTCAGTTGCTGCAATGGAGACAGGAAAGCTCACACTGCTTTCTAATGTTTTGGACATTTGAAAGGGAGGGGGATTAAAAACCATGATGGCCCCAACAGGAGGCTGTGAAGAAGTCCATGTGTCTTTAATTATAAAAGAAAGAATCTTGAACACCCCAACACATTTTCTTACGGAAAAACTCCTTTTTGGGCCTAAACCTTTTCAGATAAATTTAATTTCAAACAAAGGCACTGTTCCTTGAGCTGTCCCTCATGGGAAACGATGTGATAATTGCATCTTCAAGCTGTGTCCTTCTTCCTTTCTACCCCAGAAGAGAAGTTGGAAGGGTTTTTTTTTTTTTTTTCATTTCCTGGCCTTCTTGTTATCAGGGCTGGTCCAAGATTACACATTAGAGTTAATCTAACATAGGGCAGTAGCAGACGCGAGTCTGCCTCCGAAGAGGAAAACCTTCGAGATGAGGATGTCCCATATTTCCTGCCTGTAGCTCATAAAGATAGGAGCTGTTCCCTGGAGAAGACTAGTTAAAATAAAATGGCCCTCGTTCTTTGTGTAGCTTGATACACAGGACAGAAGAGAGGAAATTGTTGGATTCCTTTTTCCTTAATGCAAAGCGACTGGCTCCCCGTTCTTTTATTTATTAGACTTATTCCGCCCCTGATTCCTGGAGAGTTACAGAAAAGGGGCATGAATCAAAAGGGTCGGATTTCAACAGGAGAGATAAGCAGGAATTCTTAAAAACCGAGGGAGAGGCAAGCTTGCAGAGACTCTCTCAGAAGCACAAACCTAACCACAACCTGGTTTTTTTCTTCAACTCCAACCAACCCCAACTTCTGAGATGGTTTCCTGGGGCTGCAAACCATGCTGTCCTCTTGGTGAGTGAATGTGATGGGCACAGGAGATTTTAGCACATGGGCCAGTTCTGCAACTTTCTAGCCCCTGTTCTGACCTAGGCTTCCTGAGTCATTAAAACACACGAGTAGTCCCAAAAACCTCTTTTATTGCAACAGCTGTGAATTCTGTTCATTCACAGATGAGTCCCAGTTAGTTGTACACAGTCCTTCGGGATAATCACCCACCTTTATCTCCCTTGGCACGCTGCCAAAGACCTAATTGGCAAAGCCACACGGAGCCCAGAATCAAACAGAGCTTCAGGCTTTAAGCTGAACCGAATGAACAAATGTTGCTTCCTGCAAAGGCCCACATGCTTTTGCTCCTCTTTTAAGTCTTATGGGAGGGGCCAATCATCTCCAAGCCTTCCTCCTGAGTCGTCCCTTTTGTTTTAGCTGTTCTTGCCTTTTGGCAGCTCTGCGCATGCGCACACTGGGAACAGGCTCCCCCTGTTCCCCAGCCTCACTGAGGTCCGATTCTGGAGGCTCCAGAGGCAGCACGTACCTCCCAGATGGCCCTTTCTCTGCCTCCAACACAGAGCCCTCATCTGAGCCTTCCCCAGACTCCAGGACTGGCCCATGTTCCTCCCCAGCCTCCTCACTGTCTGACTCTGCTGCCAGCTCTGCAGGCTGCTGGTGGACCACAACAGCCCCATTGTTTGAAACCCAGGATACATCTCCAGATGCATGCCTTAGCTGAATCCCCACCTCACAAGTTCAAGGCCAGATGGATAGAGACCATATCTCCACCCGCACCCTGCTATTGTCAGGTGGACAAAGAATCAGGACCATTGATTAGATTGCAAAAAAGTTCCCTCCCCCCCCCAACCTGTATAAGAAAATCTGCTTAACTAAAGTTCAGCACCAAATTGGCACCAGATAAGGTCAATGGAATTCAGGAAGGGTTGAACTTGGACCACTTGTGGGAATGCAATGACTCTAAACTGATGATGCACTTAACTCCGCCAGCTTGAGCTCTGCCTGCTCTTTGCCTACATCCATGATCCAAACATCTCCCGGTGATTTCTTTTTTTCTGCTGGGCTCTCATCACGCTGCTTCCCTCATGTCCTCAACTGATGATTGAGATAGACTGAAGCTGGCCTCAGATGTATTACCACTAATATAACATTTCCCCCCTTATTTTTGCCATGCCAGGAGCAGCTTCATTTTGATAAAAGCTGTTGAGCCTTGTCATCCATTATCTTGGAAGGAAAACTGGCATCGACTTGAAATAGCCATTAGGGATTGGCGACAGAGCTACAAATTACATTTTTTAATATTTATTTGCATTGCTTTTATTAAATAATAATAAAAAAAGAAAGAAAAAGAACAAAACATAAAGATGTTAACAGAGCCCCGTCAAAGAAAAAAAAAGGAAAAGAACCTGTAAAAAGTGTTTTAACAAAAAAAAAAGGAAAGAACTACACCACATATATATGTCATTAAAAGAGTAAACTGTTATAATTCCATATATACTTATCTGATGCAAATAATAGAGCAGTAAACTGCATGTTGGTTTTATTTTTCGCTCACTGGAGGACTGATGGAGAAGTCTTCAACTTGGCTGTGGAAAAAAAGTTACTTCTCTTCTGAAAATATATTTTGCCTCATATTCTACAAGCAACTCTCCTAGGCACTTTTCTGAAAATCCCGTTTTTGTCATCACAAAATCGTTGCATTTTTACATAATGTCACGTATCCTTTTCGTATCTGGACAAAAACGCCAAAGCTTGCTTGAGTATCTTCTGCTAACTGGAGGCGTGTGTGTCGTGAAGGGTGAGTAGGCTCACAAAATTCATCCGGAAGTTTGAAAAATTAGTTTGGAATTCCCATTTTGCAGTTGGACCATGAAAAGTAACCTTGGCTGATGGCCTTGGTTGCTGCAATGGGACTCTTTCTGGGTTAAATGGAGGTGGGGTGACTCATTTAGGTGCATGTGGATATACGCAGCTGGGCCCCAAATTGGAAAATTGCATTTTTCTTGCCCTCTCAATCAATCAACACCCCATCTGGCGAGATAGGTTGGAAAAATCTTGATGGATTGGAAGAGATTGGCCTGTTTCCTTGGCATTGCATAAGACTCTTCAGCTGGTCCTTTGTCCAGCAATGGAACAGAGGGAATAGCCAAACAAACAGTAAAGAACATTTCTTTGGGGGAAATATGACTGAATGAATTTCATGGGTTCAATCTCAGGATCCCTTGAACAAGGGTGAACATATTTTTTCTTGAAGCTGCTGAAATGGGAAAGATTTGTGTGTGATTAGGTCCTGCCAAGGATGGTTTTGTCATCACCATGACACTGAAATATAATTTTATATCAGTTGTATCCCAGAGAGAGAGAGAGAGAGAGAGAGAGAGAGAGAGAGAGAGAGAGAGAGAGAGAGAGAGAGAGAGAGAGAGAGAGAGAAAGAAAGAGAGAGAGAGAGAGAGAGAAAGAATATGAAGGATTGACTGATTTTGGCTATGAATGAGAAAATCACACATTTTGAATAGAGCCAAGCCAGGCTGGAAAAATACTCAGGATATTATTCCAGAAATCTCCCTTTTTTTTCTTTTTTGGAAGCTATGAGAAATAGGCTTGAAATGATCCTATTTTGGGAAATTACTGTTGGTATGCGCTAAATTTACCACCCCCTCCAAACCAAGGACCCAAATAAGATTCAAGCTTTTAAACAAATCTTTCTCCATCTAATTGACTAACACTAATGTTGGAAATGGTAATTTAACAAATTTGAAGGGCACTAACTTAAGAAAATATCCTTTGGACAATCCCCTGCCTTAAATTTGATTAAAGAAATAGTATCCACCTGAACTATAATGTTGAATCAGAGATGTCCAACCTTGTCAACTTTAAGACTTGTGGACTTCAGGTGTTGAAGTCTACAGGTCTTAAAGTTGCCAAAATTGGACAACCTGTGTTAGATCTTCTACACACTTCCTTCAACTACAGTAAACCTCTTGCAATGATGATGAACCATTGAAACACAGGGCATGAATTGGCGATCTGATTCCCCCCAGATGTTTTAGATATCAATTCCCACCAGTTTCATCACAGCCAAGAATTGCAGCAGCCCTCTTTTAAACATCTGGAGGGAACCAAGTTGGTTAACTCAATTCTAGAGAATACTTTCTGGGAAGCCCATCAAATAGTGGTCTATGGAAAGAATGAGGAGTTCTAAACAATCTAGCACTGTTTTGTGTGTAACACAAGGGGGCAACCAAGTGTGTTTGAAGAGTTCACAAGCATGGAGAGAAAGTTGATTGTCCTGTTCAAGTGTTGTTCTCTAGCAGCTGGAGTTTCAAGCATGCATCTTGCAACGTGGAATTGCAACCAACAAACTAGTAGCCATAGTTGGTCTTCTCATCCATTAATTTATCTCATCTAAGGTATCTAAATAATTTAATTTATCTATGAAATCTATCTAAATAATGGTATCAGTTTCCATAGTTTATGTACCAACTGACAAACAGATTAAACCACTTAAATCAGACTAAGAGCAAGTATCTAACCATGTGCAATCTAGAAGCTAATACTTAGTACTTAAGGCATTAAATCTATGATCTGGAAACACCCAGTCTTCAGGACTACTAGGCATTGCAGCCCTTCTCCTCTATGGATTACTCTCATTTCTAAGCCAGATGTTTTTAAAATTTTGCCTTCCATCAGCTGATGCCTGTCATAAGACTGGTACATGGAGCATGGCAAGCATTTCCTCTATTGACATGGGATAACCCTGTCAAGCTTCTCTGATTTCACCATGCAAAGGGCCATCAACATTTGTGTGAAAGACGGTTGTGCCTTAAGCCACCTAAAAATGGAACCACCTCTCCTAAACCCAAAGGTCTTTTTCCAAAAGGCAACTGGACTTTCTTGTTTTTTTTTTCCTTGAAGACACTTTGTTTCTCATCTAAGAAGCTTCTTCAATTCTGACATGTAGCACTTTTGGGACAATGATGACCTGGATGACTGAGAATCGCCATAGACACCTCTCCTAAATGGAACGGTAACCTTATTGATCTTGTCATCAACATCTCAACATCCTACTTTCATGGATGTAGAGATGATGATGATGATGATGATGATGATGATGATGATGATGATGATAATAATAATGATAACAATAACAATAACAATAACAACAATAACAATAACAACAACAACTTTATTGTCATTGTACATGTATACATAGTATAACCATACAACGAAATTCACTTAAAACCCAAAGACCACGTCCAACACACATAACAATCCCCAAACACACTCCCACCCACAATTCCCCACCCCTAAACCACCCAAACATCCACACAACAGACCAAATAATCTCTCCCTCTCTCCCTCCCTCCCTCCCTCCCTCCCTCCCTCTCTCTCTCTCTCTCTCTGTGTGTGTGTGTGTGTGTGTGTGTGTGTTTGTGTATTGGGTGTGGTCTTGGCATTTCATCAAAGGAACTCAAAAAAGAACCCAAACGAGCGAGACTCCCTCACACCTGCTTCTTCTGGAGACTCTCACACACAAATGATTGAAAAGTTGGGAACAGGTCCAGGGGGAGACAGAAGGGGTAGGATTTGAAGCTCCATTTCGCTTCTAGCCACTGTGCTTTATAGCCAGGGAAAATATTTTCTCAGCTGCTTTTGCACAAGGGGTGTGTCTCGGTGTGATGAATGGCTGGTCACACCAGGCAACACCATATGCTTTGGTGTGGCCACAGATCTTACCTTGGCATATGCTTCCAATACTTTAAGTGGTCAACTTAGCGAAGGGCTCCAGTATTCCCCTTCAGCTGAAACCCTCCATCTTTCCAGAGACTTGCAATTTACTGTTCTCTTCTCCATGGTTGCAATTTTATTCCTTATTCCTACTTGGTGGAAAATGAAACATGCTAGGTGGGAACCATCACAGTTGTGGCTGGGTTCACACATTGGCATCACACCCTCATGTGACATTTGCCAAGCCTGAATTGGAAGGTGTGTCATAGCAAGGAGCAACACCTCCCAGAACTTAGCTGATCTCAAAGGTTAATCAAAACCTGGCTATTCTCAGGATGACAGACCACCAGGAAGTCCCAAGGCTGTTAATTAGGCTCCAACGTTTCTTGGAAGTGGCAAAATATTTTGCATTGTTGTCAATCAAGACCTAATAATCCTCTTGGAGGCCTCACCTTTTGCTCCAAGATCTTATCTGTTCATCCAGGCACTCCCATGCAGATCTTGCCTGAATGACTTCTGACTTACTGTTGCTTCCGTTCTTGCTACCATCATTTCAAACAAATGCACTATTTTATAAGTTTTCTAAATATTATATTTTTCCGATATTTTCATGGTTTCACTGTAAACTGCTTTCAGACTGGCAGTAACGGCAAGCTGCCAACCAATCAAATGAATGTCTTAATACATAAATAATGCAATGTGCTTCTTGATGCCAACTGTTGGAAAAATGTAGCCAGTATCCTTGGAAATTTGGTAAACCAGATCATTTTGTTTAGCCCAATTCTCAAGGAAGGGCACTTAATCTATGTTCCTCTTCCATTAATAAAGAAACTCAACTTTTCATAAAACATAGCATATAGATGCTAAAACTTGGAATAAAAGAGTTAGAAAGGACTTGGAGGACTTCTGATCCAACCCATTGCTAAAGCTGGAGATCATCATGTACCATTCTGGACAAACGGCTGTCCAATCTCTTCTTAAACACCTCCAGTGATGGAGCATCCACAACTTCTGAAGGCAAGTCGTTCCCCTGAGTAATTGTTCTAACTGTCAGGAAATTTCTCCTTTGTTCTAGGTTAAGAGAACTCTCTTTAAGAGTTTCCCACCTGTTACTTCTTGTCCTGCCCTCAGATGCTTTGGAGCCCAGTTGGGTTTTTCCAAGAACATGAGTTGTTTTCCAAAACACGAGTTGGACTTTTCCAAGAACATGGGGCAATATAAAAGAGAGAGGGGGAGGGGAACGATTCCTTGCTCCCTTTCCATCACTTCCTTTGGTTGCAGAGATTCCTATCTCTTCCTTAAGCTTCAAGATGACATCATCTGCTAGCAGGGATTTCATTTCCTCTAAAGCTAAGCCCGGACAAAATAGACTATCCTTCTGTTGCTTCTGCAAGGAAAATGAAGTTGCTCTCTTTCGTATAAGAAAACCCTGGGCTGTTTCAGGTTGGGGGGTTCTGATTTACATGAAGCATCTGCCTCCTTCTTGGTAGACCTCATTTTGTTCCCAGCACAAAGGACCCCCGTCTGCCTGGGATTGTCAAAGGAGGGGGGGAAGTGGGATTTTGTCTGCCAAGAGAACCATGGTGCCCTTTTCCAAGGGAAGTTGCAGCCAGACCTTTTGCTCTAACTTCAGACTTCCTGTTCCTGGTTGACTTATCACGCTGTGCCCTTCTGCCTGATGGGGCTTCCTCCAGGATCTGCTGAAAAAGAGCCTCCATCCTGTATCACGATTTCTTCTTCGTGCCCTGGCGCTGGGTTTCTCTCCTCAGGGTGGAAGAAGGGAGAACTCCCTTGAAAAGCACATTGAAGGGATGGTTTCTGATCTATTTATGGGTCCACCTCATAGCTGCTGAACCTGAGGCTGATCCAGGGGTGAAATCCAGCAGGTTCTGACAAGTTCTGGAGAACCGGTAGCGGAAATTTTGAGTAGTTTGGAGAACCGGCAAATACCACCTCTGGCTGGTCCCAGAGTGGGGTGGGAATGGGGATTTTGCAATATCCTTCCCCCCGGAGTGGGGTGGGAATGGGGATTTTGCAGTATCCTTCCCCTGCCATGCCCACCAAGCCAAGCCACACCAAGCCACACTACGCCCACCAAGCCACGCCCACAGAACCGGTAGTAAAAAAAATTGTATTTCACCACTGAGCTGATCCATGGTTCGAGACTGGTCTGCCTTGTCCAGAATTCTTGTCTTGGAGTTTGGGGGTC